>NC_060907.1:7837657-8148491 GCF_014805685.1 Silurus meridionalis
GTACAGTGCCATAATGTGCTTCAGCGGGGTTTACAAGGCCATTTCACTTAGCACAGTATCCAAAAGGCACGGGGATCGTATCGACCTTCCACTGCAAAACGGTACGTATGGTTCGAGTGAGCTTGTGCGCTTCGGCGTTATCGTTTTCTAGCCAGGTATTAATGTGTGCATTAGCAGGCTGGATTTTTTTCTTTTATTTTATTAGCTGTTTAAATTCTTTTCACTTTTAAAGGAGCAGTACCCCATTTGTGGAGTCCTTTGTTATCTGCTAGGTAAATTGCAATGGCAGTAAAAATTGACATGGTTTTCCATTTACACCAGCTGACCTTTCGGAAAACAACATGCAACACCTCATTAGTTGGCTTTTAAAACAAAAGATACAGCTGGGTGACTTTCTGGTCAACATCATTTCCAGGACAGTAAATAAAACCCTAAAACGAAGATTAAATACACTGCAATGTAGACAAGCTTCATCTGCAATTACATGAGTAGTAGGATTGAGATACTGTAACTTCATGCCCATCCCCTCATTATTTTCTGCATCTCGAGAACAGTTTATTACTCAAAATTACTCAATTACCCAACTGCTTGCCAAAAAAAGTATATTGTGTGAAAACCGTAAATTAAATTATATCAATGGGATTCAAGGGTCTTTGCATTGTTCCTGATGCATTGAGAGATTTTAATCAGATATAAATTTAAATAAAATGCATATTTCTTTAAATTCATATTTATATACTTATATAAGCTTTGGATTTGCACTATTATCAGCATCTCCCAATGTGGAAGTAGTAGTGCTTAATTAAATCTAAGCACCACAAAGCTGCGACGGTTGGGCCCCTAAACGAGGTCCTTCACCCTCAACCACTCGCTATTGCTCCATATTGTATAAATAGATTAGTTCCTGAAATATAATGAGCATGCTCTCCTGCTTGTATTGATTATGTGGTTGTTATCAAACAGCAAAATGCCCCAGTCTGATTTTTGGTTTCTTCACATACCTAATATTTTTTGAATATATACAGTATTGCTGGTAGAGTGAAATTATAACTCTTCAGAAATGTGTAGCAAATAAATAAAGTTCTGTGCAGTAATTTTTTATTGCAGTAAAGCGTAAAGCTGTCAGGGTAATGTGAGAGAATTATTACCTTCCACTTCCAGTAATGCCATATGGCATCACACCCAGTTGAGGCATTTGAAATAGCATCAGAATTCAGTAATTGCATCTTTTTTTTTTTTTTTTAATGAAAAAACAACAAACTGTGTTTTTGAGTAGAATTCTTTAAATTCTTTTCCTGAACCTGTCATAAATGATGTGACAAAGAAATTCTGTAGCACTGAATAACTATAAAGTCAGTTATAGATTTCATTATTATTTTTTAAAATCTATTGCAATTGAGTTTAAGTTGTTCAGTAGAGGACCGAGTAGTATGGTGACGGATGATCTGCTGTGGTGACCTCTAATGGGTGCAGCCAAAAGAAAAAGAAGAAGAAGAAGTGTTGAAATCCATTATCCCATTGGACATCATTGGCCCAGACAGGCTTATATAAAGTCTCTACCAGACTAGAAAGCCTTGGGTAATTTATAAAGACAATAAGAAATTTGCAGTAAACAAGTGGTAGTGAAAATATTATAGGATAGATATTGTTTTAGCCATTTTCACAGCTACAGTACATCCTGCCTGTGTAAAGTCTTTCACAAAAGTCACAGTGCTCATATAGCCATCCGTATGGACATTTACTATAAATAAAGAGAATCTAAAAGAAGACAATACCATAATTGTATTAGCCATCATCGCAATACACCTCGGTGCATGTAACGCTCGATGAAAGTAGAAAGCACAATTAAACCAATTAGGTAAATGTCTTTTTCTGAAAATGTCAGTCGCTGTCTTATTCCATCTCTATCTATTTGACTTTTTCAATCTTTATCATTTATTCCATACGTTTTGGTTCACTGGGTTAATGACATGAGGTGAAAAGGTACAGGACTTTCCATTCGCAACGCATCTCTAAATGGATTTGCTTAATATAGAGCCTCGGTAATTGAGTTCATTTGGAGCCTGAATCACAGAGCATGGCATTAAGCTGCAGAGGAATAGATGAGCACCAGGTCCATATGCTTGGGAGCGAAAACTTGGGAATCGATGAAGCCTGAAACTGCTATGCATTTTTATTAAGGCCTTCTAGGCTTTCATAAAATGCCTGAGGATGGTTTTCATTTTTAGTACATTTTCTTTTAATAGAATTATCATGTGTTGCATTTTTTTCCTCAAAGTATTTCAAATTTTGACAATATCTTTAGGCTACAGCAAGAAAATCAAGACTATTATACACTCAAAAAAAAAAAAAAAATTCTATTCGAAAAAGAATGGGTATCTTGGATCATTTAGATTTAAATGAAAGACTCCATCTTTAATTTAGTCTTAATTATCAAATGCATGAGTCCATCTTTTCTCCAAAAGCAAGATTTCATCTTTAACACCTATAGTTTAAACCTATATTTAAAAAAACTAAAAAACAAAACTTGTGAATTGTTGAGATTCAAAAGCGAGACTCTTTAATCTACAAAAAAGATTCCATTATTTTTCTCTCCAAAAGAAAGAATCTTTAATCTCCAGTAAAAGACTCTTTAAATCATATATAGTCTAAAAAGAAAGACTTTATCATTAAACTTCAAAGACTCTTTATTAACAATCAACACATTAATGTTTAAATGAAGCTTTTATTTTAGAGAATAAAGTTCTTTGAAAATGTAAACATTGGCAAATTTCCTTTCTATAAAAGAAATTTAAATAATTGTAAGATGTTCAGTTTTTCAAGGTGAGGGAGGTGAGATTGAGATGGTTTGGACATGTGCAGAGGAGGGACATGGGGTATATCGGTAGGAGAATGCTGAGGATGGAGCCACCAGGAAGGAGAAAGATTAAGGAGGAGGTTTATGGATGTGGTGAGGGAAGACATGCAGGTAGTTGGTTTGAAAGAGACAGATGTAGAGGACAGAGGGGTATGGAGACGGATGATTCACTGTGGTGACCCCTAAAGTAGGATGTTCAGTTTTTAGAAAATAACCACACCACCTCTTTATGGATTATTTTCCAATAATTACATCCACAATTAATTGATTCCTTACATGCATTTACACACCCAATGTACTAATCTAGATTTATTTTTGTGCTAATAAACATGATGTAAAGGGATCTTGGTCCATCTGCTTCTGAAACTAATGGTTTTTACTTTAACTTTGTGTGTTGCTAGTTTGTTGCATAAAGTTCTCCACTAGATATTTTCCAGTAATAAATCTGCATGGTAACATACAGCTGGTGTATAAAATGGATTCAACTAATACAGCAAAAGGCTTTAAATGTGCATATTGCGTGCCTTGAAAACCAGAAATAAAACACCAGGGTTGGCATTATCTGATTACTTGACAGTGATTGCATATACTACAAGTGAATACTCTCCATTAATACATTAAGTGCTAAATAAGACGGTATGAGAGTAAAACATCTGATGCACCGAATAGCAAATGAGACAACAAAAAGCAGCCGTAGGGAACACACACATACACACACGCGCGCTAATGCATTCCAAATGCAAGCTCTTCTCAATAACATTTATGTATCTGTGCTAATTAGACAGTGTGCTCTTCCCCCTTGGAGCCTCCAGCAGATGTCCTGCATAACTGGCGATCATCTGAATCTCTGATAAGCGTGTCTGTGTATTTTTGGAAACAAATATTAATATTTGATCAGGTCAATACCCACAGCCAACAAACGCAAAAGGCATGCTATGGGATTCTGCATTCGATTCATGCATAATTCATTCTCATCATTTTTTTTTTTACTTTATTTATGAAGGCGCTAAGGAAAAGGGGGAAAAATACAAACAGAACTGTTTCAATTACGGCGTTCAATTTTCTCACAACTTCAGAGCACAAAAATAGAATAAAAGAGAGGCCCTGTTTCGTTCCTGCTTTCAACTTGCAGTGTGTTAAATCAATTCCGGAGTTTCAGCCACGTCACCTATAGCACAAGTGGCCACTTGCAACACAATGCGACCGAGTGTGCGGCCGATTGGAGCGAGCGTAATGACCACGTGGTACATTTCTCATTACGTGACCTCGGCTTGGGTTTCCTACAAGCCACATTTCTGGCGTCTGCCAGCGAGTGTGGAGCTTTTCATGTGTCCACAATGTGTCCAAAACCGCCAAAAGCTTTAACAAGACCATTTGACTGACAATGCAAACAAATGACCTCAGACTTTTCCCTGACATGATTAGAGGTGTTTGCTCAGTACTGTTTCAAGCTCTGTTTTAATGATGTGAAATGTTTCCCGTTTCAGCATGTCTCATGCTTTAAAAAAAATCTCATTTTCTTGCAGTATTCATTTTTTTCATTTACAATAAATCACAACAGGCTTTATTTTTCTGACAGAAATTGGTGTGTGGAACTGGATCATGGTATGAGTCTTAGTCAGATACACTATCTGTCCTTTCTAAGCAAATCAGGAGTGCACAATGAGCTTCAGCACCAATACCTAAATGAGGTTCAGAGGTTACAAATGGCAGGTTTAAAGAAATATATAGAAAGGGGTATACATTTGAAATTGATACATTGGTCTTCATATGTTTAGCCCTAATGAGCAAGTAAAGAATGAAAGAAAAGGGGGCTTTATACTTGTCACATGTACATTACAGTGAAAAACTTTTTTCACACATCTTAGAGCACAGGGACCGCCATGATACAGCTCCCATGGAGAACAGAGGGTTAAGGGCCTCCTCAAGAGCCCAAGATTGGCAGCTTGGCCCTACCAGTGCTGGAAACCATGACCTTCCAAGCAGTAACCCAGAACCTTAACCACTGAACTACCACCTCTCCCTTTGCAACTGGCAATGGGGGCATGGTAAAACTTTTAAGAGGTGTTGGTGAATGGTGATAATCCAAATTAGCTCTTTTTAGGATTTTTTTCTATGGTTTCATTGAGAAGAATAGGCCCCTGGTGTTGATTTATCTATTTGTTTAACACGAAAACAATCCGATTTCTCCCAATTCCTAAACAATGCTTACTCACATTTATGTGCCTGTGTGGACATTTCTAGGATCACTGACCCAAATTTTTCTAGGTCATATATACTCTGATCTAGATTGTTCTCTACCAATGGCCAGATTTTTTCTTGTACAGTGTAACAGGTTTATCACCGCTCCTCACAGCACATGCTTATGTATATCTTTATCTGCTCAATACCTTTGTTTTCTTTCAGACATTTATGTAATCAGTTCTCTTTTTTATATACGCCAGACGCTTTTCACGCTGAGGCCAGCTTTTCTCAGCATACAGAATATTGATTTTCAAAAAATCAGATCCTCTGCCAAAAAGATCACGACCAATTTATTTTGGAACAGCGCAGTGTTCGTTCACCACCTTCCTCTTGTATATATTCCTATATTTAAATGATCTTGTGCTGCTGTGTGTTCTGTCAGTGAATTTTTTTTTTTACCAATTTTCTAGTGTATTACTCGCGCAGTAATGGAATTTGATACTCAAAAGATATCCGTCCTGCAGTAAGATTTATAGCAGGCAGAGGAATGAGAAATATATAATTCCATTTCACTCAGACTCACCCCCATCGCCATTAGGTTTTCTTGAGCTGAAATGAGTTTCCCTTTTGGCATGTGTGTGTGTCGAGCAGGAGTAAAGTTGTAGTATTTCAAAACCTGGTTAAAAGGTTTCACACTTTTGACAGTCCGGATCTTATTACAATGCAGGGTAGACTTATGTCCATTTTAAATCCCTTAGATGGTATGCAGAAGAAACCTTGAGAGGAACCAGCCTCAAAAATGGAACCCATCCTCATCTGGGTGACACCAAGAGTATAAACCAATAAACACCAGAGAGTGAGAAATATCAAGAGCACCGGAATGTGTGATTATAAGTAATGTCCTTTCTACACTCATACTGTACATTCATTTGGAGTTGTGGAACCAGGTGGCATCTTTTTTTTTTTAAGTCTGAAATGTTCATGAGGTGGAACACAACTGTAGGTTGAGCAACCTCTGGATGGCTCGGGGTCCCCTTGGAGTCAGTATCTTCTTTTTGAAGGTCTGAAATTTACATGAGTTGAGCCAACCTCTGGAAGCCTCAGGATGGATAGAAAAAAAGAAAGAGTGAAGAGAAATGAGTGTAGCTGCTGTTCATAATATTAACAAGCACAATATGATATGCATTTGATCAGATGGAGCACAAGGTTATGATGTGGGTTAAGTGTTGTGTATGCCTGGCTGAAGAGATATGTCTTTAATCTACACTTAATCTAGTAGTGGACTAAGGATTTGTTGATATCTGTCTATAGGATTTGTTTTTGAATGTTCCATTACACATTTAGTCCCCATCTGCTGTTATATTAACCTCCACTCTTCTGGGAAGATGTTCCACTAGAATTTGAAGTCTAGTTGTGAAGATTTGTGCTCATTCAGCTACAAAGGTGGTTGTAAAGTCGGGTACTGATGTTGGTGAGGTGGAGTGCAGCCTGGAGTGCAGCCAGCATTCTAATTCATCTCAAAACTGTCTATAGCAGGCCACTCAAGATCTTCCTCTGCAACCAATGTAAAGCACATCTTCATAAAGCTGGCTTTTTATGCACAAAGGCATTGTCATGCTTGAACAGGTTTGGGTTTACTAGTTGAAATGAAGGTCAAATGTAATGCCGTCATATCCAAAGACGTCTTATACAATTGTGTGCCTCCAACTTTGTGGAAACAGTTTAAGAAAAGAGAAATTTAGAGAATTTGACAGATAACCTAGTGATAAAAACATTTTGTTTTTAGCAAAATATGTTCCGGATTTCTTAATGCTGAGAGATCGAAGTTGATTTTAAGAAAGTTTGGCCAATTTTTGATCAAGATTTTTTTGGGGGGTTTTTTGTTCAGTCACAGTGACCTTCAATGGTTTCTCCTCCCAGACTGTCACACACATGAATAAAAGCCTTATCCCTTCGCAATAGAGACTTGAAATTTACCTTGACAAACATCCCCTTGATGAAATGCCTCATCTGTCCTTGTCAGAAAGATTTTTAATCAAATCTGCATCTCGAATATTACTTGCATACGAGTGACGGTTTTGATACAATAAATCATCAGTGCCTGATGTCTTTGAATTGCCTTACAACACTAAAACACGAGGCTATTGAAAATCATCTGTACTAGAAAGAAATCAAAAGCCCGTTATGGTGAAAAGATTCTTTACAGCAAATAAATAAATGAATTCAAAAATGGATGCCGAAAGTGAAATTTTATATTGATGTATTTTAATGGAGGAGGAGCTTTGCCTTGTTTTGTTCCATTCCTTAATCGCAAAGAGGAATTGTGTATCTTTTGTGTATCTTCTGTCAGTTCCAGGAAGAATTTTGGTAAGCAATTGAAGAGTTTTGTGACTTAAGTGCATCTATTAATGTGACCTTGATAGAGATTTAATTATATTCAATTATAATTCCTCATTTTAAAATTTTATTTTTAATTTATGTTTGGGTGTTTAATGGAATGCACTGTTCCTATTGGTTGTTAACCATCAGATTAAAACTATGTTTAATAGGATTTTCTGGTCACTATTCCATTAGTATCTATACAAACCAAAAACTAAATTCTTTCATGGTTAAATTATAATTATTTGCATATAAATTATAACTAGAATCATACATGGTAACATACGACTGGTTAGTGAAATAAAACAGAATTCAATAAAACTAAAAAACTTAAAAATGAATATATATATATATATATATATATATATATATATATATATATATATATATATATATATATATATATATATACAGCATGATGTAGCAAGTAGCAAGATTTCCATCTGG
Source organism: Silurus meridionalis (assembly GCF_014805685.1). Taxonomy (NCBI): domain Eukaryota; kingdom Metazoa; phylum Chordata; class Actinopteri; order Siluriformes; family Siluridae; genus Silurus; species Silurus meridionalis. Next base: position 7,845,525 of record NC_060907.1, read on the forward strand.
AGAGAAGATGAAATGTGACTTAATTGTGGTAACCTGATAAAATAAAGAATGACCACCAGAATAAAATGAGAGAAACCATCAGGAACACCACAGACCATTAAACCATTACAATCCATTACAGACCATGAGAAACAAATCAAATTCATTCGCAGATCTAATCTAATGTTTTATCTCCAAAGTCGTCTTTTTTATTCTGATGGTGTTGGTCATTTTGAATTCAGATGAAATTTTAGCAGGAATCTAATACCCACCATTAAACCCTGTCCTCTTTATGGTTCAGTGTTTGATGGAAAACATTAGATATTTCCTTTAAGGGATTGTGACGTAGTCTCTAATTCATGAAAATGTGATATTTTCACAGTATTTGTGTCGGTTAGTGTTTTGCATAGGGAACGGGTCTTTGTGTTTGTTGAAACCTGCAGTAAACCCTGTATATGCACTGTTCTGTTTCATAATATAATTATTTTATTCACTTCTGCTAGGAACAGAGGTGTTCTGAAGATTCAGCAACTTTCTCCAATGCCTTTATGTCCTTAACAGACAAGGACAAAGTGAATGAGGAAAACTGGATACTTTCCTAAAATGGAAGGAGAAGTGAACAGGAGGGATGAGAGAGAGTGTATTAGTGTGTATCACATTTACCCTAAATGAGGAAGCGATTAAAAAATGCCTGTGTGTATTGTGACCTGGTCAGACATACAGTATTTATATTAGTGTTTAACAGCTTTGCCTTAGCATTAATATACATTCATGTTTATTTCTTTTTCTGGATGCTTTTATCCAAAGTAATGTACACCTCAGGTCAAATACTGTCCAAATACAGAGCTGTTTAAGAACTCAGCAATGGAGGATAGTTGTAGGATGAACTGATCCTAAAATCAATTAAAAGCTAAATGTGCTCTTTACTTGTCATATGTAATTTACAGATTGTATGGGGTGGACAGGTGTCTTTATGCAACTAATAACCTCAAACAGGTGCATCTAATTTAGGATAATAAATGTAGTGGAGGTGGACATTTTAAAGGCAGACTAACAGGTCTTTGAGGGTCAGAATTCTAGCTGATAGACAGGTGTTCAAATACTTATTTGCAGCTGTATCATACAAATAAATAGTTTAAAAACATATATTGTGATTTCTGGATTTTTTTCTTTAGATTATGTCTCTCACAGTGGACATGCACCTACGATGACAATTTCAGACCCCTCCATGATTTCTAAGTGGGAGAACTTGCAAAATAGCAGGGTGTTCAAATACTTATTTTCCTCACTGTATATCCCAAGTGTGGCAGCTTGGTAATACAAAGGCTTGAAACTCTGACCTTCCGCTGAGTAATCCACATTCTTTCCCAATTAGGCACATGTTTATGAAAATGCACAAGCAATGGCGTGACTGTACAAACATTATATTATACACTATCATGTATTTACATGCACAGGAAATATCCATTTAGTTCAGTGAATGATTTTAGTGATCGATATAACCAGATATGCTTATTCTTGGTGTAACAGCATGTTGTGAAGCTTTTTATCCTTTTGTAATAGTTCAGCAATGACACTGGAATCTCCTTACAAAAACACTGTCTACACTATATGGACAAAAGTACTTTGGAAAACCTGATGTTTCAGCCATATGTGGTTCTTCTCCAAACTGCTCTATAGGATTTCTTTGGATGTGGTAGCATTACATTTTCTCTTTACTTGAACTATGAGATTCAAACCTGTTCCAGCATAACAATGCTCCTGTGCACAAAGCCAGCTCCATGAAGATATGCTTTACTTGTGTTGTAGTAGACGATTTTGAGTGGCTCACTGTAGAGCTCTGACTTCATCCCTACTAAACCCTTCGGGATAAATTGAAATGCTGAGTGAACCCCAGGCCTACATGTCTTTTTAGTGAAAGCTTATCAGCAAGCCATATCAATGTTATTTTTCTTTGCAAAAAAAGAAAGTCTTAGATGCTGCATGTGGCTGGAATATTCCTATGGAAACAGTAACAGATCAGAACGAGGGCAATAATATGCATGGATTTATATTCCGTTTATAAACCTGTGATTTGCCTTGCACACCATTGACGCTTTTGATTGATTTTAGGGAACAGCCTGGGTGAATTAAGGATGCTTTTGTGTACAACATTTTTTTGATATATACAGTTTTATTATATAGAAATACCCAAAATGTTGTATGTAAATGATTCGTATCATTGAAAATTGAAAGAAAGAATTTCACTGTACTGTAAATTACATATGACAAGTAAAGAGCACATTTAGCTTTTAATTGATTTTAGGATCAGTTCATCCTACAACTATCCTCCATTGCTGAGTTCTTAAACAGCTCTGTATTTGGACAGTATTTGACCTGAGGTGTACATTACTTTGGATAAAAGCATCCAGAAAAAGAAATAAACATGAATGTATATTAATGCTAAGGCAAAGCTGTTAAACACTAATATAAATACTGTATGTCTGACCAGGTCACAATACACACAGGCATTTTTTAATTGCTTCCTCATTTAGGGTAAATGTGATACACACTAATACACTCTCTCTCATCCCTCCTGTTCACTTCTCCTTCCATTTTTATAAATAGTCTTTCAACATCTGTAATTGGAACATCTTTCCAATTACAGATGTTGAAAGACTATTTATAAAATAGGGAAAACACAATGCCAAGAAGAAACCGGTTGTGCTAAAGAAACTACAACTTCTGTCCTGTATTTGTGCTTACAGGATGTCTTGTGAATGTTGTTAGATACCATTATTCCATTGAATGTTATTTTAATTGTCATAATCAGATGGCTCCACCATCATCAGTGTCCATACATTCATTTATAGGCAGAGAACCAAATACCATACTAAATACACTGTAGCAAAAAATGCCCAGAGCAAGACTTATATGCACATGTTTTATGATGTTTATAGACCAAATTTATCTTGCATTCATATAATTTCATGTGAAAAGTTATTTTTCTTTTTGTAAAATTGAATTCGTTCATGGAAAATTTTACATACCTGATCCCTCCGAGATTGTATCACATCGCCAAGGCCACATCAGTGAGATTTTCTTTTTCTCTTTTATTCCCATTAACCGAGTCCTTTTTACCACCTATTCTCTCCCCTCACTTTTCTCTCAGGTGTGATAATATAACACAGCATGGTAAGAGGAACCTCAGATTCCTGCTGGACCTTCATCCTGTGCTGTAAATGGACATTATCAAGAACTTGTTTGTGTGTGCAGTTCGCCCACCTATCAGCATTCTTTACCTCTTTCATGCCACAAAAAAGGATTTTTTTCTACGATACTCTGAACCTCTCTTTGCTATTTGTACCACTGTAGAGTGGCTTTTAGTGTGTGTGTGTGTGTGTGTGTGTGTGTGTGTGTGTGTGTGTGTGTGTGTGTGTGTGTGAAAAAAAGTGCACAATGAGAATCCAGTTCCCTTTCTAGCATTCTTCCCATGCCTTTCCCGTTCTCTCGTGCTAGCACGTTCACAGCGATTTATATTAAAGATTACAAAGTCAAGGTTAAGGCGTAGGGTTAAGAGTGGAGTTATCATTCCTGCATTTCTTAACATTTCACCAAAATGGAAATACTGAATGCGGATGAACGATTACCTGAGGCAGCCTTTAGAATCGTTTTGGAGGCATGTTTGCAATTATTCTCCAGATTTTAAACAGTCAGCTCGAGATGACATTCCAAATGTAATTTTTTTTTAAAGACTTCTACATGCAAATCAATATGTCAAGTCAGAACTTATGATGGGTGACGGTTTAGAAACATGTGTCGAATTTGACCAAGGCAGAATTTTCTCCGACTTCAAAAGAGACAAGAAAAGGCCATGGTCAACTTTATGTCCTTTAACATACTTTGTGCAGATATATTTCCTTAAAAGGACCTGTTTTTATTCATTATTAAACTTGCCTTAGCTATCTTCCTGCAAGAATCATGATTGAGTAGGGCCAGTACACAGCCTCAATATTTCACAGTGTACAAAATATCTTATATAGAAGATTTATCTAATAATCCATAGCTCATAAAATCCACCAACATGCCTGGAAACGCTTTTGCTTCACTCATTCTAAGCGCCTGAAGTGGATAAAAGCACCTGGATGGCGCCTTGTGCATGTGACAATGCATAGCAAGATCTTCCAATCAAGTATGAGGCAGAATGTGAAGTAAATATATCGCCAGTTTTCTCAGTCTCAGTTCACCTTTGAATATTCTAAGCTCAGGACAACAAGCCCCTGAGCTCATGGCTAATATGCGAGAAGTGTTTATGCCTATATTTTGTAGCCGCTCTCTTTTTTGAGACTAAGGCATCTTTTTAAAAAGACTGACCCGAAGATAAAATATCTTCCCAGTCATATAATATGAATGTTTACATATTTCATCAACTAGTGTATTACTGATATGGTTTCTATTGATTAGGGCACCAAAAACACTAATGCTGAAATTATAAACTAGACATGTCTTTGCATGGCTAAAAAAACTGATTAAAGTGATGTTTTTACAAATGTATAAACCCCAAGTCTGAAAGAAGTAAAGAATGTTCTACAGAGATAAAAAAAAAAAAAAGAAAAGAAAAAGACTGACAGTGTTGTAGCAAAGAACACCAGGCTTCGTTGAGTATTCAAAGCCAGAACGTTGAATGCATACAAGCAGGAAGGGAATATATTTTACCTCTTCAGCACTGACTGTTCTGCTCTCAAGTGTACAGATCCCTATCAATAGCACAAGATCTTCTAACTCATATACGAGATTGAATCACATCACCCTTTCTCCTTTGACGACCTGTCATTCAACCCTCTCCTCTTCTCTCTCATTTCTCTTTCTCTCTCACCCCACTCCAAAACCCTCTTTGATATGTCCCCCTCCTTTCATCTCTCTAGCCTGTGCCTTGGCTTTCCTCTCCATCTAAGGACACTATTTGATCTTTGACGTAGATTTGCACTATCTACAGCAAATTACCTTAGTCGGCCGTTCTGCCTGGCCCCCAAGAATTTTCTCCATCAAAAGAATTCAAACCAGGAGATTTGAGGGCGTTTAATTACTTGTGATTAAGCTTCACACCGAAGATTATTTCATTCCGTCTGTAGGCCAGAGCTGGAACCCAGCTCATTTTGTTTCTGTGAATCTTCCCTCTTTTATGATTTTGTCCTTATTAACTCAATATCACCACAAATTGGAAGACTTCATTACAGTGTCAGACTCCAGCATAATCCCAAAATAAAACCAAATTACAGCCAGAGGGTCCAAGAGCAAGCGAAAATACAGCTGTCAGATGATGGTTTACTGTCGGATTTTACGCAAGCAAATGGTGGTGAAGGTGAAGCTGAATGGAGCTCTTGATTAATGACTTTGTCATCTATGTAGGCCAAAAGAACTTTCACCAGCATCACCTGATCTTCTAACGTTTATCTACATGTGAGGCTCTGGTGATGTTAAAGGGGATGTCTAATTTCATGCATTCTGTTATTTACATTGTTAGTATTGGATTCTCATGCAAAACATGGACAAAAATTGGGATTTGGACGTACGAAAAAGTATTTCTGTGCCAAATGCAATTGCTTCCGGGTTTGTATACGTTTCGGAAAGTTTATTAGTATGGTCCTTCATGACATCATTAAGGGCGGAATTCCTTGTGCGGACACTTCTCCTGGACACACACTAACCAGAGCAAAAGCAAGCACACACCCATCATCGTGCTTCATTCAGGTACGGAAGTCATCGCAGAGCTGCATAGGACTTGCTTGAGAAAAACATCTTTTAAGAAGTGAGGTTTTGGATGTAAGGAAATAATATGCTTGTTCAGTATTTACCATATGAACGCATCCTGCTATAGTTTGTTGTTGTTGCTGTTATTTTCGATGTTCAATGTCAGACTTGGGATCGGATTCTAGATCAGATCTGTACGGCGCTGCCTAGTTAATTAGGGGTTTTAGGTAATGTTAATGGCTAGAGATAATCAGAAAATAATATGTATATTCTTTCTTCTCATTGTGTAATTATGGCCATTTAAATCCTTTAGGGATTAATAAAATATATAGTTGAATTCTTGTAAACCTGTTAATATTTGACAAATAGTCAGTGTTTTGTACTTTTTTAAATGCATTTAATTGCATTGTTCAAAATTTTCTAAGTGCAGCATATATTATTTGTTATTACTTACATCTAACCTTATGAATTATCAATAAAAAAAATATTCATGTTAATAGAGGAGTGTTACAGTAGGTCTCATCCTGCTTTGGCTAAAATTGAATTTAGTTGTTACAATGAAAAATCATTTGTTCAGTTGTTTTTCATGTTCATTTTACCTGAAATTATTTAAAAATGAAATACAGTATACACAAAAAATAAAGAAACATTTCCATGGTTTTCGGCATGTAAAATGTTATGCGGCTCTTTGACCATCGCATCCGTCTTAATCTGGCATCAATAAGCTTTAATAAGCAGCGCTTAAAGGCTCAACCTGTCCTAATCAATCTTAAATCCGAGTCAAATATTTCTTACATGGGGATTGTTAAGGAAAGGGCCTCGAAGTGTGTTCGAAATAAATCAATTTGGCTTCTGTCACCTGAACCCCGGCAGCGACAACAGAAATGATGTCGGCCACAACACGCTCCATCACCTTGAACACACTCTTTTGTCTCCATCATTTAAACAATTGAACACACACAGACTTGTATTCCCTGCAGAGGCCATAACTACATTCTGCATTACACAGAAGCACAAGGAAGAGGAAAGTAATGGCACATTTGTGGTGACACGCCGGGGGCCTGAGGACAAGCGTGCTGGGAAACACTAAATCCTAGTGTCTACGAGAGTTCACACGTGAAGAACTGAGCTGCAGGGTGGTCAGAGTAAAAAGTCAGTAAATAAAGTCAGTGTGGTAATGAAGTATGACTGCACTGGGGGTGTTTAGAAAGAAAATACTCGTCAGTACGTATTTGTAATACTTCTGAGTGCTGGCACTTTGAGTATCTTACATTTCACTCGAGTTAGCTTATGGAAATGTATTCTGCCATTTTCTTTAATAACTCAATGCTTCCATTGGATTCTGCATTGGATTTAAAAAAAAAAGAAAAAGAAAAAAAATGGCTGCCAAATAAATAAATGTATTGCACCAACTGTTTGGCCTGAGGGTGAACCGTTTCGCTTCAAACAAATTAATTGCACTGTAATAGAGAGAAAACATGAATCTAAACATCCATTGCTAGTCTACGACGCATGTTCTCCGACCGTTCAATATCAAATTTTATCCTGCTATACATTTCTGGCTGCATTATATGAACAAAAGTATTTGGACATCTTTTGAAGGCACAAACTTGTAGAAGATTTCTCAATGCAGTAGCATAAAACATTTCCCTTCAGTAAAATTGAAACCCAAACCTGCTCCAGCATGACACTGTCTCTATGCACAAAGCCAGCTCCATGAAGATATGGCGTAGTATGACTCTTTAATACCACATCGTATAATGGGTTGGAGTGGAAGTTCTTGATTGGCCTGCTACAGAGCTCTGACCTCAACCTTTGGGATGAATTAAAATGCCGACTGCACCCCGGGATCCGTTATCCTACATCAGTACCTGACTTTACTAACACCCTTATACCTGAATGAGCACAAATCTCTACAAGCACACTTTGAAATCTAGTGGAACATCTTCCTAGAAGAGTGGAGGTAATTATAACAGCAAATGAGAACTAAACATGGAATGTTTAAAAAGAAGCACATGCCAATTTTATGGCTGGGTGTCCACAAACCTTTGTCAATATAGTGTAACTAAAGCATGTGCATTTTTACACAGAGTGGTCAGTGGCTGCGTACGTGCGGGTTTAACTCTAAAACTGGGCAGTTGAGCTTCTCCAGGACTTTTGATGAATCCGGTCACACACATTCCTGATGGCTTTTGTCTTCCTGACAATATTGAGCGATTAAACTTCAGTCCAGTCAAGGCGAGAACAATTAGAGCTCAACCACAAAAGGGCTAATGGATCTTCAGCCGGCTATGCTTCTTTATAAAGGATGTGTTGTCAGTTTCTTAAGAGCTGCACCGAGCGTCGCACTAATACGTCTAGGTATTGTGCGGCCAAGAGTTTCAAATGACTGAGAGGATGGGAATTTGTTTTAGGTCCATCCGGCTTGAAGAGCAAGTACTTTTTAGAAGGACAACTTCTTCTAACAAGTTTGCAACTCTAATGATTGCAAAGAAACAAAGATGTCTGCTGAAACTGCCCAGCAAACTGTCCTTTCCATGTCTTAGTCCGATACCACAAAAATAACTATCTGAAGCCCTATTTAAAGGATATTGATATGCTTGTGAATAATAAACAGATCATATGGTCAAAAGTATCTGTACACCCGTCATCCACATTCTTGTGCGCTCATTACAAGGACTTAATGGTCAGTGTTCCAGTTGTTCCTGAAGGTGTTCAGGTGGGGTTGATATCAGGGCTTTGTGTCCTTATACGTCACAGGACACACTTGCTCTCGAACCCTTATGCACAGACCAAGCGCACTTTGTGTCTAGGGGCATTGTTATGAAAAAAAATTGGGCTTGTTAGTTCCAAAGAGGAGAAAGATAGATAATAAAGACATTGTTTGCTTCCAAATTTGTTGAGCAAAAAGTCTGAGGAAAGAAACACGTATGGGTTCAATTCATTTTATGTGTATAGCAATTTTAACAGTGGACATTGTCCCAAAGTAGCTTTCCGGGGAGATGAATATGTTATACAATTTGAATGTATATGTTTTAGGAAGAAACCTTTAGAGGAAACAGACTCAAAAGGAAACCCAACCTCATCTGGGGGCACCAAATGTCTATTCATTATAGTTATCATTGTTGAGATGCACTCTTCAGTGATCTGTTCATTGATGGGCTTTTAAATGCAGACATGCAAATTTCAGTCCTAAGCCATTGTAGCAGACTGTTTCTTTTAATTACAGTCCAAATAAATCTTCATCGTTTCTAAATTGGTCTTCTTGGATCTTTACACTGTTCATGTAGAACCATCCTCAGCTGCACACTGTGTCTCCAAACAGATGTAGGGCATCAGGATGGATCACAAGGATCCTAAAAGAAGTAAAGGCCATGATCCCTGGTCACTGGTGCCTCAGGAGAGAGAGAGTTAGAAAGACAACAGGAAAAGAAAATATATTTTATGAAGTATCATTATTATTATATAAAAGTTAAAGAAAGTGTATGGCATGTTTAGGTTGTAGGTAGGGACTTCCGCAAGACTAGCGATGGCAGCATAACTATAAGCGAGAGTAACTCATGTCCGTAACACAGATATGATGCGCAGACACGGCCCGCCACACCACAGTCAACCAACCTGGGTAACCACGTGGTCACTTTAATGATCATAACTGTGGGCTTCTAATGTAGACTGTTATCTTTTTATCCAAGTGTATATTATAAATTATAAACTATATATATATATATATATATATATATATATATATATATATATATATATATATATATATATATATATGACAGTGGTGGACAGTAATGAAGTAAATGTAATTTGTTACTGTACTTAAGTAGCTCTCGCGTGTCTGTACTTAACTAAAGTATTTCCATTCCGAGAGACTTTTTATTTTACTACATTTCAAAATCCATTATTTTATTCGAATACATTTTGCGAAATCAGTCGTTCCTTTTTATTTATTAACAGATAAAAACTTAACTGGGCAAACACGCAGCAATCCACCAATCAGGTTCGAGCGCACGCTCCAGTTTAAACATTGATTGGCGCTTGGTGGCATCTACTGATCACCAACACACAGTTCAGCATCAGTTCAACAGCAAGAGGAACATTTAGAAAGAAATAAATGATGGAAGAAACTCCTGACTCGAACTCGCCACGACACCCATGGCCTCATTTACATGATTATTTATTATTTGTTAAAAAGAAGGTTTTGGACTCATAATAATTGTAATAGGAATCAGTCAGTGTTTGACTCATTAATATCATTGTATTAAAGGATTGTTATGCTAAGGCTAACAGTCACATAAACTGAGTTCATTATGCAAAGACTCTTGTGACAAAAATGATAATAGAAACATTACATAGATAAAAAAAATCACAGTACTTTGGATACTTAAGTACATTCGAAGGCAAATAAATTAGTACTTTTACTTAAGTGAAATTTTAAAGGGAGCACTTATACTGGAGTAATATTTTAGCCATTTTATCTCTATTTTGACTCAAGTACATGGTTTGTGTACTTCATCCACCACTGATTAATGATCACAATAATACAACGCAAGCATGCAGTACAATATATTTTATATTCCCAGATGAATATAATAAATCTAAACATGAGAATTAATCTTTACTCCTCTTTTCCAGAACTTTCTATTTTTTGCTGTTCAGACACAACACTTAAAACCTTAATCATTTATATCAAATCTGCATATCTTCAGTATAAAAACAAGTGATTTTATTGCATATTAAATACACTACATCACATGTATGCATTACAGAACATTGGACATGTTTAATAACCGGTTATAAGCTCAGCCTTTTATTGTGAAACTTGTTCATAACTTTCATACCCGGAAGTAAAGCGGAAACACGTGGGATGATCCATGAACGCGGTCAGGTCGCTTTGCTGAGGGACGGTCAGTGATTTGGGAGTGAATGAGTGACTTTGACGTTAAAAGAAACATCAAGATTTATTTATTAGTAAAGTTGAACACATTTTAAAACCTTGGTCAATGAATTTAAATGTCGTTAGATATCATGAATAAACAATGAATGCATAATTAATATTATGATATATAATTATAAATATTATATTACAGATATTAGATTTGATATTTTATTTTGTATTTAGTGTTTATCTGATTTTATTAATTATATCCCCAAGATTTTTTTTCCTTCCAAAGTACATAATTTGTCAGTAATTCATCATTTGCAGCAGTTTTCTCCCTAAACTATAATTCTTTGTATCTTTTGTTTAACTTGATAAATTAGGCACAAAATAGCATCATTGTAATAAATAAAAAATGTTATTCTGTCTGATCATGTGACCCCTTTAGGCTCTTCCTGCTTTCCTGGAAGTTTAATGGAAGCAAAAACCTTGGATTAAATCATCTCTACTTCTATAAGAAGAAGAAAAAAAGCAATTAAGAAGCAAAAATTGAAGGTAGAACCAGCACTGAGTCATTTTTCTACACATAAATTATAGATGTGATGTAGTGTAGATATGATTGTTGGACATTTAATCCGCCGTGCCGTCAGGCAGAACATTATGACCACCTGCCTAATATCGTGTTGGTCCCCCTTTTGCTGCCAAAACAGTTCTGACCTGTCAATCATTAACAGCATGAACTTCTTCAGCAGTTTGAGCTACACAAGTTCGTCTGTTAAATCGGACCACACGGACCAGCCTTCGCTCCTCACATGCATTAATGAGCCTCGGCCGTCCTTGACCCTGTCGGTGGTTCAACCCACGTTCCTTCCTTGGAGCACTTTTGATAGATACTGACCACTGCAGACCAGGAACATCTCACAAGCGCTGCAGTTTTGAAGATGCTCTGACCCAGTCGTCTAGTTCAGTGGTCCCCAACCCCCGGGCCGTGGCCCGGCACCGGTCAGTGGGTCAATTGGTACCGGGCCTCACAGAAAGAATACATAACTTACATTATTTCCGAAAATTACCAGATTCTCTCCACATTTGTCTATGACTCACTCTTAATGCATGTCATGATGACTCGGTCACATGTCTTACCTCCATCCTCTACCTTCTTGAAGGGGCTCCTCCGGCCGCTAACACATAATATATTACCGCTAAATTGAAACCCGTAAGCGAGCAAAATTAACAAAAACACAGTGGATTCACGTTTATTATTATATTTAGAAAATAGCAGTTTTTATGCCGGTCGTATCATTTTATTTGGTTGTAATTATCCGCCACACCTTCAAGGCCGGTCCGTGAAAACATTGTCCGACATTAAACCGGTCCTTCGCGCAAAAAAGGTTGGGGACCGCTGGTCCGAATGGACGTCACAATTTGGTTCTCGTCAAACTCACTCAAATCCATACACTCGCTCATTTTTTCTGCTTCTGACATCAACTATGAGTACTAAATGTTCATTCTCTGCCTAATATATTCCACCCACTAACAGGTGCCATGATGAAGAGATAATCAGTGTTATTCACTTCACCTGTCATAATGTTCTAATGTTCTAATATTATGCCTGATCAGTGAATATGAGAAGAGGAAACAAAATAGCCTTTTGAAAAAAAAACAGGATCTGTTTTGTGTCTCTCGATGAAGTCATTAAATAGCTGTATTAGGCATTGAACACTATTGTATGACAAATTGTATTGTTTCTCATTGCACTAAGTTTGTCTTTCAGCACACGGTGCTCTGTTGTCTGATTTTTGACGCTTCATAGAAGAAAGTTTGTGCACCTCTGCCGTAATGAAACTGCTGCACTGGAACTGTAGTAGTGCCCCTCTGCCTTCATTGCCTGCCTGCAATATTTACACTTTATACAATCCAGACTACAGAGCATCTGTCTTGTCTTGTATATTGCACAGTGATGGCTAGAGGCAATATTTCAGCTCGCTGTATGTGCCTAGTACATGGAATAACAATAAAATTGGACCGGCTTGACTGAAAGCTGAAAGTAATCTGTAAATCACACTGATTTCCCTGCAGGGATGCCGTGATGGCGGTGGTCAACTTGTCTTTTGCTGCTTGTGGTTTTCTGGGTATCTATCATCTTGGCGCAGTCGAAGCTTTCCTCACACATGGGCAGAGGCTGCTGTCGTGTTTAAGAGCCTGCGCTGGGGCGTCAGCTGGGGCTCTGGTGGCCGCCGTTCTCATCACGGCTCCCGACAAGCTCGAGGTAAAGTTTAACCACGACAGCAGAAAGGAACAGAGACATGAGACTGCTGTTTAAACGCTGCAGTGATGCCTATGACTGTCAGTATTGCTGACTTTTTACAATGATGGCAGACACAACAGTTATAAAAGCAACAATCACAAAATCAAACAGCAGTGACGATAAAATCAGCAACTCTGATGCAACGACAATGAAAAGAACAAAACAATGACATAAAAAGCAGCAAACATGGCAACAACAACAAGACTACAATGACATCTACAACAACAATAATGCAACCAATACTGACAGCATTGACCAATAATGATATTGAAACGAATTTAAAGTACTTCAGGCTTCAGTCTGTTTTCTAGATCAGACTGTTTACCCTTTAACCCGCTGTTTTCTTCTACAGCATTGCAAAGAATTCACCTACAAATTCGCCCTGAATGTCAGGAAACAGAAGCTCGGTGCGATCACGCCTGGATATGACTTCATGCTTGAGCTTAGGTAAGGAGTGGAGTTCAGGATTACAGGTCAAACCAATTTTACCAATACTGATCGTCAGGTTGGATTGTATTCGCCGATAACTGGTTAATCAACCGAGTTTTTAAAACAGTACTAATAGTACTGAACTTTATTACAAAAACAATAAAAAAAAATACTGAATCATGAAAATGTGCTAAAAGAAGTAAATATGAATAAATTATAATTGAATTGACTATAAAACAAACAGCACGTGATGACAGTGATTCGCCTTTAGAGGCCACTCCCATCAAGGTACGCGAGCCGGAAAAACTATCAGTATGGATTTTTGTGAAAGGTCAGGTGTACCAATACTTTTGGAAATGTAGTGTGTGTGCATATATAAAAGTATTACTTTATAGCATTACTTCACACCTGCTAAAACTTTTGCACAGTATTGTATATATGAGGTGATGGAAGCTTATACAATGGGCTTTTAACAGCATGAGCTCTCAATCCAGAATGTACATGAAGAACACTATGCTTTTAAAACCAGGTAATATCACTGTGTTCTCGGATTTCAACACTTCTGTTCACTAGCAATAGAATAATTACAAAAGAGATGGTGCCGAAAATGTATTTTTACCCCAAAAGCTACTTAAATACAGCTGTCAATAATTGCTCAATTACCCTCCATGTTGTGGCCACTCGCCTGGCCATCTCTTTAGATATTATAACTATACAAGTTCCATTTATTATACAGTATATACAGGTTACATTTGTAAATGCTTAATATACAGTATAGAACCGTTATTAAAAATACAATAAGTAATAGATTTACAACTGCGCTGTTTTGAAAACGGTTATTGGCTATTACGGTTTATACAATAGCTTCCAAAATAAATATATTTAAAATTGTGGTAACAGTTGGGTTGCAAAATTCAAGGAATTGTCAAGACTGGGAACTTTCCATGAGAATTAATGTGCATTTACGTAATTGCAGGTTAGCCTATAACAGAGAACTTAAATGTAGTTCAAGGCCACATCCCCTACATGCACTGTGCTTTCCTCCATAACATACCACACATTATTTCTTGAATCCCGCACACAAAATAATGTATAATTTAAAAAATAAAGCCATCTTGGCGAGTATTCACATGAATTACATAAAAATTACATAAATGTATGTTTCAAACTACCTTCTGCTGCGTGTAAGCGATTGTGCAATACGTAAAAAAATCTGTATTCGTTTAAAAGTTTCAGCTTTTTATCCAAACATTATGTTTGTATATAATACAGCGTTTTAGGATTAAAAACGTGTTTATTAGAGGGACAGCGCATGTAGGACATTTTGGAGACAAGGTGAGGGAGGCGAGATTAAGATGGTTAAGATGGACATGTGCAGAGGAGGGACATGGGGTATATCAGTAGGAGAATGCTGAGGATGGAGCCACCAGGAAGGAGGAAAAGAGGAAGACAAAGGAGGAGGTTTTTGGATGTGGTGAGGGAAGACATGCAGGTGGTTGGGGTGAATAAGGCAGATGTAGAGGACAGGGGGGTATGGAGACGGATGATCCACTGTGGTGACCCCTAATGGAAGAAGCCGAAAGAAGAAGATATGATAGTTTATAAAAATTACCACTAATTTCCAAATAATTCCAATGAATTCCTGAAGAGTTTCCAAATTGGAATATTTCCCAAATTCCCCACATGAAGTTTCAATTAAAAAGTTAATTAAAAAGTTAAATATTCCGCTTCTTTGCAACCCTGGTAACAGTAACTTGGGCCACAAGACTTCAAACAACCGTTGATAATTTTCATAAAACTGCACATCCCTAAGGTGTTGTTCCTTCAATATTTTACCTTATGCTCAGGATGTATTGTCCTAAGTATAATAATATTAAAAATATATAACAAAAAAAATATTTTAATATAGAAATTGAGTCAGAAACATGTTATTTGGTCCAGAGTTGGTGGACAGCTGACCTGGTGCTTATTGAACATTCCACATTTGGTCCCACTTCGTTGCTATAATAACCTCCAGTCTTCTGGGAAGATGATCCACTAGATTTCGGAGTGTGTTTGTAGAGAATTCCGCTCATTCAGCCACAAGGGTGTTAGTAGGTGGCCTGGGGTGCAGTCAGTGTTCAGTAGGGTTGGAGCTCTATAACAGGAGATCTTCCACTCCAAATCATGTAAAGAAGTTGTCCCCAACCTTTTTTGCCTCACGGACCGGATAATGTCCGACAATATTTTTACGGACTGGCCTTTAAGATGTGGCGGATAAATACAACAAAATAAAATGATACGACCGGCATAAAAACTGGTATTTTCTAAATATAATAATTAACATGAATCCACTGTGTTGTTTTTTGTGGTACAGGAAGAACAACATATGACTGAAAAGACAGGTGTCCCAATACTTTTGTCTATATATTGTACATTAGGTTCAGGAATTTTTTTTTGTGTCAATTTATACTATATCTATACTAAAGTGGCCATTAAATCAGATGCAACTATAAGCACTTGCACAGAAATGCGTTTGGCTCTTGTTTGTGTTACCATAACAACAAGATATCTACATGCCCCAGTAAAGTGTAACAAGTAACTGAGGTCAGTGGAGGTTAAGGTCCCCATGCTTGTGTTTTTGTTAGTCGAAAATAATGTTCCAGAGAATGGAAAAGGAAAACAATATTACAGTACAGAACTCATTACTATTATCTGGGTATTGTTCCAGTTGTGTTGTGTTGATTGTACAGATTGCATCACTTGGATAATTAAGTGATTATTGGAATATGAATGCTTGAATCGGATCTGTATGTAGGTGTGCATCACTGTAACATGATTGGTTATGACGTGTTAAAGCACTTATTTTATAGGTTATTGTTTCTATAGTAACAGCATATACTCCAGGAGTTAACAGGCAGACTCTCTATATAATCTGAGGTGAAAAAATGAACAATGTAAACAGTATAATTATCATTTTTAGGATTTTTCTTTTAAATAAACACAGCTGGTGCTTTTAGTTTTTTTTCTGAGAAACCCAGAAGTTTTTTTTATTGGGGGGAACAAATATTTATATTTAAAAAATATTTTTAATTTTTGTTAATAAAATTTTATGGAACAAATACTGTATTAGAATTTAGGTGATAAATGTAGGTCAGTGATTTTGATAGTGTTTAGACCAGCAGAGAAGACTTGCCCCTGACCGCCCACCACTGCTGCAGGTATACAAAAAAGGAAAGAAAAGAAAAGAACGGGACTCTCCCAACTTTGATCATTTCTATATAGACACATGGAGTGTGTGTATGTTAGTTGACCACATGGTAACACCTGCTCTGTGTTTCGTGTACGCTGTACTGTAACTTCATCAACTCATCTTCATCGTCTACTATTGTTCATGTTTAAAGGTTCTTGAGGTTCATTTTTTTCCCTTTCTCATTCTGTAGCATTTATTTTTTTCTTGCTTCCATCCCTTCATCCTTTTTTTTCCATATTTCTCTTTCATCTCTTTATTTACTTTACTTTCATTTTTTTATGTTCCTTCCTTCCTTCCTTTCATCTTTCTTTTTGTTCTCTTCCTTCCTGCCTGTTTTCTTCTTTCCTTTCTTCTTTCCTTCCATTTCTTTTTTTCCTGTTGTCCAGTCTTCATTCATTTCTTCCTTAAATTTTTTTGTTTTCCTTCCTTCCTTCCTTCCTTCCTTCCTTCCTTCCTTCCTTCCTTCCTTCCTCCTTCCTTCCTTCCTTCCTTCCTTCCTTTCATCTATCAATCCATCCATCCATCCTTTCATGTCTTCATGTTCTGTTGTCCATTCCTTCCTTTCTTGTCTTTTTCTGTTGTCCCTCCCATCCTTCTATCCATCCAACCATGTCTTTATGTTCTCTTGTCTCTTCCTGACAGAAACATGCCACACACACCCACACACACACACACACAGAAGATTTTCTGTTAAATAGCAGCATCATTTGATGTCAGAGCGAGAGAGAAAGAGACGTAGAGAACGTCCTTGTGCTGTGCGGTTACAAGATAATTGTTTATATGCGTTGTGTTCAGAGAGAACAGGAGCGTCTCGACCTTGAGGTAACTCGATGCACGTCCTCCAGAGCGCATTCATTTCGCCCGAGCCATGAAATATGAATCAGCGATGCCGTTTTGGGCACATCGAGCGAGAGGATATCTCTCAGCACAGCCATATTAGGCATGTCGGAGAAGAGATCTGGATTCAAAAAATTCTATCTGTGTGTTTGGGGGGATTGTGTGTTGTGCTTAAATGTGAACACAGATAAAGCTGACACTGCAATTTAAAAATATCTGTAAAAAAAAAAAAAAGAAAAAAACATTGGTTTGAAAGAAACTGAGTTTGGGGTCTCAGGAGTGAAAAGAGAGGAGAAGAAAGTGAATTCCATCACCTCCAGCGTTGTGACTGAAGCAGCTTGGCCAAACAGATTGTGTAATTATGGGATGGCGTTTAGGGAAACTCGGTCGGCGTTGTTAATTATGCAGAGATGACAAACGAGCGTGTGTCTTGTCCCCGGCCTCCAGAGGCGGCATCGACCGCATCCTGCCTCCCGACGCTCACCTGTTGGCCAGCGAGCACCTCCATGTCTCCCTGACCAACTGCAGGACGGGGAAGAACAGCATGGTGTCCAGCTTCCCCTCCAGAGAACACCTCATTAAGGTACCTGCACTCCTCCGGGTAACAGAGAATGATTTATAGATCGACTCTGAGGGGACGGACGGCAGCACATCACTAACTGATGCCATAAGCAGTAATTTAACACACAATGTGATCTTTCACTCTGACACACTGATTTTATTAACACTCGCTCTTTTCTCTCTTCGTTCATCTCTCACTCCCTACATCTTCATCTCTATCATTCTCTCCGCTTTATTATACCTGTTCTCTTGTATTGGTTTCCTCTCTATCCAATCCTTTTTTTCCCTTTTTTTTTTTTAATGCCCCTCCCATTTCTTTTAACTTTTTGTTACGCACATTCTTTCTGTAAATCATTTGTTCTTTCCTTTATGCTTTTTATAATTTTCATCTTCCTGTTCTGCTGTTCTTTTCTTTCTTCCATCCTTTCATACCTTTTATTTGCATCTTTTATCTTTCCTCTCTTCATCTAACTTTTCCTTTTTTTCAGCTTTTTTCGTCCTTCCTCCAATTTTTTTCCTGTTGAACCAACCTTCCTTCCTTTCATCACTTAGTTGTCCCTTCATCCTTCCTTCCTTTCCTCTCTTTCTGTTGTCCCTTCATCCTTCCTTTCCGTTGTCCCTTCATCCTTCCTACCTTTCATCTCTTTCCGTTGTCCTTTCCCTCCCTCCTTATTTCTGTCAGTTTTTTGTTGTCCCTTGCTTCTCCTCCCTTTTATCGTCTTCTTTGTTGTTCCTTTTTCCTTCCTTCCTTTCTTCCTTCTTTCCTTTCATTTTATCTCCTTTCCGTTGTCCTTCCCATCCTTTCATCTCTTTTCTTCTGTTGTTCCTTCCTTCCTTCCTTCCGTCCTTCCTTCCTTCTTTTCATCTCTCTTTCACAGCCTTTATTTCCCATTATCCCTCTCCCATCGTTTCCCATCCCTTAATGGTATGCAACCATTTTTAATTTTTCCTATTTATTTATTTTTTTTATTTATTTATTTATTTATTTATTTATTTATTTATTTATTTTACTGTTGCTCTTCTTTACTACTCTGCATTTTCTCACCTCTTTCTCTCCAGTACGTAAATGTTCCCATTTTTCTAACACCTTGATTATAATTGAATGATAAACCTTTATTCATTCTGCTCTCACACACACTCCTTTATTCTATTACCTGTTTGCTTCTCTTCTGACTTGGACTTCTCTCTCTGATCACTGTGTCTGTCTTATGTTTGTGATGCAGGTTCTTCTGGCCAGCAGCTTTGTTCCTCTGTATGCAGGAGTAAAGCCAGTGGAGTTCCAGGGCCAGGTAATGTGCTGTATTGTGTGTGTGTGTGTGTGTGTGTGTGTGTGTGTGTGTGTGTGTGTGTGTGTGTGTGTGTGTGTGTGTGTGTGTGGTTGCTGTCTGACTGGACTTGAATTACAACCGTTATAAATCAGTCACTGAACTCGACGCTGTAGTTTAAGTCATGACAGAAGACGTGTCTGCGTATCTGACGTTTATATTAAGTCTGGATGATTTTTTATCATCTGTACCTCGTTCCTGTGCACAAACTCGTTTGCTTTTTACTCCAGTAGAAATGGATGGATGGGGGTTTCACAGACAGTCTTCCTATTCTTCCTGTTGGTCGGACCATCACCGTGTCTCCGTTCAGCGGGCTGCAGGACGTGTGCCCGCCTCACCTGGGTCACAGGAAGCTGAGCGTTAGACTGGCTAACATGACCATTACAGTGAGTCGTCCTATAACTAGCTTACTGTCCTTCTCCTCGATTACACTGCATTGTCTTAGTGTCCATTCATGTCTGTGATATGAGCTGAAGCTGTAATTAGCCGTACCATTGTAACATTAGTCTCTCTTTCCTTCCTTTTTATTCATCCTTTCCATTCTGCAACCCTTCCACCCTCTTTTCTAACATTTTAAATTCCACACCATTTTTTTTCATCCCTTATTTCCATTCACTTTCTTCCTTCCTTCCTTTCTTCCATTCCTCTTTTCATCCTTTCTTTCTACCATCTCCTTAAATTCTTTGTAATTTCCTTCTGCACCCTTTCTTTTATCCTTTCTTTCATTTTTACCATCTCTTACCCCACCTCGTACATCACCCCCGTATATTAGTATCACTTTATCAAACCTCTCTCCATTGTTTTCCTTGCTGACATATATATATTTATTTTTTTTGTATCTTTTGCTCATTTCATTCCTTTCAATCTTTCTTTTCCAATCTATCACTTTCTTCCTGTTAAAACAGAAGTGGTATGATTTGTTTTTACAACAGTTGAAGAAATGCCATGTTTTAATTTTTTCCTCCAATAAGGCCTTTATTAATATTATTATTATTATATTATTATTATTATATTATTATAATGGCTGTTTATTATTGACATATTGATGTATATACGGGGTAAAAAATATTAAGCCTGTGATCCATGATAGTTTGTTTTCTTTCATGCTGTAATGCAACATAATGCTTTCCAATTTTTTCCAGTTATTAGCCAAAGCATTACATTTTCGCATTTTATTTTCTAAATGTATTTATTACTTTATTTATTTTTCTAACCCTGCGATTTAAACTCTCAGCCATGTCTACTGTGCTGCCGCTGCCCTCAAGCAACAGCCGTTGATGTTTTATAGAAATATATTTGGTACGCAGTAGTGTGCTTATTGAGCAAAGGCACTGATCTTTTTTTGCCCCTCGCTTTGATTCTTCTCGCAGCTTTCCACAGAGAACATCAAACGGCTGAACCAGGCCTTGTTCCCGCCGTCCATGCTCCGAATGCAAGACTTACATCAGGAAGGCTATGAGGACACAATGCGCTTTCTCAGAACGGAGGGCTGGACGCAGGCATAAAAATAATAATAATAATAATAATAATAATAATAATAAATGTTTTTTTTCAAGTGTTTTGCTCTTGTTAAATGTCTGTATGAGAAACCGTTTTAGGCATGTTTATGTATGAGGTCATTTTTTTATAGTAATGTCAATTTTAAAGTTATGTATTGTATTATTTAAGTGCATTCTCACAATGTGTTGCTGCTGAAATGTCTGGATTGACAAATAAAAGTTTTTTTTACATAGGTTTTTTTTTTTTTTTTTACAACTTCCCAAAAAAATTCATAAAATAAAGAAGTGGTTTTTAGGAGGGGGTTTAGTAGAAATGCGTGGTCCTGGTGTGATGAAACGAGTTCGGGGGAATAGCATATTGGTTTAAAGGGTTTATTTGTGTTACGAGGAACGAGCAGCATTACAAAACAGCCAGCCTGTGGGCAAACGAACAAGCAATGAAAATCGTTTCAATTTGCTCCGAAATTTGAGTTTGTGCCATGGCTCTAGTCGGGTATGTGATTTTTTTATTTATTTTTTTATTTTTACATATTTATACACTGGAAATCACAACCAACAACTGAGAATTTTAATTGTTTATTGTACAATTTTTTACTATTTTACAGGTCGAAGGAATTTAATTGTTTTAATGCAAACAACAAAAATTCTGAAAAACTAACATTTATGAATGCATTTAAATATTGAGCTTGATGTTTAATTGATAGATTGCCTCCAGAAGTGGAATTATTGGCAAGTTTGAGAAACTAAGTGAACATAACGTGAACCGTTTCCAAACACACCTCAGTCATATTACCATTATTTTGCAGTTCACATTACATATTAAGTAATAGTAGTAGCGGTGTCCCCATTTAAGGATTTACAAAAGTTAAATTAGAATGGTCAAGTCTTGCCCAGAGTCAAATAATAGTCGAATCATGTGTGTTTGTGTTGGAGGTGGTCGACACTGGGTGGTCAACAAGTGGGTTAGACAGTTTTCTTTTACACTCAGCACACAAACATCTTTAAAAGAAAGCGACCAATAACTGCCTTTGAAGTGATCGACAAAGCCTTTTTATCTTTAAGTTTGAAATGAAAGGGACAAACATTCGTGCAACAATTCCTCATAACATTTTAAAGCCATGATGTACAAAACAGACAAAAGAAATATAAGAAAATGTATAAATAACTGCACATTGCAGACAGGATTTGTCTTTCACGTCAGCAAATCAGATTAATGAAATCGGCTAAATTGCCTGTGAGGGCGTGCTCCAAGTACAGCAACATTATTGCAGTGAAACTAAAAATTATTATTAAATTAAAACTGAATAAATCTTTACAGAATCTCCCAGACAATTTTAAATATTAAAATCCCTGCAGCCATGATGCTCATACGTCGGTCACGGATCATGGAAAGTAAAACCTAAATCTGTCACGATGGGTTGGATTTATTCACGCATGTTAAAAATATTTATTAAATGCTTTTTTTTGCACAATTCTACTTAAAACATTAACATAACAGGCTGTATATTTAAATTATTAGGTAAAAAACAGTAGTTCTATGTAAAAATCAGACATTGAGCACCCCCATATAACCGAAATGGCACAATCCTCGTTTTAGAACACAGTTTATATAACACCTCTATAAAGATTCGAATGTCAGATTGGTATTCGAATTGGACTCCTCAGATCGACGCATCGAATCTTCGCCTATTTGGGGTCAATAACTGTTCAGTCGTAACTGTTCCACACCTTTATACTGTAAAGGTTATTTTTGTAATGTTGAGGTAAGATATATTGGGTTCCGAAGCAGGGATTGTGATCGGCGGGATTGCATCTTATTCTCGAGCTGCCGCATGCCCCGCCCTCTGTGGAGGCTGATCTAGTTTATGGAAAGTGTGTGAATCTCGAAACAGGCAGCTGGTGTAACTGTTGAAGTAAATGTGTAATGTTATGCGCAAGGAGCCTCGAGTCTGGCAGCTGAAGTTCGAAATGTATTTGAAGTTTATTTCTGGATTGAATCGAGACTGTGTGAGAGAGAATTGGCTTAGCCCGAGCATGACGTTATGAAAGCAGGAAGCAAAAAATAAGTGGAGGTTGAAGTTGTGTAGCTGAAGAAACGTGCCCTCGCAGAGCTCTTTCTGGAATGCACAATCAAAGTTGAAGCCTGTCTTATTCGAGAACACGATCTTCCCAAGCTAAAGCTCACAGCAGGATCACTGCCGCCAGTATTTTTTTTTTTTAACAAAACCGTAACAGAATTTGTCTGCAGGTCCTTCAGCTTCATATTCAGAGAACAAGCGTAACCACGAGAGAGGCCGTTTGAACTCTGCGAGTCGTCTAACCTCTATGAACAGCCGTTTTGCTCGGTCTTGATTTCACCAGCTGGTTACAGTTCCTCAGGGGAAGGGTGAAAGATTTGCGGTATGCTGTGTGTGTGTGTATTTGTGATTGAAAAGACAAAGTAAATGAAAGAGACAAGAAGAGACGTACAATAAATACACCTTCAACTTGGCTTCAAACAGCCTGATGGAACTCTGCAGGCTCGGTGCACAACTGTTTCCTGCAGAACAGTGTTTGTTTAATATTCAACATGTGGTGGTCTGCTATGAAAATTTTACCAAAGCAGAGACCTTCATGCTATGGTTTCCTTAGAGCTTGTATTCTGGATATTATGAAACCCAGTCCAAGGCTGGATATTTATCATTAGATATTTAAAGCTGGAGCCAAAAATACAAGCCATGTTTCCAACCAGGATAAGAGCTAAACACCACACGAGTTGGTTTTACAAGTTACATAACCAAACTGCTGGAAATGATCTATGTTTCGACCAGATTAACAGCTAAACCTCTATATCGGGGCAAGGGTTTTTTTTAACAGTTTAATAGCTAAATCTCTACAATCTGCCCATATCCATCAGTCTAAAATTTAAACCACTAGGCTGGACCCATTTCCACCAGTTTAATAGGCTAACCCAGGGGTCACCAACATGGTGCCTGTGGGCACCAGGTTGCCCGCAAGGACCACATGAGTCACCCGTGGGCCTTTTCTAAAAATATCTCACCATAGCGCCACTTACCAGTGAGCTGCATCAAATTGTTTTTGTTGGTATTTTTTTTATAAATCACACTTGCTTTGGTGTGAATTTGAAAATGACAATATTAAAATATAGATGACTAGATATAGATGAATATCATTAATTATTAATAATAACATATAATTAAAGGTAAATTGAACAAATTTGTTATTTTAGAAGTGTGTATCAAACTGGTAGCCCTTCACATTAATCGCTACCCAAGAAGTAGCTCTCAGTTTCAAAAAGGTTGGTAACCACTAGAGTTGACCCATTTCCAGTGTCACACAAATCACTTAGCCTAATCAATGTTTCCACCAGATTGGTCAATCATTATAATAAATAATCATTATTATCACCAGTTTGATAGCAATACCACTAGAGTCAACTTTTTTCCACTTGACAGAACCTCAAGACAACCTTTTACAGAAGTTCCACCAGAAAATACATGAAGGCAGAGTTTCGCTGCTCACACTGCATTTGCTTCAATTAGTCTCCATTAGACACAAGCTGCATATTATTTACTAAGCACCATTAAGTTGATGCTGATGAATGAATCAGCTTTGTGGATCGCTGCCCTCGCATGATATCCAATTCGTCTTAAAACATAAGACGCGGTGTAGTTGAGACATTATTCATGCTATGGATTCTTTGGAGCATCCACTGTGGGTAATTATGAAGCACATGCCATGTTTAGATATTCATCATTTGGTAATTTGGTTGCAACATTCTTGAAGTAAACTTTTTTTAGACACATTTCTACATCCTCTGAGACATAAAGCCGCTTCATTCAAATGTTTTTAGTTCCACTATGATGTGGTCTTCGAAGTAATGCTAAGCAAAGAAATAAATAGCCACAACTAGCTTTTGTCCTATAAACCAGAGGTTATAGCGATATTAATCTTGCCTACAGATGTCTGACATACTTGAAATCGAAATCTCCCAACTATCAGGAGATATTGTTTTTGTAGCTCTTTGAATTTTCTTCCATTGTTTTCTGTGAAAAAAACACTAAGAACAGATGAGTGAAAAGTGCTGCATCATCAGAATAGCATAAGCCCAAACCCCAGGACTGGCATTTCACTATATTTCCACAAACATGAAAACCAACTGCAGCCAAAAACACCTTTTATAGTTATCAAGCCATGTTTCCACCATTTTAAATATCCAGAAGAGTAGAATTAAGCCAAGTTTCCACCAATTTCACAGCCAGACCATTTAAACTGACATCAAAAATTTCAGAGACAAACACTGTCACAGAAGTCATGCGTCCACCACTTACAAAAACCGACTCATTTTAACTGGTTTTAGCAACTACAACATAGACATTTTCTATCAGATTAATAGCCACAACTGACCCACATTTACACACAATCAACAATTAAAACCACCAGAACTAAGCAATGCTGGCAGCAGATTGTTTTTAAGTTCACTTTATATTCTATTGGCGATCTTGTATACAAAAAGAAGTTGCCTCAAAGGCACTACAGTCACTGGTTCATTTATTCTTCACTACGATTTACATCTGGGCTCATGGCAAAAACACAAAGAAAGCCAGATTAAACAATGGGCTCTAGAACAGAGACTGGTACCTTGTTGGTGGAAAACAGGTACCAGAGGAGCTGGACTGCTGACCTTGTGCTGTCTGGCAAATGATTTAATAAATCATTATGAGATAGCTTCATCCAGCATCATTAGTAAAAATGCGTCTTGCAGGATTTACACTCCAAACAGCTGGGTGCTGTGTTTAGAGGGGGAAAACAAAACTGTTTTTTATTTGTACCCAGCCTGTAACGCATGCACCTGAGGCTGGAGATTCCCTGGCTCACACATAGTATTCCTCGTTCTTTCCACTGGAAATGTGGCTTCAAAAATAGAAGCAGCCCTAGTGTGCTTGTTTTCTGGAGGCTTCCCAACATATGTATTCATTTGCCTATGTAATTATACCCTGCTGTGTCATGAGCCATGAGTGTGTGGAATTAAATGGGGGAAAAAGAAAAAGAAAGCATGGATTGCTGTGGGTAGACTGCGAGCCTGTGCCCTGAACTCTGTCCCTAGCATTTGTGTGAGAACCACTTCGTTGCACAAATGGGACCAAGCTGAGGCCAGCTGAGCTGCACAGGTTCTTTTGTTAAGAGAAAGGTTAATGTCTGCCAGTGTGCTGAGCATTTCAGGGGTTTGCTTGAAGATAAAAAAAAAAAAAAAGTTGGAAATGTCAGATCGGGAACAAAACGCCTTTGAATAGGGTCTAAATTTGAACCCTATTAGCTTCCATTGGGGTAAACAGCATAGAAAAGGCAAATAAAGTGGTCTATGGAAGCGACTGGAATTTGAGGTGTGTATTAAGTCCTAACAGAAAAATATTACAGGAGAGGATTTCAATTGTCAGGCAGGTGGTCAGATATGAAGCTTGCATATTAATGTAGGAGCATTACGAGGTGGCATAGCGAAAACACATCGTCCTTTTTACATCGGAAGCTGTGCAACTGGTGTTATTCTGACCACATGCGTTACCACATGCGGACACCAAGTTAGAACAAAGAGCAAACATGAAATTCTGCCTGAAAACTGGCCAAATCTGCCACAGAGACATTTGACATGATTCAGCAAATTTACAGCAATGCTGCAACGAATCGTCCGAGGTGCTTTGAGTGCCAAGTGTGCTTCAAGTGTGGAAAGAAAATCACTGGTAGATGATCAAAAATCAGGAAGACCTTCAACGAGCTAAACCCCCGAAAAGGCCGAAACCATTCGGCAACTTGTGCATGATGATCGTCAGAGAACAATCCACAACATTGCTGCTATTGTCAGTGTGCTATACAGAACAGTCCAGGCAATCCTTAATCCTGCTGTTGTCCATTTTATCCCCCTCAGGGCTCAGTGTGCCATGAATGAATTTTCCTTCATGTCGAGGATCATTACCAGTGACGAAATTTGTGTGTAGGAAAAGACCGTGAGACGAAGCAACAGTCTTCACAGTGGAAGAGCCTCTATCAGATCCATGACCAAAAAAGGCCAGGCAGATCCACAGCTCTAACAAGTACAGTACAAGCTCATCTTTTTCGACATTTGCAGGATTGTAAATCAAGAATTCATCCCGAGGGGCCAGAACATCAATAGCGAGTTCTACTGACAGGTTTTAAGGCATCTGAGGGATTCAGTGTGACAGAGCTAGAAAGAGCTAGACCCGAAACTTTTTGTACATGACAGATCAGAAGTTCATTTATATTCAGTCGAATGTGCTTCATTATAAATTACTAATTAGTTTATATTTTGAAAAACTAGAAACTAATCATGCAAGTTCATCAGAAAACGCTGCAGGCAGATATATACAAAAATAAACTTACTGATGGGTGGGAATGATTGTAATTCCTTCGGGAGTGGTTTAGCCTCTATTTGGAGCTGCCGTTAAGCGACTGAGGGCAGGGAGTGTATCTCTGCAGCACATATGCTGTGGTTTGGCATGGTCCAGGCAACGTGTGATTTCATGATGATGCCAGCCAGAGTAAACATGCAGTCACGGTTATAGATTAAAAAGCTAGGGTTTATTGCTTTTAAACTTGCCAGGATGCCAATAATAAATCTCACATCTAATCATTACTCTGTGACCAGACTGTGAAGTCTTAACTTGGATTCCAGATCATTTTACATATTGCTAAAATCCTGAACATATTTAGTCCTTTGCTTTTTCCAGGGGTTCATTTAATATTGCTACTCTATATAACTAATATTCATATAACTAATCAAAAAAGAAATTAAACAAATGCATTTTCCAAAATGTTGGGTGTGCAATCCCTCCCACAGTATTTCCTCGGGTTAATCGCTTTGACGGCCTGTTTCAAATGGCAGGTAACACAAAGGCGTTCAATCAAACCGCTGGCACCACGATTGGCACTTAATTGTTCATTAATAAAACAAATTGTTTACAAAAACAGTCAAATTTAATTATATGCCACACGGCATGTTCAACAATTTGGAGGAAAGTAAATCTTAGTCGTGCCGCTGTGAATGAACAAAACCTACAATCAATCTCATTAACTGTTGACTGGAAGTAGCGTTTTTTTTTTTCCTGAGCAGTTATAAAAAAAAACTGTTCAACGAAGTTCAAGGCAGAGGGAAATGAAAGATGTTAAGACAGGATGCATTTCTCTCTTTAAATGGAACTGGACCAGCTGGCTCAAGGAAGTGAAAAAAAAAAGCATGGCTGTATAGTGGTGTTGGCATCAGCAACTCTACTCTTTAAATAAAACATCTACTCCATTGCCAGGTGCTCCCTGACTCCAAACTGTTAAACTATTACCACTTTTCCAAGCATACGGTCGTAATTGAGTAAGCCAGCCTCGCCCAGTGTTTTACCTCATGCTGTAGATGATTCTTAATGAGCATTTTAAAAGAGGAATTAAATGTTCTCATTCTGGGATTCCAAATATCTGTTGTAAATGGACTACAATCAAAACCTTTTACATCAGAGAGAATCGGTACCATCCTAAGATTGATGGTCATAGGCAGACCCCTCTGTGCAGCTGGGGATATTAAACATCAGCCTAAAGAGTCATGAAGTTACTCAAGAACTATGAGGATGGATTTGGACTGTAATTAATTAAGTCTACTACAATGGCTCAGGACCACAGTTTGCATTAACAGTTCAGCATTTAAGTGTCATCACACCTTAACAACAATAAATCTGTAATGAATGGACATTCGGGGTGTCACCCAGATGAGGATGTCGATTACCTTTTGAGTCTGGTTCCTCTAAAGGTTTTTTCCTCATGCCATCTCTGGGAGATTTTCCTTGCCACAGTCACCACTGACTCACTCATTAGAAATAATCGTACAATTATAAGGAACAAACTTACAGGCTCTAAAATTATACACTCTTTTATACAACTTTATAACCTCTTTATCTGTGTAAAGCTGTGTAAAGGATGCACATTGTTAAAAGAGCTATACAAATAAAAATGAATTGAATTGTTAGTGTTTTATTTCGGATGCAATTGTGTACACGTTTGAAAATCAGAATTTATTTTAAAATCATAATACACAAAAGTGGACTGGTTATCCAACTTATAGATGCCCAAAGTGTCATTTCCTTGCCACTTTTTGTGAAGAGAAAGAAAAGACGTTGTCTTGTTGTAGAAACATGCACAACACGCAAAATCCCGTCATGAACACTAAAAAGTCTTAAAGCGCAGACACTGCAGATTCCAAATCTCCTTACTGAAAGCGTAAAAAAATTATGAGAAGTTTACATTTGTTGTTAAATAACAACAAGAAATCCCTGTTTGTGTATTAATACAGTACATATTGAAATTAACAGTACAACCAGTTTAACAGCAAAAATCGCCAGGAAATGTCGTTTCATATTCCTAACTGTTAATTGAATGAGAATTCAAATCACAAACATAAAAAAAAATAAAATAAATCTAAATCAAAAAGTGCCTTGTTGTCCATTCTTCAGCAAATAAGTGAAGATATGCCCAGCGTGGATCGAGTGAAGTCTTCATGGAATGCTTGAGGCAACGCTAATACAGCGTATCTGGTGTAAAACTGGATAAACCCCATAAAACCTATAAACCCATAAAAATTTTTACTGACGATTGCAATAAATGCATGAGATTTGTTTAAAAAAGAAAAAAAAAAGGGATAGAACAGAGATCAGATTTAATACCTCTGTTAAGCACCATTTGGCAAAAAGACCCAGGTTTGGGCAAACTGTGATGAAAAAGCTTGCACCTTTTGCACCGGAGAAAGAAAATCAATGAAGCTTCCAAAGGTGCCTTTCATGTAATCATCCAAATGCAAAAGAAGAGTGATGTTCCCTTGCTTTCACCCACTGAGACTGAAGTAGTGCAGTAGATGAGCAGCAAAACTGGGATACAAGTTCTAGCACTGGACAGCGAGCCAAGAGATTTTAATATTAGCATCCAAGCTCCTCTATAAAAGGTCCAGCCATGGGATTATGGGATTAAATTCTAGCCATGGGATTGAAGTATGTGATATTTAGTGTTCCCTTCCAAACTTTCTAGGTTATTTTATCATTAGGTGAGCCTGCAATGCTGCAGAAGGTTTAGAGTTTCACACATCCAGAGTATAGTCGTATGGCCAGGTTTTCACAAAGCATACACCGATCAGGTATAACATTATAACACTGATTATCTCTTCATCATGGCACCTGTTAGTGGGTGGGATAGATTAGGCAGGAAGTGAATATTTTTTACTCAAAGTTGTTAGAAGCAGGAAAATATGCAAGTGTAAGGATTTAAGTGAGTTTGACGAGGGCCAAATGGTGATGTCTAGACGACTGGGTCAGAGCATCTCCAAAACTGCAGCTCTTGTGGGCTGTTCCCGGTCTGCAATGGTCAGTATCTATCAAATGTGGTCCAAAGAAGGAACAGACAGGGTCATGGGTGGCACATTTATTGTTTATAGATGCACATGGGAAGGGAAGACTGGTCTGTGTAGCCTCAATAATGCTTGAGGGGTCTGGACTATTTTGGCAGCAAAAGGAGAACAACACAATATTAGACAGGTGGTCATAATGTTATGCCTGATCGGTGTAGTTGCAGAATTATTATTATAATTTTTTTTTAGGGATCTACATGTCTAAGGAATGCAATCAAGCCCAAGTTATTTAGCCATACAATCCTAGATTTCCACATCACCCAGCCTGATTGCATTTTCTTCAAGCTTTTCGTCTAATCACGAGACAGGATTTGATGCCTTGTTTCTTTGCAAAGGTGCACAAATCCAAGCCCATTTGTTCCATTAATTTTCACAGATTTTGACCGAATCAAGTCGCGCCTTTCCAATACCTGCGTTTACACGCGTTGCCTTTTTTCCATCCACTCATGACAACCGTGGAGGGCTGCAATGGGGCTTATTTTCAGCCAGGGATTTACAGGATGCAGATCTGTCCACACCAGTTGGCGCCGACAGCCACATAATACATTGTGACAGCCATTTAGGTATGTCTAGTCACAAACCTACATCATTTGGAAGGATCAATTAATCAGATAACAATATAGATAATAGGCACATTATGTTTTGTTTGGTTTGGATGATCCGCTGTGGCGATTATGGTTAAAATGAGATGTCTGCTCCTGCTATTATCTTATTTATTAAGAAAATAACTAACTATGCAAAAAAATAAAAGTTGGCCTTTCACTTATTCAGGCCTGTATTGTATGTTGTTGGGAGCTTTTTGCCTTTGTAATAAATTAAACTACTTGAAATTAAAGATTTAAAATCAGTAATGTATCTGCACTCATTGTACCTGGTTGCACCCTGATCCCCATCGTGTCCACCCTACAAAGATTTAAAAGAGCACCAACATTTAAAGTAGGTGTCATTATACACCTACTGACTTGTTCTCAGTCCCCGTGCCCCTCTGCTGCATTTTCCACAATCCCAGTCTGCGGGTCTCGTTGACACATGCACAGCTGGTGCAGGGATGAGCAGCACGGCTGGAGCCAGGGCTTCCAGGTCTTGTGTAAGGCTGAGAGCTGGTCCTCGGTGGCTTTAACGCTTTGCGTGTGCCTCCTCGCCGCCTCCATTATCACCTCCATAATGGCGCTGAAGTTGGGCTCTGAATTTGGCGTTAGAGCATTCGTCTCAGACGGGTCCTTCGACAGATCGTAGAGCAGGGGAGGGTCGTGGTGGGTCACGTAGGCCTCGGTGCAAAAGCATGCGTGAGTGTGGAAACAGGCGGTGGAGTTTTCGGGGTAGAAATCAGGAGTGAAGAAAAAAGCCTTCCATATTGATGTGCCTGGTAAAAGAAGACAGGCAAGGTGTTTATAAAAGAAAAATAAATAAAGACTCACCGTTAATGTGTTAAGACTCACTGTTAGCAGGGTGCCACCTCACAGCATTCAGATAGGCATTGCAGTAATGGAACAGAAATTCATGTTCTGAACGCTGCACTCGACCCTGCAGCAATGGCATGAGGTCACGCCCATCTATCTCCCTGAAAAATACACAAACACTGAGAACTGCAACATTTGTTTTGCTATTTTGCATTCTGTGTATTGTCCAGTATACAGAAGCACTATGTGTGAAAATCCACATTTCTTGCAAACTCCTAGTTTATTCTAGTTTCAAACCATTACTCCAGGCTGTCAATTTGACTGACTGCAAAGTCATTCAAGGCCAGACTCACCTATCGCTGGGTATGCTAGCTCCAGCTAATTTCACCACGCTGGGGAAGAGGTCCATGTTACTCGTGACCGCTTCGATAACCTTTCCTTTAGGCAGCCTTCCCGGCCAGTGAAGGATCCCCGCACCCGAATCCCTCCTTCCCAATTGGTTGATTTCCCCCCTGCTCGAAAAATAGAGAATATCAGCGAGACGTCATTGTTAGCATTTAGAGTGTGACATAAGAAAATGCCATTTTTGTATACACAAAAAAAAAAAGCTTTTGATTTTAATTAGTGCTCATCACAAGACCTCTTGAAAATGAGTGCTCTCAGTAGACACTTAGCATTTCAAATAAAATACTTATCATCCTCATTCTCATCACGTAGACACATGCAACTAGCCTTTTTCTGCGTTTCAGCTTTACATGACAAGGATCTGTTTTCACTAATAATGTCTCCTAATTATAACTTTGCTTGACTGGCAGATGGTCTGCTGGCAGTCGGTTATTAGATACAGATCCATGGTTCAACTCCCTCTCATGTATAACTATACACCATGAAGATAGGCTGCTCCATCCAAGGGTCAGCCCCCTCTGATGTATAATTAACCATGAAGATATGCTGCTCTATCCAAGGTTCAACCCCCTCTGATGTATAACTATTCACCATAAAGACAGGCAATTCTATACATCTGAGGGAAGTTTGGCTACATACTTTACCTTTATATATGCCGTTGTAACCTCTGTGCACCTCGCCATGGATGGAGATCTCCTCCAAGTGCGGACCTTGATCTGACGTCAAATAAACCAGCGTGTTTTCCCTCAGCTTTAGCCGCTCCAGAGTTTGCATTATCTGACCTAGGATCAGAAAAAGGATCGATTATGGTTATGAAAATGCATCAACATGCAACGCACAAACAGTGGCATGTGAATGAGACATGCTTACACATTTTCTCATTAGCCGTGAGAAAAGATTTCTCTTTTTCACAGAAATGTTCCCAGTTAATTGCGGAAAGTGGTGCCAATCATGTCCGTCTACCTCAGACACTGCTCCTTATAGTCCCATAAAGCTGAGCTGGCTCAATAACTCTAGCTCACCTCTGGTCACTCGCAATGTGTGCAGATCTGTTTTGTTATCTAATCTGTGCATTTTTTCCTGCAACTTGTGAAAAAAAGAGCAGTTATGATTCAGACACTTGGTGTTTGTTTATTAATCAGTCCAACAGGGACATATATTTTTTAAACACCATGGCATCAATAATTGACAAAATTCGATTATTATTTTATAGTGCAACACGACGGTTGGTGGCACTTCAAATCAATTCCCTCAAACGTTTGCTGTGGGATGTTTGTTTTCAGACGTCTGGCTTGTGTTAGTGAAAGTTTGCAGCTTTCCCGATGTTGAAGTCCAATAATAAACTCACACTAAATTATACGAATTACTGCTCTGGAAAAACACTTCATAATGGGATTTGGCCCAGTGAATTCTATTTACCCATCAGTGACCAATTAGTTTGATGGTCAACAGAAAATGTTAGAATTATTTCCAATGGGAAATGTTTTGTTTGTTTTTTAGTTTCCAGGCAGAATAACTTGCATATGATTTTGATGAATCAGAAGGTTTTGTGAGCATTCCTCATAAAAGGATATTTTGCTAACTGGCTTGCTGCTTGACTGGTCCCACTATTTCAATATAGGGTAAGAGGTAGGCATACATCAAGACTCTTTTCTGTTCTCTATGAAAGTCCTAAGGGGCCATGCTATATGCATATTTCTTTTTTGTTTTCTTGTGATCTCAAAGCAAAAACCTGTTTTCTTACAAAGTAAATGTATCACAAGAAAATCTCACCTTGTGAATGTTTCTGGTGTATATGATAGGGTGTATATGATGGTGTAGTTCTCTTGGGTCATGATGTGAGTCATGATGCTGCGTCTAGAACATGTTCTTATGCCAAATACAAAGAAAACTTGAATACTGTTCACGAGAAAAAAAACGGGTAAAAAAATATATATTAATTAGAATGCATGGGTTCTTAGGACTTCCTTAATAAATAAATAATAGAATGAACTTCCCCTGGACAGCTAGATGGGTGAAGTGACATGTGAAGACCTACCTCTTCCTGAATCACTTGAACTAGCACTTATTATCCCTGTTATGTCTATGTTAAAAACTAGATAGATAGATAGATAGATAGATAGATAGATAGATAGATGATAGATAGATAGATAGATAGATAGATAGATAGATAGATAGATAGATAGATAGATAGATAGATAGATAGATAGATAGATAGATAGATAGATAGATAGATAGATAGATAGATAGATACTTTATGCACAGGCCACAGGAGTACCGATATTCTAACCAGCACAGACATGAAAAAAAGATGTTATCACAAAAAAAACATTCTATTTGAGTGGCTCGTGGACAGTCTCGTTTCAAATACTACGCACTGTTTTTGCTTTTTAAGTTTTTGACATGCCAAGTCCAGACTCCGTACCTACACTCCAGTCCACCTCCATGACTGCATCTCCATACAGGCCATGCCGGCTTTTACCGCGGAAGCGAGGAGAAGCGAACAGCGCTGTGTGAACTTGGAGGTAGGAGAAGAAGAGAAGGAAGGGTCTCTCGGAATTCCTGTCAGACAATATTGAAAAAGCTTCATTAACTTAGGCTTTGTTAGGGATGTTCGATTGAATTTTCTTAAAAACATAATTATTTGCAATAAAAAAAAATATCAAAGCTGTACAGATAACACTGGTACTGGGTATTTATGCAAAACCCTTCCTGTTTTCTTATTCATTAAAAAATGTATTCTGATACCAATGTGGCAGTTATGCAAGACACGTGTACGGACAAATAATGACAAACTGGATGGCATTTGGCACACTTGTATTTATCTGATTTATACTACTGATAAAGCTATGGGGTTAAAAGCCTCACTAGGGGTCCAGGCGTGGCAGCTTGGTGTGGTGACCTTTAGAGCTAAAGTCTAATATCTTAACCAATAAGCTACCACCACCCCAGTAGTACAGACTACAAACTACAGACTTTACCCATGTAAAAATATATACTAGAGCATATTCTACAACACAATACTGTGCTTAAGCTTAGCTTGTTTATATTTAATATTAGACTGTGCCATGAATTGCGTACCCAGGAAGTGTGAAACCATTTAGTGTGAGCACTTCATTTCTGCGAGCACTGATTAACGCAGGCTTCTTTCCTCCCCGCTGGCCGAAGTATAAATTTTCCTCTCAAGTCAAGGTGCAATTCACGGCACTTTGCACTCATTTTTAACGACCCCGCTTGCAGATAGTGCTATGCGCTCACGTCAGCTGCCCACACACTGCATATTAAAGATGCTCATTAAACGCTATAACATCTTAAACATAATCCTCGGCGCGAGGAGTTTATTGCTAACAGCACTAAACGGCAACCAACATAAACAGAGCAAAACGAAAAAGTCATTAATGTTTGAGGCAAATGCTCTTAGATATCCGTAAGAGGTCACTTTTTTAGCAAACAGCTTAGTTCTGGTTACCAACCAGATGCTGAAAATGGGATAAATCTGGAAATGTTCTTTTAATTAAAAACTGGGAAACATTCACAGACCTCTCCAGAAACTCGATGGCCTCATTGGTCATCTTCTGCGTGAGATTCTCGGACACGTATGGCTGCTCCACCACTTCACCTCCCCTCATTAAGAAGCAGTTGAAGTAGGGAAATGTGAGAACCCACAGGAAAAACAAAGCCATAGTCATAATCAGAATCGCACCCAGGCACAGAGCGAATCTGCGGGATATGAGGACCAGTCCTTTGATGTGGAGGAGGAGAAGGGTGACAAGGCCAATGCTCAGAGCTTTATAGGGAATGTGGTTTCGGACGTTGTAGAAGATGGAGCCATGGCCTGACTGACAGTCACGCAGGTTGGTCATGGGGATGCCGTAGAAGTGCTCGAAGCCATGAGTGTTGGGATGGTGGCAATGATCGGTGTTGTGCTCACAGTTCAGACCCAAGTGCCATTTTCCTTTGAGGGAAATATACAAAATATATCTATGAATGTGTGATTTTCTTGGAGCTTGTTAGTAAAGACGATTGCCTTAAAGCTAATTTCCGTCCTTTTGTTACAAATACTCGTTATAGTAATTGAGTAGTTGTTCTCAGTAATTGTACTGTAGGTAGTTAAAAACTCTAAACTCTGAAGTATATTGTTTAGTGCTGCATCCGTTCTTTTACTGCACTGTTTTCCTTCAACCTGCCATCGCTACCTTATCCACCGTTTCCTGCGTGGTGCTGCTGTAAAAACGATTATGCGTATAACTGCCTCTGTAGTTGCAGCGTTGACTGACTGCAATATCAGTAATGCTGCAGCCTATGATTGTTTACCTCGTATCGGAAGTTCCACCCATATTTTGCACAAAGAGTTTTGGGGCATAGGAAACAGGAGAAGACCTCTACAGAATTTTTGTCAAATTTTACCTGATTATTGGTTGTTGTTTTTTTTAGATATCATGACTGGATTTTCAGTGCTAGCAGTCAAAAATAGCACTTTTGGAGAATATATAAATTTTTTTATTTACTGAAAAACATTCATAATTTTTTTATTTGCAGGGTATAATGTGGAATAACATTCACAGCATAATACCCACTACTCTTGAGTACTTTTAAAAGGGATACTTTTTACTTGTAGTTAGAGTAGTATTTAGGACAGATACATTTACTTCACTTATTTACTACATTATTTGGGAAGTAATAGTACTTTTACTCGAGTATGATTTCAGTACTTTTTCCACCACTGTCTACATCAAATGCATATAACATTGACTAGGAAATGGTTTGTACACTACAATATTATATCACTTTATTATTACAAACTGTTTACATGCTGTTTTGCACATCTTTTTGACTCCTGTATTCAGTTCTCTCTGCACACTGCACTGTGTAATATACAGTGGGTTTACTGGCGGCACTATTTTGTGTTTTGTGTATTTGTCCAACACTGTCTTGTGTTGTCTTTGCGCTTTCTGTCTTGCACTGTTTGCAGCAGGTTAGACGCGATGCACTTTATGTGGCGAGGACGCGTACTAGTCCTTATCTCTGTGTTTTCTGTTATTTAGCTTTATGTTGTTTAATGTAGCGCCAGGGTTCTGGAGGAACTAATCAACGTCTCATTTTACTGTGTACTGAGTCAGCTATATTTGGTTGAAATGACAATAAAAGCTTCTTGACTTGACTTGATGTGTGATCTATTTTGCATACCAATCAGAGCTGTTGCATAGCCCTGCTCCTTCAGGATCTTGGCAAATGTGATCTCCTCTCTGGGAAGGCCTCCAGACACTGCAGATATTATATACACACCAATAAGACCGTGACTGGCCATTCCTGCCGCAAAAAAAAAACAACACAAATAAATCCTAATGTTATAAAAATGCATAAAGGGTATTAGTGAACACTTGCAAATCTGCTGGGTTTTTAGTAGAAATACTGTTAAAATGTACTTGAGAATAGTATAGTTGCCTTGCATTGTGGTTGTGTCTGAATGTAAAGCTCCATTACAAAACACAATGTGCACTAAGCATACATAAATAATCACAACAGTGGTGAACTCTGTGGTAGTTTAGTGGTTAAGGCTAGGAGTTACTGTTTGTAAGGTCGGCGGTTCAAGCCCCAGTATTGCCAAGCTGGCATTTTTGGGGCCCTTAAACAAGGCCTTTAACCCTCTGTGCTCCAGTGGTGCTGTATCATTGCTGATTCTGCACTCTGACCCCAGCTTCCTAATATCCTTGGGATATGTGAAGAAAGAATTTCACTTTGTTGTAAAAGTACGTGTGACCAGTATAAAGAATTTTTCTTTTCTGTACTCTTCACATTTCAGCTTCACACGGATCCAACAGAGCTGGGTTCACTAGTCTGTACTCTGTATCTAATGCATTTACTGCTCTCCAGGCATTAGGCATAAGCTGGTAAGTGTTTGCAAATTCCAAAAGTTTGGAACGGTCTCAATACAAATTTGGCAGTTTCACTATTTTACAGTTTAAGTGATTCTTTGGGTTGTCAGGATTCCAAATTCTAATCGCCTCAACAAGTTGTTGGAAGAGTTTGCATGCTATTCCACTTGCAAGTATCACAGGAACCACATTTGGTCTCAGAAAACCAAAATTGGTTTTAATCCCAAAATTTGGTTGCCTCTACCATTTAGGCCATTTATTGGAATAGCAAAAATAGTTCCAAGAACTGCAAAATCAATGTTTTCCCAGGGGCCACCTCTGTCTCATCCTTTGAAATCGTTTTATGAGGACAGTTTGCATGCACAAACCTAAGAACATAAAGGAATTTACAGTGTCATGCACAGAGGAATGCAAGATCCTCTACGACCAGCCTGAATGAGTTTGCATTGGCCACAAATCATCCTCGAACACATTTTACAGTAACAATAAAACTTTGTAGAGTCTGTGAAAAAGGTATTAAATACTGTCCTATCATCAAGACCTCCTCAAACGTAACTACATACAGGTGATAAAGCTCTGAGCACACATGCAGACATTATCCTGCGCTGTAATTACAGCCATGCGACGTGAGGAGCGACGTGAAACGAGATCGCCCAGTTTGATGTATTTGGGAGGCATGTAGGAATTTGGCCTGAGGTCCATCCCTTGCTTTTGTTAGACATTCCACACAGAGGCGCATTGTTATTTGTAGAAAAAATATTGTTCCTGTCGCCGCTGCTTCGCAGAACAGGATGCCCCATACTAATTTGCATATACATGAGCCCATTCAGCTGCCCCTTAATGTCTTTCGGGTTGCATTAAGTGGGTTTTTAGTGGAGGATTGCGGTTCTTTGTCTGCACTGTGATGTGTTCAATCAGCACATTATTTTATGGCTGTTTTTGTTTCTCCTCAAGCACACCAGGTTTCTCTGGCTAGCCACCAAGGCCTGATAAAAAAAATAAAAAAATACTGATTGTAGGAGTGCCTGTCCTTTTGCAGAATAAGTCAACCACTTACACTAGTTAGGAAAACATTTTTTTAAAAAGTATACTCCAAATATGACCAATCCTCATAACACTTCCCTTGTTTTGTTTAACCATCATCTGAATTCATTGATTGCTCCCAACAATCTATGAATGCAGCATGATAGTCACATAATTATGGTATTATGGCGAATGTCAAACCACAATATTTAAGCGAAATTTAATGAAGTACACTTAAACCCACCATCATTGCTTTGTTGCTGATGTTTTCTATACCATTTCCACCATGCCTAAAGACTTGCCTATTAGAAGGACTAGCTTGACAACATGCAGCGTATCTTGTCTCTCGACATAAGAGTAAGCCATCATAATGAAAAGCCTGGCGTCTGACAGCTCTACCGCCGAGCTCTGTAAATCTTCTGCACCAAAGCGCATCATACCTCCCGTTCACTGGAATAACTACATTCCCTGCCGATTCACAGCAGGTCTACAAGCTACTGCTGACCTGATCGTATGGGGTATCTGCCGGTGAGGAAGGCAGCTCTGCTGGGTGTGCACAGAGGAGAGGCGGCAATGTGCTGGGTCAGCTTCACTCCATCCTCTGCCAGCTTGTCGATGTGAGGGGTCCTGCAGTGCAAAACACAAAGCGCAACCATTACAGCGAGACCTGTTCGCTCTTTCTCCGCAGCGAATGATGAATAAGTCAATGTGGTTTGCGGAAGACAGGGGGATTCGGTTATAATGACTTGATTGTAACAAACAATAATTATGTGCTCCAGCAAAAAAAAAAAAAACAAACCCAGATTTCCCCTACCTCCCCCAGTCCATCAGCCAGTACAGCTTTGCACCCAGTCTCTGCTTTTTTTATTTTATACTCAAGCTAACGAGTTATAGATGACAGCAGGACCCAAAATCATTTCTGCAATATACCTGCCTCAAAACACGTCCAGTTCTTCAGAGACGACGCATTGATGTGCTTTAGAACACAGTGTGATGTGGCAGCATTCAAAATATAGATCGCAGTATATTTCAGGATCTTGCACAACAGACATCAATTTTTTTTTATAGCATTATTTAGGCATCAGTCTCAGGGAGGTACTGCAGCACAGCAGGTCGCATTGAAGCCTCACACCTCCACAAGACTTGGGTCACTCTGAATGCAAGGTACTGGCCAAGAATCAACTGGCATCAAAAAAAAAAGTATAATTGATTGCCGTTATAATAATTTTTGCTACAATATTTCTATACAAGTTGTTTCTGGTTGCCAGGGTCAAGACTTTCTCAAATGCTTCAACATATTGTATTCCTGCTTTTGGGGTTCCTGCTTAGCGGTTAAAAGCATTGTACTTTGAAAGTCATGAGTTAAAAATACCAGCCACACTAAGCTGCTTCTCCTTGGCCCCTGAGCAAGGCCCTTAACCCCATAGCTGCTCAGTCATATGAATGATATACATGTGTCATTCTGCATTAGGGCGTATGCCAAATGCAGTAAATATAAACCAAGTGCTCCTTAGATAACCTCTGGATCTCCCGACTCACTCTGACCAGACTAATATAATTACTATCGATAAATCAAGAATCATCAATTAATCAAATAAATCATTAAATTGCATAGGCTTTGGATTCAAAACAAAACAAAACAGAGTAACCTGCACGATTACATATGTTGCTTGTAGCAAGTATATATACAAAATGTGCACATATTTATGTAACCGGCTTCAATGAACGTTTTGTCATTTGGGCTTTTGGGAATTATTGACTATTGTGCTGACCAGGTCTGGTCTCAAGAATAATTAAACATGCAGAAATAATGGCTAATAAAATCGTAAACAAATGAAAAACTCGTAACGATGCATTGTACCATTTGCTCTCTTTCGAATCAATTCCATTCGTTTTTATTTGTTTAGCGCTTTTTCAAGGTGGTATCAAAAACATTTTGAGACCAATGGTGGTAACTGGTGCCATTCTGAGCACCTGCGAGTTAGAACAAAGAGCAAACGTTAAACTATCTGCTAAACTGGGCAAATCGGCCACAGAGACGTTCGACATGACATACGGCGATGCGATGATTGAAAAACAATCCACATTATCTCACTACCACACCCAACCCACTTGCCAGATTTGGTTGCTGTTTTGACACCATTAAGGAGATCCGGCACGAATAGCAGAAGGTGCTTGTCAAGCTTAGAAAAGAGGACTTCCAAGACACATTCCAGATACACTGGGAGAGCTGTGTATTGCTGTGTAAGGGGACGTTTTGAAGGTGATAGAGTAAATGGAGATAAAAGTACTTTCTTGTAAACAGAGCTAGTCTCAAAACTTTTTGATACCACCTCAAGGGACATTGTCTCTGTAAAGCTGCTTTGAGACAAAGATAAATTTGCACAAAAGAAGTTTAGTGCCTGTAGGTTTGTACCTTATAATTATAACCTTAACCCTAATAAGTTTGCCAGAGGTGACTGTGGCAAGGAAATACTCCTTGAGATGCCATGAGGAAGAACCCACACTCAAAAGTGAACCCATCCGCATCTGGGTGGCACAGACTGTCATTTGATTGGCTGAATGCAGTCACTTTTTTCATGCCTACGTTTGATGTTTCGTCTGCAAGTTGATAAAAAACTGTATTGTCAAACAATCATGTTTTTGTGTTTGAAAATCTATTAATTATATAAAATATAAATATTGCACTTGCATTGCTATTATAAGCACGCGCTGCCCTGATTCATGGTTTGACAGTTTTGTGTTAGTCTTGTTTAGCTGTGGCTCTCAACCCTTCTCTACTTATTCCTCCCCAGTGGGTGCAAACTTTCAGTGGCAGTTTTTCATCACTGTCAACTCCTTAAACAGCTCTTACTCAGTCGGAACGCAAACGTATAGGGACACTTGCCGTTCTCAATCTCCGTCTCGGTCACTGCTCCTAAAAGGAGTGACACTTTAATGAACGGATATGGGAGGCAGAATAGTGCAAAGGAGTGCCTCATCTATATCACTCTCCATACACAGAGTGGGTCATCATCTATGACAACCCATGAAGCGCCTGGTTAAGCCACAAGTTTCTGCCCAGACAATTTGTTGGGCAGTATTTGTTCCAGTTGTCCTTTCTGTATGGCTATTTGTTCGAGACCTGGACATCACTTTTGCTTTTGTATGGCTGAGCTGCTGTGTGTTTTGTATTAAAATAAATAAATAAATAAAATAAGCACTTAGTCCCTGAAGGGCTTAAATGAAAGCCGACAGTGACGCCAGACACAGCCTACTTCAGAGTTGTGTTTCCATAGCATCCAAGGTCTCCTATTCCCAGATCATCCACCATCATTAAGATAAAATTAGGCTTCGAAACAGCCCAAGCCGTAGGAACGCACAGCAACGGGCTGAGAAAGACCAGGGTCCATGGAGACTTCATTCTGCGTGGGGTGAAATGAAAAGACACAAAGCAGTCAACAACCAATTTTTCTTCACCAATATTCTGCACGGCAATGCACATTTATTAGAGGAGCTGGAAATAAAAGTGCAAGGCCAATCTACCAATGTTACACTTTACAACTGCAGGATATGCATGCATGAAAATGGAAAATGGGCTGACAAGCTTATACATGTCACAGAGTGAAGTGCATTGAAACATTAGGATGGTATTCACATTTTCATAGCTCAACACTATACATTTCCCTTCTATTCTTATACCCCAAATGCGTTGTTTTATTCCGAGTTACCGGAGAGTAGAAAGCGCCGAATACCAAATAAGATCCTTCCTTCTTGTACGAGTTCACTACATAGGGTAGGAAACTCGCAACAGTGCAACATGAGTATCCCTCTACAAACTGAAACAAGGAAGTAAAAGGCAGGTGGTAGTCACGTGACCTGCACCCGTCGTTTTGATTGGTCGATCTATTTTATTTTCAAGCGTTTTATTTTCTCATATTTTGACCAATATTTTTTTTTAAACACTATCATGATTATAATTATGTTCAAGTTTTTAAAATCTTCTGATTTTAATTAAAAAAAAAACATTTTGATTTGTCAAGATTTAAAAAAATATATAATAATAATAATAAAAAATAAAAAAATTAAGTATAACCCTGGCCCTGTATTTGAGCTTATAATGAAACTAATGCAAGAGGATGAATTAGGAAAAAAAAAAAAATAATAATAATAAAATATATATATATATATATATATATATATATATATATATATATATATATATATATAATTTTATATTATATATAATTTTACTCCTTTAAATTATCCTAAAATAGTCCTTCACTTATTATTGCGATATTGTGTGGTATTGTGTAGGTCTGATCTGAAGTGTAACACTTTTTTCTCCTAAATATCACATGCTTTGTGTTCTGTGCAGTCAAACAGCGCCACCTGTCGTAAATGAGCAACGCAACTTCAGTTCGAGGTTTTCCCTCCGCACACTGCTCACTTTAACCTTTCTCAGAGATCAGCTGCATCTATGCAGTTCATACAAACTAATTCCCCTTCATTATCTGTATAAAGGAACAGCAGTGGTGTGTTTCCAGGGAAACCCTTTTTTTTTATAATGGACGCGCAGGTAGTCAGTGGAAATGAGGTGCACCTGGACATGGCACTTTATAGACAATGGGCCGAGGAGCAGAACCGGTATGCTACTGTGATGGGTGAAGGAGCGAGCAAGAAAGAATATGAGTCAAGAAAAGCAGGAGAAAAAAAGAGGAA
The DNA here is from genome assembly GCF_014805685.1 of Silurus meridionalis. Taxonomy (NCBI): domain Eukaryota; kingdom Metazoa; phylum Chordata; class Actinopteri; order Siluriformes; family Siluridae; genus Silurus; species Silurus meridionalis. Next base: position 7,889,163 of record NC_060907.1, read on the forward strand.
AGACAAGAAAGGAGACCAGAAAGAAAAAGAGACAACAGAGACGTGACAGACAAGCAAAAATGGGAAAGGTGAAGAGACAAGAAAGAGAGAAAGACCAAAGGAAAGTGATGCAAGAAAAGAGACAAGAAAGAGACATGAGATCAAAGATGATTGAGAGACATCATTTAGGAAGAGAAGGAGTTCAGAATGAAGGAGAAAATGTTGAGGGATTTAATGGTGCAATAGATACATGATGAGGATTTTAAAAAGTACAGCAAAAGGAGACTAAACATGAATAAGCTTGAGGATGAGATTAGAGAGAACTTGAGTTTCAGATATTTTGGGTCCTTCAAATCACAAGATTTGCTCCATTTTTTTTTTTTTTATCCCTGTAACATATACAGTTTATACACAACCATATCTAGCCCATAAAGATCTGTTGTCCAAATCCCTTTAGTATAATAAAATGCAAAAATGTATGAAGTGATAAAATGCATAATCACTACTTTACTAATCAGATTATAAACTCAAGTGCAATGCAGGACAAACATTAGAATCTGTAAAGTGGTGGAACAAAGTATTGTTGAAAACATTACCAGCTTCGTATTTCGTTATTCTCTCTTTAGAAACTGAGGTAACTGGGAAACTGTATTGTGGCTGTACTGCTCCTGATACACCAGCGATTAAACTGTAGTGTGATTGCAGGTTAGTTTCTGTGAGTCAGCATAGTGTGTTTGTATTTTTTTTAACATGCTCTAGACGGATAATTACATCAATTTAAACGTACCTTTCAAGCTGCCCATGACACCCTGGCCAATGGATATTACTACTTTCTTATTATTGTAAGCGTCTGCTCAGATTTTTCCCGAAAACGAACCCCACCTGCAACCAGCAGCTTCTTATCTGCCTATATATACATATATACACACTGATGACTAAATGTTAACTTATAAACAAATGTTCGATTTGACATGAAATTCATGTAGTGGACTTTTTCCTCTTCGGTTAAACAATGGTTTAATATAAACCTTGGATGCAAAAAAAATATATAATTAACCGTGTGTGTTCTAGGTTAGAAGTATTGAGTAGTATAGAAGGTCCTCCAAGCAAAGTGAAGGAGGAACAGAAAGTAGGGCAAATAAACAGAAAAATGTAAACTAGAACCCCAAAAATGATGTAAAATAAGAAAATGAGTCTGTGAGTATGTTAGGCTTTTTAATATGTGCATGATTTTACTATATCTAATAATTACAATATTCCAATACAAAGTAGTGAGTTGTGGGTGTGTGTGTGTGTGTGTGTGCGCACGTGTGTACGTGCACACACACTCTGTTTCTACATAAATGTTAAATGCTCTCGGAAACAAGTCTTCAGGCAAATCTTAACAGTTCTAAGGAAATTTGGAATCTGCCCCATATGCAGTAAACCTAATGAGGCCATTTCTTAAGGTTTCCCATTGTAGTATTTACCCCAAAGCGATGGGCACACATGCAGTAATGGCATCCCACAATGCATCGCAAGATGTAGATGAATGAATGATGTGCGGTACACAAGAATATTTTACACATGAAACTGGGAAACAAATGTCTGTTCCACATATTTTAAGCATAAAAGAAAACAGTTATCAGATACATTTTGAAAAAGGCAAATGTTTTCAGTAGGGTAGCCTTTAGCAGTCTCGAGCTCTCACTTGTCTTTCATCAGAGTACCAGATTTTCCATAATAAGCAATAAGTTCTTGTTTGTATGCAAATTCAGCCGAGTCACCAGACTGCCAGCTAATGTTCCCTCCTCGCTAATGACATAATCAAGTGATTAATTATATACTTACAACATCCCACTGGCCAACTTGCTGTCATTTACAGACACATTCATTTAGAGGCACTGTGACTAGCAATAGACTTTCTGTTAGTGATGGGCATGAAGACCTCTGCGATTTGATTCCTTAATTAGATTTCATCCCTTTGAGTGTCTTGTGTGAGTGAATTGAAGGAGTTCTTAGATTTACTTCATGCAAATGTCTGGTATGTGCGAGTTACATGAGTGATTGGACTCTGTTCATTTGATTTACTCATATTTCTTGTATATGTGAGCTGAAAAACTGAATTTTTAGACTCCGTGAAGCATGCAAATAGATTCTCTCCAAAGTGCAGATTTTAACACTTGAGAAAATCATAAGCTCCAATTTTTTTTTTTTTCAATGATCCAGCTAGTTCTCTTCTAGTACCTTTTTTTTGTACAATGTACAATTTTCAGGCTTGGAAATTAGCTCCATCCACCATTCAAAACACCTCCTCACCTTCTTAGTCCTGATTCTTTTCCTTACAAGGTATTCATAGTCTCAGCAGAGGTTCAGGAAAGTTCAGGCTATGAGAAGGCACTCAATCAAAAAAGAGTACCAAAAGTGTATAATATATTAGTAGATTAGCTTCCAGTAAAGAGAACTTCAGGGGAAAAAAGATCTCTGAATGAGGCATGAGTCTCACAGCAAGCGTGCAAGGCTGTGAAACATAATTGAAACATCAAATCATTAATTTATGAAATATTGTATTATGGATTTTTGTTTTTTGGCTCAGGCAAGAACCAGTCATTGACTCATATTAGAGCTCTACACACACACACACACACACACACACACACACACACACACACACACACACACACACACACAAGCATTGATTACAAAGTAGGTAATAACATGAGAAGGAAAATAGATTGACCTTTAAACTGATCGATGAGGAAGGGACTTTGCTATATTTCCTATGTTAGGGACCTGTTTTAATCAAAAATCCTATCGAATGTGCATGGACCAAAAGGGCACATCATTAGTGGGTTTTTTTTTTTTTCACTTTTTTCCCCTTCCCCATATTAGGTAAATGATTCGTTAAGAGGACATTTTCACCACCAGATGGCAGTGGAAGCTTTCTGATGTGGAAGAATCCCTTCATTTATTTACTTTATTCCCTTACATCATTTTATAGTATAAAACCAGTATTGATATTCGTTATAAATGAGCATTAATGATTGGATAGCACTGCTTAGTATTAGATTTTGTCCTTGTCCTTGTTGGATTGTTCATTTACACAAAGAGTAAAGTCTGTCTTTTTTTATCCTCCTATACATGCACACATGTAAAGCAAGACTTAAGCACTGTTGCTACATGCAAGATAATACAGCAGTGCAAGAGCATAATACAAAAAAGAGCAGTATGATACAATAAAATGGGATAAAATGTGAAATTTTAAATATTATTTATCTACAATTACAGCAGGAGAACCATCAAATTAACTAGACAATATATTTACAGTAGGTAGACTGGCTATCCAGACTGCGTATTATATCATCTATGCAGAAGTGCAGCAAATTATAGACATACACACTCACTCCAATAGGAGCGCCATTCAAACTGGTTACAACATGCATGCTTTATCAGAGCAGGAAATCACATGACTACAGCGCAACACAACACTCTAAACCATGCAGGTGCAGGTCAAGAGCTTCAGGTGACTGTCACAATAGGGAGAAGAAATGCATTCTCAGTGACCTGGCTGCTTGTTGGTTCTTGATATTCAATGGTTTGAGTATTTCAGGAACTGCATATGTCCTGGGATTTACACAACAATCTGTAGAGATTACACAGAATGGTGCAGAAAACAATAAATATTCAGTTGTGTGGGCAGAAATGCCTTGAGGTAAGGGGTGAATAGCTAGACCGGTTCAAGCTGATGCTGACAGGAAGGCTATCATAATTTAAATAGCCACTCTGTACAATTGTGGTGATTAGAAAAGCATCTCAGAATGCAAAAGACATAAATCTGAGGTGCTGCATTAATAGCAAAAGGTCATTAAGTTCCAGTTCTTTCAGCCAGAAACAAGAATTTGTCCAGATGCTTGCTAAATGAATAATTCCAGATGTAAAGGTGATCATGTTAATGTAGTGTGTGTGTGTCTGTGTGTGTACTGCAACACAGATCACAAGTAGCTGCGTTTGTACAGCATGTGTATACTTACTGATCGTATGACTTAAATTCAGATTTGGCAGAAGTTTTATATATATATTATTTTATTTTATTTTATTTTTTACATCCAACACACATTATCCAAAGCACTGCCTCTTTTCCTCACCTAAGTGCACCTTCCATTTCCCCCAGGTAATTTATCTCTTGTCTGTCTGTACCTCAAGGGGCACACGCCATCGTCTTTCAGCAGAGAGACTCTTCTGTGAACCATGGTTTCAGGCTCTAGTCACAGATTGGAACAGGTAACCCCCCTCCAGGCCTGTCTTTGGCTCGTTCCAGTGCTCACAGGCCACCCAGGTGGAAGAGCTCACTGCGTATCATGTTAGGGTCCCACAGCCGTCTCTTGCGCACCGTGTCAGATCTTATCGTTATGGGGCAATGACGGACAGCACACCTGGGCTGCAGGCCTGGGAAGGAAACACTACTGAGTTTTTTTTTTAAAAAACAGTATCTGTTAATGAATACATACCATGTATTAACTTATTTAATGTTATTCTGAGTTTAAAACCTCTGCTACAATGGATGTCAAAAGGACTGTCATTAAATTCTTTAAAAAATTTAGAAGCACTTATTTTTTATGTCAATTCAATCAATCAGTCATAGATATCTGTAAAATAAGTCGTGCTGGACTAAAAGCACATGGATATCATAATTTTAAAGAATTACCAGAGTAAAACTTGTAGGTCTCATTTTAATTCAACTATTTCAAGGCTTCAGTATATAGTGGTTAAATGTTTTTTTTTTGTTGTTAAGCATTGTAGACACTTTTGGATGGAATCTGAAAACTGCCCGTAGACGTCTATTTGCAATGATTGGTGTTTTGATATGCATGTTATTCCCATAATTGTCCATGGAAATGGCAACAGCGCTATAGATATTCCGGATAGGGACCAAGCTGGGAGATCATTAACAGTGTATGTGTTTGTAAAGCGTAAATGTGTTCCCATTTATATAAAACACATTGTGTGAACTAAATCCATTTCGCACAAAGGCATCTAAATTCCGAAGCTGTTTGTTGTTACAAAATAATAAAATGAAGTGAAATCTAGTTTCTATCAAATCCACTTTCACAAGTCATTATGTAAAGCTTTTTCTTGTGATGTGGCCAGACTTTTGCACCCTGCTGTATATTATGTAAGGTTTTATATCAAGATGTGTACCGATTGACCTCCCGTTCACTCTCAGTCTATCTGTCTCGTTTGCGCTCTCTGTCCTGGTCTTGCTCTCTGATTTTGTTTCTGAATACACATCAGGAAAGTAATGGCAATTTGTCAGACATGAGGAAACGCCTCAAGGCCATGGAGTCATAGAGAGGAGCGCAACTATGGGCCTTCTCTGTTTTCACAAGCTCTTTTCACTAACTCACTGTCACTGTTTGCTTGTCTAAAGCTACACACTGAGAGAAATCCTGTATGCCTAAGAAGTCACTAGAGTTGCATTTCTTTTAGAAAGGAACAAAAACTGCTATAAGAAATCATCTGCAAGCATGATTACATATTTATCGTTAGGCAAGTTTTGATTGCAGGTTTGGAAGTGTGACAACAAATGAACATGGCTAACTTCTCAATATGGTGCTAACATCTCAATATGGTGATACTTCAGCACACATTGTTTTCACCCACACAAGACAAGCATTCACAAAGACTAGATAAAAAAGGGACCTTTGTTTTACCACCCAAATAATTGTCAAACAGCTAGCTAGCATTTCCCAATTGTGCTAACCCTGGAGACAGAGATTTGTTGTGCTAAGTGACATTGATCTGGTTTGAATGAGCACAGGAATTGTAGGTTAGTGCTTCTGCTTCCTCACAAGTTCACATAAAGCTCCTCATGAAGTCAATGAAGTGCCGGTTAGCCACACAGAGGGTAAAAAACTCCTATTAAAGCTACAAAAGCATTTTTCTCTGAATACAAGATGTGATAAATGGACAAAATAAGTCCTACATTGCTGTTTACTAGCTTGCCAAATGAAAAGGTTAAGTGCAGCATGTCCTTTCAGTAATGAGAGAAGATTCTGGAAACACAGCAAGCAAAAGTATACAGCACAAACATACCAGTTGCCAGAGAAAACGGTTCTAAACTAAAAAAAAATCTAAATTCAGCAGTTTTTAGCATAAAATGATTTGCACTACTCTATGCATCATATGGCACTCTGGCCTTAGAGTTTAACATCAACCCCGTTAGAAAATGTGAAGTTCTAAAAAGGTCATACTATGAATTATTATCACTCTACCTCCTCTCCAAATAAAACTCATCTGTCTGAATTCTGTACTTCATTTGACGTCTTTATAATAAGAGTGATTAATCTGTCATGACAGCATGGTGTTATTTACATGCTGTCTCTCAGATTCATGCTCTCTGTTCTTCGCAGACAACTGTGACAACGCCTCAGGTATTTCCTTCTGTGGTCTCTAGATGTCTCGAAACCCCAGGGCGAGTCAGTGCTGAAGCCGTTGCATAACATGCGTACACTGACATATTTAGAGTAGCACCAATTTTCAGATGTAAACAGAGGCGGATGGAATTTTTGTTCCATCTAAGAGCCCATACAGTCGCTGTAGGTTTACCTTGATCTTATCCGAACTAGGGAAAAAAATGATTTCAAACTCCAAAGCTCTTTTTTTTGAAAACCTCATTTATTTGCATTTGATTTAACAAAGGTATGACCTGATTTAGAAAAGAAAGAAAAAAAGCTCTTTTTTTGGCAGCAGTTCCATTTTCTACTGCTACTATACCTGGTAGCATTGAATGTCCATTTTTTATATTAAATAAAACCTTTTGGTGAGTTTTTTCCATTTTTGGAGGCGTCTAATGTGAAAAAAATGGGGATGTTTGATGTCCTGGAGACTTTGTCATTCAAGATGAAAACACACTGCTGGCTTTTGACACATTCTTTTCTCTTTTGATATGCAGCCATGACCAGGAACACACTTCTCATGGTGTTTTCAAAGACTTTCACACTTTCCTTGATGCAAACAATCTATAAAAGAGACTAATTTGGTAGTTATATCGCAGACAAGAAAGATTTGTGAGCTTCAAAAATTGTCTGCTATCCTGAGGCGATGCCGAGAACACAATAAAGGGCTGAGACCTTGTCGAGTTTTAATGTAATAGTCTGTTTCGCAAAGATTTAAAGTGAGGACAGGTTTAAGCTGTCCTGTTAAGCTGATAAATGTGGGTTTGTTTGTTTGTTTTTTGTAGTTTATTCTGCAAGGAGGCCATCTTGTTTTGTACAAGCACAAATCCTGTATTGCTAAAGCAATAACTAACTAGGCATATCCTAAAATATAAAACTGTGTTGTCTAGGTGAGTCTGTTTGTTTATTTGATTTTCTAGTAGATATAGCTGTGAAAAGTCTGTTGCTATGCAACTGGGACTTATAGATAGTGCACAAGGAAGCTTGGTAGTAACTGAGGCTAGCCATTTCACTAGCTAGCATACTTATACCTCTGTAAAAACAGTGTGAAAGTGTAAACAAATCTGTCAGGAGTGTTTACATTTACCTCCAATGTTTTCATAAATAACTACGAAAAGACCATGTGACTAAAATCAGACTTCACCGAGCAAACCGCAGTAGATTGGCCTTGGGTTCACGTGAAAACCAGCCTTCCTTTTTTTCCTCTCTCTTTCTCTTGACATTTTTAAGACCATGGCTTGTCTCCATTCTGAAGACTTTTATATATTTTGAAAATTCCAAAAAACGCTGACATTGGATTCTCCATCCATGAACGATAAACATCTTACAGAAACCCTGAGGGACACAAACAAAAAATACTTTTCTTGTGTGTGATATTCCTATAAAAATGATCATTTATTTGAATAAGCATATACCATAAACCTATGATGTGCCTCAAATCCAGAACTACTTTCAGATTCGCTGTTATAGAATTGACCATACACCTCCATGAGACAGATTTCACAGCTAAAATGGTGCATGTTAATTCCAGATAAGTGTAGTTCTGACGATTAGTGCTGTAACCCAATCACAAGATGATTTGGATGCTCTTGCTTTAATGTTTCTATAGAAATGTTCAGAATCTAAGACTAATAATGAAATGACTAAAATGTCAAACCATATGTAATTTTTGATGTGATTTTTTTTTTTTAATGTTGGTGATTTTTCATTGCTGATGCATATTAGATATATTTATGTAACAATTAATGAAGGGGTCTTCAGTGTCAGTGCTTTGTAACATTTCTCTGGCATTGGACCGTATTCAAGACAGAGAGTCTTCAGTATTTTGGTTTCTCAGTAGCATGACAAGCAGCATTTTTTCTTTTTGTCTTAACTGCAAGACTGAGAGAAAAACAAGAGAGGCTGGTGAGCAAAAGCCATAACAGGAACTACCTAGTCTGGCAGAAGTGCCATAACATTTAAATGTAACTATAAACAGTTAAAGACAATGTGTCATTCTTTAAAAAGTATTCAATTAAATCAAAAGTTGTAATCATTGGCAAAATCACTGGTTGTTTAAGCGGATTAACTGTCAAAAATTGTATAACAAAACCTTCTGTCCAATCATAGTACAGTATTTGAGCTCTGCATCTGTCAGTTTGATGTCACAGTTTACACCGGATTGGGTTAATGCAAGTACTTGCATCCCTGAGTGACCATGACATGATATTGGACTCTTGGAAAGAAAACCTTTCAGCCACTGTACTTGGCATAAGCGTATCTTTTGATCGCTTTTTTTATTATTTTTTTTATACATGGGGAAAATCACACTTTCAACAATGCAATCTTTTTTTATAATACTGAAATTCTGTCAACCAAAGTATCTGTCATGTTATTTTTTATTTCTTGCACAGAGAAGACAAGTGTGGAATTTATGTGCTATTGGCCACATCTTTTAGTATGTCAGAATGTGCAGCTTCATTTTTCTAGTGGTTGTTCGTGACTGACAAGGCTAAACCACAGTAAGCTGAGCATATGTGTAAATGTAGGACACGTTTACTCTGAGCTACTGCAAACTTTTAAGCTGTATCTAAAAAGAAAAGGAACTAATGCTGCAAATTGGTCAGTTGGTAATCATTTCTAATATAATTAATTCATACTTGTTTAGAAAATGGCCAAGGGAAGGCAAGGAGCCTCCAGTGTCAGCAAATTGTAACTGTCTGAGATAAAGTCAGAGCTTTCCAGTCTCCTAATAACTTCAGTGGAAAATTTTGGGTCTCATTTACTAAAAAATGAAGGGGGGAAAATACTGAAAAGGGAAATAAGAAGTGCACTTTTGTGGACCTGACCATGAGATTGAACATCCAATTCCACATTTAGTCCCCATTTGCTACTATAAAAACCTCCACTCTTCTGGGAAGATGTTCCACTAGATTTTGAAGTGTGTTTGTGGAGATTTAGTAAAGTCAGGTACTGATGTAGGTGAGATGAGGAGGCCTGCGGTGCAGTCATTGTTCCAATTCATCCCATTCATTCTCTAATAAATGTTTATTATATAAGTTATTAAATGAGTTATCTAAGAAGTCACCATTTAATCACAATGTAAATTGTGGATATTTCATGAACATTAAAAGTACTTCCTTTTATAGGCAGAAATGTGTTCAGTGCAATAAGAAAAATTTGCTTTCTTATGAAAGTCTCTGCAGTTGGAAGAAAACCTGTGCTAAATGAAGTATGTGGTACTTTGATACCTGAAACATGAAACGTAATTCTCAACTGAACAATAGGTTATGTTTATTTGGTCATCGGCGATCAAAGGCCTGAGACGGATTAGATATTTCTCACTGTGGCCTGCAATGCACTCAAACACTTGCAGACACACTCATACGTTTGTATTACCCTCGGCTGTTTAAATGCGAACCAATTACGTGCCATTCACAAGCTAGAAGGCCAAACAGACCGCCTGGCCTCGGCAGCACGTGTCTAGAGATCAAACGTGAGTCTGTTATGAGCCAAAATAAACAATTTAGCATTGGGAGCCATTTCCAGAACTTCCACTGGAAAACAAGCAGTCCGATCTCCTGCGAGTCGGGCCATTGTAATGCAGAACAAATGGAGGCCATTAGCACAGCAGGCGGTGACATTTTTTATTATCCACCAGAGAAGATGTGGCAAGATGAAGGCACGCTGTGGTGACTGTGGTATTCCGATCAGTGCTTCGTGGAAGAAGGACTTCACATTCGAGTCTTGAGATTTAATCCACCACTATGGGTTTCGGGTGAGATTGTCAAGACTCGCAATGTGTTTTTGCTTTTCAGGGTTCATTTGTAAATCCTTCTGGAGTGATAAACGAGCTGTTGTGAGTGATGTCACTTTCTTACGAAAACCCGCATGGTGTTCGAGATGTTTCGCTCAAAAGAATGGAAGAAAAGTGAGTTATCGAAAGTTTAGACAACTTGTTTATTCGGCCAAGACGCTATAAAATACGTCAGTCATTTTTTTATTTTATTTTATTTTTTTGAATGCTGCTTGTTCATTAATTATTTTATTTAATGCATACTAAAATAACTAGAGGGGAAATCTGAGTAGATAATAATGACAGCTTAATTTCTTTAATAAGGGTGTGAATTGATGAAAAGTAAATTGCCAGTGGGTTGTTTGAGCTTCAACGCATGCCCTGTTAGTTTTTTAGGTAAACACACAACTAGGTTTTCCTTGAGGTGTGAAATTTGTCAACTTATTTCTTTTTTATTTATAAAGGAAAGCTGAATATTTTAGAAAAGCGATGACATACCACCTCAAAGGATTACTGGCGCTAAAACGATTCCACCCGAAAGTATTGCGATGTCAACACTTTGAAGTTAACGTTAATGGATAATTACCCGTTCTGCTTCATCCTGCGCCAAGATGTTGACACTACATGGTCGATTAAGTCATCCGGCTCCCTACTATGTGTGAACAGCTGAAAACCACATTGTGATAGATTCCCTAGAGGAACTTCGTGTAATCTTCTGTGAGGTGCTCGCTTTATTCTCTCTGTCTTTATTTCGAGACGGCGTGCAGAGGATGCCAGTTTCCGAAGGGTGACTGACGCATGTGCTGACAGTCTGTCATGATGTTTCAACATGTCCGTCCTCCTCGAACCGTGCTGCTTCTGGGATTTGTATAAACAAACCTACAGGTGTTTGGATGGAGCACATCTCTTTCAACTCCTACGCATGCCAAGATATCATCCATCACACTTCAACCGCTGTGACATTGTTTTCTGCAGGATTTCAGCGAATTGCACTTGTAGTTAAAGTGATCTGTGGGGTTGTTTTTTTTTTTTTTGGCACCACTAATCACATTACAACAAATTCAAAATGGTCTTATATACTGGACCATGTTTCGCTGTTCTTTTGCACCACCATTGACCATCATTCCCATTTAATCACAGCAAACCGAAATCCCTTTCTATCTGAAGCTTTTTCTGGATAAGCTCTGTTCATTTATGCCAATGCTGACTCAATCCTTCTAACAAATGTCAATCAAGATATAAATAACAAAATGATTTTTAAAATGTTAGAGCGTTCCCTTGAAATGCGTTGAAGTCAGTGAGGGCATGTTGAAAAGGGTATTAGAACACAATCCCTGTTTACAAGCTTTCAGCATTTGTTACAAGCTGGTACAAGAGCAAACTTATCTAATGAAGGTCCCTGGTGTCAAAGTGGCATTTTAAATCATAATGTGCTGGAAAATGTGCTGAAAATAAAGACTGTTACGATTATTTAAATGTCCCACTTAATGGAATGGTCATTTAAAGTAAAAAATAAATCAAAAAAAGTGTGAAAATCTTTGATCTCATTGCTATTATATTCAAACTAAGTAGTTTTGTTAATGACTGTCTTCTGTCTTTCTACCCAGTTTAGGAATTAAAAAGCTGTAATGGCTCGAATTAAGTAAAAAGGGTACATATTTGCTCTAAAGTTTCTGAAATGTATTTTGTGCTGTAATTATAATTAGCTCTTGGCTTAAGGTCATGATTTACTCCAAATTGGGGTTGATTTGGAACAGGCTGCAAATGGGGAAAAAACTGGTTCATAGGTGGTGTTTTTCTAGGCAAAACTAAAGCAAGCAAAAAAAAGTAAAATGTGTTGTGCCACTGTGCATCAGAATCCTGACTTCTTGACAGCTGAAGTTTTTGATGAATAACAGGTCAGAAAAGCATAATAGAAATGCCCATCTTTGTGGTACCTTCACTATATTTCCAAAATCTATCTGCGACTCTTTTCCAAACTGTTATCACAAATCTGGATGCACTCAATTGTACAGGACTTTAGATGCACTATAATAAAATTTAGCATTCACTTGAATTTGAAAACCCAAACCTGTTCCAGCATGGCAATGCCCCTGTGCACAAAGTGAACTCCTTGAAGAGCTGGTTTGGAGTGGCCTGCTATAGAGCTCTGATCTCATCCCTACTGAACACCTATAGAATGAAATGAAATGCAGACTGAACCCCAGGCCTCCTTACCTACATCAGTTCCTGTCTTTTGTAATACCCTTGTGGCTGATGAACACAAATATCCATAAGCACACTCCAAAATCTAGTGGAACATCTTCCCAGAAGAGTGGAAGGAATTATAAGAGCAATTTGGGACTAAATGTGGAATGCAATGCTCTAAAATCATAATGCCATACCTATGACCAGGTAACCCAATACTTTTGGAAAGATAGTGTATATCAGATAAGTAGCTAGCCATTATATCAGCAAATCTATCTAAGATATCAGGCCTAGTATAAGAGCATTTGGTGATTTATTCAGCCCACCTAACAATGGAGTGGGTCTGTTTGGACCTGGCAAAGCTGGCTCTGGAAGAACCCCTGTTTTAGACAATAGTGGTTTAGAACTGTGTAATAAACAGGCACAACCCGATGGAAACAATTACTCCATTATTCAAGAACGGTAAAGGGAAAACCTCTTAATAATTGTGAATGATGCTTTTTTTCATTACTTTAGAGCAATTTTTTCAGTGTTTATCATATTTTGTGTTGAACTATAAGGTCACCACTAGTCTGTTCATGCTTTTTCATGTTACCATTGTCAAATACATCAACTGGAGTGGTCTGGATATCAATAGACTTATATAAAGAAGGCATTTCCCTTGCGCTCTGCTGAAACCCAATGTAAAAACAGTGGCTAAAATGAGATGAAGCAAAAATAGAAACTTCGGTCGCTTTACAAGTCTAGCGCTGTTGAACCCGGTATTGGAATGAGCCAGGTCAATCTGGCAGACTATCAGACAAAAAAAATTTGAATGAATTGTGGAACTGTAAACCTCATCGTTAGCATACAGGAAAGAGAAATATAAAACACAATCATTCTGGCATTAATCACGGGTGACTGAGGCAGCGGTTGGGCCTGAAAGATGACGCGCCAAGAGAATCTCGTCTCTTGTTCTCGTTATCATGTGGATATGTCATGCTTGTGAACCGAGTATTGTTTAGGTATCAATATTATGACTAGCGTTCATTTGTTTCACTGAAAGAACTGTGACAAAATAATCACTTCTAGCCAAAAGACACTAAACTCAAATTAGAAACTGTTTCCATCAAATGGCAGATATCTCTCGCTGTTCATTTAATGCTTGTCTCTTTGTTTGTCATTTAACTGTGACAAAATGGAAAGAATCTGTTATAGCTTTTCTGGTTTAATTGTTTAGGTATATATCCTCTGGTATCATCAGAGAATGTGAAGATGATACAGTCAATCAGAATGAGAAATCAGGCCTTGATTCTGTTTAATTGTTTGTTTTTAAGCAACAACAGGACAGTTTATGTGTGTAAATCGGTTACCTGAACACAAGAGCATTCAGCATAAACTTCCAGTGATGTTACACTTCACTTTCATGGAGATAGACAGTGTCAAAGGCTAAAACGTTTTCCGAGGAAGATGGATGCTTGGGATTTTTTAAATACACAAAATGGCGTAAGTGTGTGTGTGTATGTATGTGGTTTCACACTTGCTCTTATTCACAGCCCATCTGCTAGTGTGTTCTTGATAAAATCCAGAGCATTATGGGAATGATGGATGGTGTGTCAGATGGCTCATCTGTGAGCATTTGTGTGTGTGTGTGTGTGTGTGTGTGTGTGTGTGTGTGTGTGTGTGTGTGTGCCGGCACTCATATTTTTATTTTTTTTTATGACGAATGAGCCAAGATCATAATCCTGATTTCAGATTAGGAGATTATATGCAACATTTCTTTCATAAACACCTTTTGTTTACTTCTGTTTCTTTCACACCTGGTCCTGCTTTGCCCAAACCACACCCGGTAATTTTCATTCACACCTGCGTCATGGTATTATTTTTGTTCTCTCATTTGTTTTAAATGTCTTGCTCTATTACAATTTCCTGGTGTGCTCTCTGGGCCATATTCAGAGTTGAGTTTAGAACATTTCCTGAAATGTTGAAGACTTTATTCAGATTTCAAAATGGGGTGTTCATAGTTCAGTGGTTAAGGCTCTGGGTTACTGGTCGTACAGTTGGGGGTTCAAACCCTGCTATTTCCAATCTGCCACATTTGGGCCCTTAATCCTCAGTGCTCCAGGGGTGCTGTATTATTGCTGACTCTGCACCCTAATGCAAAGAAAAAATTCACTGTGCTGTAAAGCACCTCTTTTTCTATCTTTTCCTTTTATTTTTCCTTGCGAGAAAGTGCCTTTAGACTTGAGTGCTATTCAGAGGATGTTGGATTTCAGCCTATTTTTCTTGTGCAATATCAGCATTTCAGTGAGGAACAGTTTTAATGCCCGGCACCACCGTTTGATGTTAAGACAATATGTCCCATTGACATTTGAGCTGTAAATACAATCAAACTACAGCCTAAACTATTTGACAGCATCGTTTAAATACAGAACATCAGTAATTAAATAATAGTAATGGCACTTTGAGAACACTGGAGGATATTGTATCTAACTTTTGTGGGGAAAAAAGATCTGTCAGATTTTTAAAGGCGGTATCTCACAGAATTGAAAACATCCATCACATTTCAGCAACCATTTTATGTTCACAAGGGAAAATATTATACAAATAAAGTAAAGACGTTTGGGCTCTGACATGTACCTATGTAAAACATAGCCATTATTACTACCTGTTTTAGTGTCACACTGGTAATTGGACCTCACATCATAATACATTAATACAAAAGAATTTCAAATTTGTTATCCAATGAATGTATCCAGGTTGAAAATCCACTATATAGAACACAAGCAGAGAAAAGATGATGATGATCAAGTGATCAGGAATGTCTCTGTTCTCAGTATTGTTTACATCACGGACTTCCTCCCTCTCATCCGCGTTAATCCCAGACTTGTTACCTTAGGCCTTGCTGAATGTTAGCTTTGTAAACTAGTCTACGTCTGCGGTGTGAGAGCCAGGAAATGATACACCGCGAAGAGACAAGAAATGAGTTGATGGGCAGAAAATGGTGCACAATGTAGGTTTCTTTCGGCTTCTCCCGTTAGGGGTTGCCACAGCGGATCCTCCGAAAATGGTGCACAATGAAAAGAAAAATATTTATCACATCACCAAATAGATTAAACTAAAGTAACAAGTTTGATTTAAAAATGTAAGAAGTACAAAGTACAAATATTTATGTAAAAATGTCATGAGTGAAAGTAAAAAGTTAGAAAGTAAAGTACTGATACTAGAAAAATTGGCTTAAGTACAGTAACGAAGTATATGTCTTTCATTACTTCCAACCTCTGAGTCAATGTGCAGCTTGTATAGCAGTACAGATTTACTGTCCTCTGAAAATAAGTAAACATACAGCCATTATTTGTCTAAATAACTGACAGGAAAAGTAGTCAAAAGTGTCAATATTTTGTGTAAGCACCATTGTTATGTAGCACTGCCTTAATCCTCCTGAGCATAGAATTCACCAGTTGTTGCTGTGATCCTCTTTCACTCCTCCTGATGAATGTTAGACATACTGTATGGTGCTTCTCCACCTTCCGCTTGAGGAGCCCCACAGGTGCTCAATATGTTTCAGGTCTGGAGACATACTTGGCCACTCCATCACCTTCAGCTTCCTCAGCAAGGCAGTTGTCAAGTTGGTGGTGTGTTTGGGGCTATATTATGGTAAAAAACTGCCATTCGGTCCAGTTTCTGAAGGGAGGACATCATGTGCTTAAGAATGTCACAATGCATGTTAAAATCCATGTCTCCCTCAATGAACTGCAGCTCCCCAGAACTAGCAGCACTCATGCAGCCCCAGACCATGATGTTACCACCACCATGCTTGACCGTAGGCAAGATACAATTTCTTGGTGCTTCTTACCAGGGTGTCAACACACATGCTAGACATCATCTGAGCCAAACATGTTTATCTTAGTCTCATCAGACCACAGGACATGGTTCCAGTAATTCTTGCTCTTGGACCAGTTGTCTTCAGCAAACTGTTTGTAGGTTTTTTGTGAGCCAGCTTCAGAAAAGTGTTTCAGAGTGCGGAACATGTTCTGAGCGCTGACAAGTGGACCTTCCAATTAAGCAACCTCTAAAGCACTCATGCATCTGTTTTTTTAAGCAGCTTCTGCACCTGACACACAGCACGAGAACTCTACTTCTTTGATGGACCCTTGTGAGGTCTGTTCCGAGTGGAACCCATCTTGGAAAACCTCTGTATGACTCTGGCCACTGTACTGTAACTCAGTTTCAGGGTGTTACAGGCTCTTCTTATAGCCTCGTCCATCTTTGTGGAGAGCAACAATTTTAATTTTTAAATACTCAGAGAGTCTTTGTCATGAGGTGCCATGTTGAACATATAGTGGTCAGTTTGAGAGAATTGTACCTTATAAACTCAATAACTGTATGTTGAGTTATTTTTAGAAGACAGTAAATCTATACTGCTATACAAGCTGCACATTTACTACTCTAATACAGTATATATCCAAGTTTCATTTCTGTAGTAATGTAGATATATTAAAATGGGTGCTGAAATGTGAGGGGTCTACTCACTTTTAATAGATACTGTTAGTAACAAAAGACTTAAAAGAAATGTATATAATGGTCCTAATTCCTGTGAAAAGACACAGGTGAGGGTATTTGAGACATGTGATGTGGCTGATGGAATTTGTACTTCAGCATGCCTTTGACACTATCCTGATGATCTGAGCTATTTTATGGAGAAACAGGATAAAGAATACAAATTTAATTATTTGATAGGGTAGAAGATGGGTGCTTGATCAGCTTGTCTTTCAAAGCATAGGCACATTTTTAAATAAAAATTTTTTAAAGAGTGCATTTAATTACCAAAACCATTTCAATTATTTAACAATCGTAAACATATATGTATCATTTATATTGTGAAAGAACAGTGCATTAAACGAAAGGCCTTCTCTGCTGGCCTAAACCCTATCAGAAGCACTGACCTACATTCACAACCTAAATTCTAATATTTGTTACATGAAATGTTATTAATTCATTCCCAACAGTTTATTCTCCTCTTTTTGTAGTGTTTCTCTTGGCTGCACTGCTTCCAGTAAATGTATGTGGATTTTTTTTCTCTCTATGTGCTGCCATTTCAATTTAATCTGCCCAGGGCCTTCACACTCAGTAGTGCTGGCTGATGTACCTTAGACTATATTAGAAATGGGTCTGTTTCTTTACTAATCAGATTTCAATTTCGCCTCACAGGTCCAGCTAGCTGTTGTATTGAATTTACATTTTTAATGTTTTTGTCATTTTATAGGACAAATATTGATTCTGAACTGTTCCAGGTGATGTAGGTGCACAGTTGTGGTTGTAGTGTAGCGGTTTGGAGTCTTAACTGGGTTTCTCGCTTTAGTAAAATAGTATTCACCCTCCATATGTTAAACGTCTCTCTCTCTGTAATGCCACGCGTTGTTTGTATTGCGTTTTTGTGGGTAAGTCCCCACTGAAGGCCCAGGTACCAAATGCACGGCCCGACACTGCTTTCACACATCACAATTTCATGAAGTATTTTCATAGATAAATTAGATATAGATTGAAAACTGTAAGCATAGGATGTTTTTTTATTTTTTAAAGGCACTACTCCTTAGTAATATATTGAAAATGTAAAAGGCATCTAACAGATGTTTATTTAAGTGCTTGCCATATTACATATATAATCCTATTTGTTTTCAAATTGCTTCAGATTATTCCATGCTATTACATCTGACAGTATAGAAAAAAATCTTGTTTCCTTTTTCTGCCTGTGTGATTTTTTATCACTATTTTTATTTATTTATTTCTGCCTCAAACACAAATGCTTGCGGTTTGGTCTAGACGATACAGAAATACTCCACCTTGTTTAGTTTTTTTATACTCCTTGTAATTTGCACAACCTGAATAACAAGTCCCGAAAGTCGGCATAATCGCATACGTAACCCGACTCTGAATACGTATAACTTTCTTTGCGTAAATACTGACGTATCTTCTGGATTGAAGTCTCTGAGCGTGACCTTCTGTTTGCAGTGTGTGGTTTTAAAGTCTAGCAATTTATTGATGACACATTCGGAGTCTGATGACTCAGTTTCTCGTAGTTTTGGATTTCTTCGTTTCTTGCTTACATTCACATTTACGGCATTTGGCAGACGCCCTTATGCTGAGCGACTTACAGAAGTGCTTTGTAGTCTTTATCAAAAACATATCCTCATGCTAGTTCACAAGGTTGGGAAATAAGAACACCAGCAATTGAACAGTGATTCCATTTATTACTGCTCAGCTCCAGTGTTGGAATAGAAACTCATTTGGAAACATATTCTTCTATAATTCTTTCACGTTGTTTTGATTTCTCTCTGGTTTTGCCTTCTAATTGTCTTTATTATAGGCGTTTTCAACATTTTATAAACCTAATCTCTTTCAGCCATGTCTTTAGTGTGTGTGGGTGTGTGTGATTTATCATTTACACAAAAACCTTTTCCTTTACTCAAAATTCAGGCAGTGACGATCCTCAGGGAGGTGATAAGGCAAAGATTTTTTTCCACCATACATATAAAGAAAATTGTGATTTAACCTATAAATCTATATCATTTATCTTTTTAAGTGTGGGAACTAGATTTCTAAGGATTTGGAATTTGTGGCATTGCATAAGCTATAGGAATATTGCAAAACCTGTCTAAGCATTTGATTTGACATTTTCTGGCTTTGCTTCAGTGCAGGAATGTTGGATTATCTCCCTAAAAGCAGATTTATTAAGACTTTCACTTATAATATATCTTTTTCCTAAGACAGTGTAACAGGTGTGGTTTTAAATTAGATTTAAACGTTGTATATCACGGTACATGAGTTTCATTTTTCTTTCTCAGTCCATGTAAAAAAGTGAATTATTTATAATCCTTTATTTGTAATCCATGTCCAGATCTTTCATATTCTATGATTATGATGATGAAACCAGTGTAGACCAAAATCAATCTTTGCCTTTTGCTATTGATTAAATGTATGATTGTAAACTAATGGCCAGATAATAAGTTCACATAATCACAACACAGGGTGTCTTTTTATATAATAATGAATGCCACTAGGCCTTGTGGTTTTTGTGGGTGAAGGAATTCTCTTTACAATGCAGGTCAAAATGTCAAAGAAATCAATAGCAGTGTTTTTATCAGTGTAACGTACCATTTAAAAAAAAATTAATTTATGCACTAATGTTTTTTGATGGCTTGACGCTCCTACACCACAATTGTGTGTGTTAATGAATGGATGTGTAGTTTGGATTTATTACTTTTTTTCCCTCACATGAACAGCACAGCATAATTAAATAAAAGAATACACTACAGGTTAAAACTATAGATACTGTGGTTGGTTTTTCTTAATTAAGCAAAGTAAAGATCCGGTTCCAAACAATCTGGAACACTGGAATGTATTTCTACATCTCACAACTTTCAAACCATTTTAATTATCCGGTTCTTCTGAAAACGGATTTTTCTGTTGATTTCTTGCTATTTTTCTGAATCTCTATATACGATCATCACAAAAGTCTTCTACAACAAATACACAATCTTTGCATTAAACGAATGAACAAATCATGACATACTAACAACATTTTCAACAATGAAATGAAACGTCTGTGCATATAAACATGCAAATCAACATGCAAGCAGAACAAATGAAAAAATAATCCTAGAATTTAATATAATATGACCAATAATGATGACATACAAGCAAATAACACACAAGAATCGAATACAACAAATCAATAATTCTTGCAAAAAAGCGTAAGACGGCTTCGTTACTGATGAGGAACCGATAGCACTGAGAAGAAAGAAAAAAGTAGAGAGATGAAGCTACTGTATAAATGATTAATCTGCTTTTTTTTTTTTAAATACAAGCTCAGGTTTTATTTCTTATTTAATGCACATAACGGGTTTTCAAGAACAGTGCAGACCCGGACGAAAGGGTCATAATCCGAATGATTGATTGATCGAGGTTTTGAGTCAGATGCATCTGAAATGAGAATGCCTAGCAGCACAAAGTGGCCATGATTAAATATTGATCCGCTGCAGCTATTTGAACAGTTTCCTAATGAGAGCTCATCTACATGTCAATCACTGCAGGACGGGCATCAAAATGACCTACTTGTCGATTTCTATCTGGATGATTTCAAATTTCCAACAGTGTGTTGTCTGAAAAATTTATTATTATTTTTTTATAATAAAAGCATTGTCATTCCTTTTGTTAAAATACTCAGTATGATGATCTTCTTCATAGCAGGAAGATATCTCAACCCCTAATCAGACAGAATGATTTATACCCCTTTATTCCCTTCTTTGTCCATGTATTATTGCTTTTTTCTTTTTTTCTTTTAATAATGCAATCCCGTGAGGTGTCAATCAACCATTCTGGCTTGTGCTGCGGTTTTACATGTTATCATGCATGTATTTTCCTAAGCGAATATGCACTTAAAGTGTGTACCATAAACGTGCACTAAACGAGCTCAGAGGTTCTTTAGAGTGTAGTAAAGCGATTGAGAGCATGCACACTTCGGGAAGGGTGAGCCTCTGCGGGTCCTTCATGGCTAATTTATGAGTGAAATCTCATCTCGGGAGTGTGATTCCAGAGCCTCTGCTTTTGATTAAGTGCTGATCTGTGCCCCTCATCAGCACTATAAGAGCAATGATCCTTCTAACTGTATCATGGCACACACTGTTGTAAATCCACCTACATATACAGTATACACACACCTCTCTCTCTCTCTCTCTCTCTCTCTCTCTCTCTCTCTCTCTCTCTCTCTATGTGTGTGTGTGTGTGTGTGTATGTATTTTTCTGTTGCTCTCTCTGATACAGAAGTTATAGATCTCCCTCTTGGCTGTGAACAAGGCCATTAGAGCCCACGCTGATCACTCTCGACAAGCACCAGCACCGACCGCCTGACACATTCTTGCTCTGACATAGTTTAAGGCTGTCTGATCCAAGATCCAAACAGCACTGTCAGCTCAGGTCTATTCGTTTAAAAAGGGACTGAGCTGAGACTGAACTCATTTAGGATCATATTCAGTTCCAATTGCAGATTTAAATTCAAATCACAACTCATTTGACAAATGAGTTTAAACCAAGCTGAAAACGCTACCATGTAAAATGGGGGGGTTGTTCATACTGTGGTATCATAAAAGCATGGCAGTCATATTATATTGCTCTATTATGTGCTCTAGAACAGCAGCATGAGAAATTTTCTATACATCGCAGCATTGCATAACTATGATAATAAGGACAATGTAATGCGTGTTTACAATCACTTCACCTTCACAGAGGAATGTTTTATTAAACCATTATAAAATTCTCAAACTGTACAAACTGCATTAACCTTAGTAACCTTAGTCAAGGTTCTATATGGCCAATTCATTTTTATTTGTATATTGCTTTTAGCAGTGGACATTGTCTCAAATGAGCTTGACAACGAGAAAAAAAAAAGTAATAAAGTTGTATGAACAAATGTATCATTTTAGTGCTTAAGTTTGTTCCTTGTAATTTGAACTTTATCCCTAATAAGTGAGAGTAAGAGTTATTTTATCGTCAAAATAAAATGCTTTGCTATATTATAAAAGAATCAGATACTAGACCAATAACCAATGAGTTTTTGTCATATATCATATTTCAGTTTTGGCATCACAAACTGTTTTCTGTTGCTGTGTAAAAATAAAAATGAAACAAAGTTAAATAACTTGAGATCTTTTGCTACCTACATTTACATTTATGGCATTTGGCAGACGTCCTAATCCAAAGGGATTTACATTAATCCATTTATACACCTCAACAGTTGAAAATAAAGTGCTGAGATTTGAACTTATCACCACCTGATTCACTGTGAAAGGAGAGCAAATAATAAATAAATTCCTGATTGAATAAATTGTGCATAGATTGGTATTCAGACTTATACAGGATATCGTCTTCTAGCATGACACAACAAGCCCCACATGATGCTTCAGTGTGGTTAGGATATTCATCTGGTGATGAATAGCCTTTTTTTGCACTCTCTATTGGCAGCCTCTCATATTTTCTTTTTGTCCTTTTGACACCTTTGGAGGGACATCCTGTTCTTGGTAATGTCCCCATAGTGCTCCTTTTTCTCCACCATTGTTAAAGGCTTCATCAACGACTTGACCGTGAAACTATTAGCATTGCATAACACATTACAACTTTAACATTGATGAGTGTGTGTGCATGTAGTAGTTTGCCTCACATTATTCCATGATTTCCATTTTTTTATTTGTTTCTAGTCCATTATGCTGTACTGAATAGAAGCCGTATCCTTGACACTCCCACCTCTTAAATCTGAATATAAATCATGCTGAGATTTAATTTCACATGATTTTACACTCATGTTATACCATTTCAGCTCTTGAAATCTGCACCCAGTTCACATGCACACTCAGAACATAAGGAGGTAAATTGTTTTGTATGTATATGAAAGCAGGAGAAGGGCACTATAGGCCAACTATGACTCGGATATTATTATTTTGTCTACACGTTCGTTAAGCAACGAACTATTAAGAAGCACTACTACTATGTTAAAATTTCACTTACACATTTTGCTCAAGGACAGATTTCTGCAATATCCCTTAGTCAAAGCTACAGAGATGTTTTGCTACAGTGGTCATTTTAAAATCTTTGACAGAGGGATTTTCCCAGGAACATGGCAAAATAAAAACAAAAATTTAAAGATTGAAATGGCTAGTAAGGAAATAACTGTTTATAGCTGCTCTAAGGTAAGTGACAATATAATTATAAACATTTCATGAAATCAAGCCAAAAACAATTGTTCTTTAATCGATCAATTGTGATAGCAAGCAAATTTCTGAGGTGATGCAAAAAAATAAAAACTTAAATAAAAACAATAAAAATAAGCAATAAAGCTAAGAACACTAAGACACAAAGAAACCTCTCCACTTTTAATCACTTCAATCCATAATACTTAAAAATGCATTGAGCAGTTTTCAGTCTCCTTCACTCTTTTTCCCTGTCACACACAAAACCCATGCTTGTGATGTAAATGCTTTGTATAGCGTGCTGAATGTAAGAGACGTGCAGCTCAGACTATTTTACGCTTCATTATCAACTAGCTCCATACATTCGTGCTGGTTTGTCTCATGTTCTCAGATGTATATGATTTTGCACATCAGAGAAATAAACCTTAGCTAATGCATTTAATAAACTCTGTGGTAAACAGTGGGGGAAAAAAAACAAAAACAGATCTTTTTGGAGCAGGCGCATTATGCTGGAGTCTTAACAATCCCAGCACCCTCATGCTACATAATCCATATTAAAGAGGATTTGGAGAAAGAATAAATATGAATATGCATTATGAAATAAATAAATAACTGGAAATAAAAACGGCTCAAAGACGCCTCGCAAACAAGACATCACTGATGCTAGCGCGGAGGACCGCGACAAAAGTGGTAAAGCATTGCAATCCATTAATCCTCGTGCAAAGGGAGGCAGCCATAATCCGTGCAGAGAGAAAAATCCAGGCCTCCAGATGTCTGTATAAGATTAAAATGTTTACAGTCTCATATGGTTTCAGCTCACTGTAGGATCATGTCTGCAGCTGTGGTCCAAGTACTAAGATCAATAATAAAATCACTGATTATCTATACTTCTAGAAGAGAAATGATATATAAATGCAATTAGTGAAAGAATATTGACATAATTAGGGCACAGCTTTTCTCTACACATCTGCATACTTCATTACAGAGGAGAAACCCAAAACCAAAATGTCAGGCATATATCATTTTCTGGAAAAACTCAAATAAATTTTTTTAATGCATTCATATTTTTTAGCAGGGGAAAAAAACACCTGTGAAACTCTTACACCTGCCAGCTAAGGTTTGGCCAAGAAGCTTCCACACAGGACTACTGCTCAGGAACACATAAATAAGCAGTCAATACAAAGTCCTGTGTTGAAAAAGTGCAGTAGAATAAGAATAAGGTTAAAGCAAGGGGATTTGTAAATGTACCAAGGGATATAGATGTATTCCAAGGATGTGTTTGGCTGCAGAATCAGGGGTCTCAATAAAGTTCATGTTACACTTGATGCTCATGTCATCAGCTGTGATTTGTGTTGGAGTTTGAAGTGTTTGTCATTACTGGACTAAAGAGAGCATTTTACGTGGTTCAGAACATCAACCCCAGTCAAATAGAAATTAATGAAGGATTCATAAATTTATTAGAGGATTCCTCAGTTCCAGCGATGTGATTTGATAGACAATGAAGCCGCTGAAAATGTGTTCTTTGTGTTCATTTGTAAAATATATACACTTTTCAACAAAGGTGTGTAAGGGAGGTTAGGGTAGCTCAGTGGTGAACATGTTTGACTTCTGATCAGAAGGTCATGAGTTCACATCTGCTGTGCCTTTATGCAAGGCCCTTTACCCTCAACAGTCTAAATGAGATAATTGTCTGCCAAATGCCATTAATATAAATGTGGCTACTCTACTTTGAGCTAAAATTGTGATTTATAACTAATTTAGCTAAGAATTAGCACAAGGGTGCTGGTTTAGTTGTCCTGCATCCAGTTGCATGAGATGCAGCTCCTACATGGGTGTCAAGTGAAACAGGACCTATAAGTTAGACCTCAGCTTGACTATTATGCTACAAAGGAATGTCGAGCCATTTGCCTGACTTGAGTGCAGATATACTAGGCTGTTTTCTCTAAAATGTCTAAAAGACTGAAAAAGAAAAACATAAACACATGATGTTGTATGCAACATTGCATGATGTGATTCAATGATTAATCATGATACATACATACATACAAGTTTCTTTGGGTTGGTTTGTAAAGACGGTGGATTCTGTGTGTGTGTGTGTGTGTGTGTGTGTGTGTGTGTGTGTGTGTGTGTGTGTGTGTGTGTGTGTGTGTTTGTGTGCATTGTTTGTTAAAAAAAGAAATAAATCAAATATTACTTGAATTGGATGTCAAATGTAAAGTGACATAACTGGCCCCTGTCTGTAGAATAATGAGAGACAGAAAGAAACAGAGAGAGAGAGTGAAAGAGTGAAAAAGAACTGGAGCTATAACCCTGAAAATAATACGATCGTAACTGCACATCTGCTGGTTTTACACACATACACACACATACACACAGAGGCACACGCCTGTCGTTCTACCTCCGTTACACACACACACACACGCACACACATATCGGCTGTGTTTTCCTTGGGCGCCCTCTCTCTCCCTCGGTCTCTCCTGTCTCCTTAGTGACAGTGTTGAGGCCTCTAAATAAGACGCTGCTTACTATTCAGAAACAGCTCTGTTGAGATAGTGCAGGCTTTGCAGTAATGGCCTCCCCCCTCCTTTTCTTCTCCCCACACTAACTCAAGGCCTATTCTGCCATCCTGTCCTATTAGATTACACTGGAAAAATTACATTCCATCAAAGGGACTTTGCATTCATTGTGGTCTGGGCTTCCCTATTATTAAATCTCCGTCGATCCTATTCACGTTCCTTCATCGGTTGGAAGAATGAACTGACAGATAAAAAAAAAGGAGGGCATTATCCTTTCAGCTCGTACACAAAGTGCAGCGCAGACGAATACAACCGTTAGCATGCGGGACTTAAATTAGTGGAGGTGTGTTGCAAAACATTTACTGTATTACACATATATAAGAACCAATATCAGTTTTTATTTGAGCAAATTAATACGATTAAGACAGCGTGGAATTATAGAACAATCATGGGCTTGATATAATGATTTGGTCCTCAAGACCAGTGAAGATGCAGCTTTTTATGGTGTGAAAGCTGAATTACATTATCAAATTGCAGTGAAACAAAGGTAGGAAACACTTGAGGCATGACAAAGAGGAAATTAGTGGATGGTATGACATGGCTAGATGCACATTTTATTTATTAAAAAACATGCATTATATTTATCCATTTACAGTTGCAATATATGTTGGGAAAATATTTATTTCCCTCATTCTTTTTTTTTTTTTTTTTTGCCAGCTTCTGTTTTCTCACTCTCTTGTACTTAAAAGATAAAAAAAACACAGCTTTTTAATTTTGAAATGAACAAAGCTTTTTCCTAAATATTGATCCTTTGGGCACTGGAGACTCTTAAAATGTAATTATCTACTTAAAGGTATAAGGTTTAAAAGTAACAGGAAGTCTATAGTTAGCATATGTATACACACCAACATCAAAATCTGGTGAATGGCATAACGTTTATTACAATAAAATGGCTCCTGTCAAATGGAGGCAAATGCAGCAAGTTCTTGAATTGGATGTTTGGGAAGCAGAAAATCTGGGAAGGCACTTTTTGTACTCCTCTTCATAAAAAGTTATTCCTTAATGGCAGTGGCCACACTCAGCATTATAATACTCTCTGCCATACTGCAAAAATCTTTCAGGAATTATTTGAGGACCTAGAGTTTAGTTTATTGACTTGGCATTCGAATTCCTCAGATCTTAATCCAATTGAACTTCTAAGAGATGGGCCAGACAAACAATTCTGTTTCATGGTGGCCCTATCTCACGACTTACATGGTCTACATGCAACTGCTGTTAATGTAATGGAGCCAGATATTACACGCACCTTCAGGGCAGTTGTGACAGGTCAGAACTGTTAGAAGGAACTACACAATATTAAGCAGGTGTAGTTTTAAGTTATAGCTGATTGGTGTACATACGAGGTGGTATCACAAAGTTTTGAGACTCGCTCTGTTTACAAGAAAGTACTTTATTCATCTATGTTTAGACACTATGACCTTCAAAATAGTCCCCTTGCACAGCAATACAGCTCTCCCAACATTCCTGCCACTCCTGGAGTGTGTCCTGGAAATCTTTTTTAAAACCCTTCTGCGATTCGCACTGGATCTCAGCAACGTTGTCAAAACGGCAATCTATGAGCCGGATCTTCATATTTGGGAAGGGGTAAAGTCCGCAGGGGCCAAATCTGGCAAGTAGGATGAGTGCAGAATTGAGATCATATGGATTGTTGCTAGACGAACATGCACAATTTGCTGATTGGTTTCATTTTCGAGGGTCGAGTTGGATTAGGGTCTTCCTGATCCTCGTCATCTTCCAGTGATGTGCTTCCGCTCTTGAAGAATCGCCCAGTTTCACTTAGAATTTTCACGTTTGCTCTTTGTTTTAACTTGCTGTCAATGATGAAATCCCAGACTTTTGGTATTGCATGTTGTCAGAATAGCACCATTAGTCTCAAAACTTTTTGAACCACCACCTTGTAGTTAGCATCCCTGGAAAGGGCATGAGAATATCAAGGCAAGGAGATTCTCATATTTTGCCAATGTTTCAAATGCTTTATCTTTACTTATTGTATGTCTTTCGAATATATATTAAACCCAAATAAAGGCTGATATATGCAATGCCAAAAGGTGCATATAGTTACGGGGAGGTGGTAGCTCAGTGGTTAAGATGTTGGACTTCTGATCAGAAGGTCATGAGTTCAAATCCCAGCACTACAATGCTGCCACTGCTAGACCCCTGAGTAAGGCCCTTAACCCTCAAGAGCTCAGTTATAAAAATGAGATCATTGGAAGTCACTCTGGATAGGAGCGTCTTCCAAATGCCATAAATGTAAATGTAATACGAGAGTAGGAATTGTCTGGACCAGCCAATGGATCCTAATGGTTAAGTCAGCTTTGCTCTGAATCATCATCAGTTCATTGCCTCCAATGACTCACCTGACTCCAATTCATTTATTATGCATTGGGAAATATCGAGTGACGAGACACGAGCAGAATAGCCGGACGCAAATCCAACGACCCGCACGAATCACTGGGGCGAGCTGCGTTTTTTTGGTCTATCATTAGGGTTATGTGAAGGTGACTCCTAAGGAGCTCTTGCCAAACTCCGCTTGTGAAATCGCACAATGAAGCGTCGCTGTAAAGCAGTCGTGTTTGAATGCTATGGAAGTCATATGGCATGCAGCAGATGAGGAGCATTCCCTGAACAATTGTGCAACTCATTACAGCCCTAATTTTTCCAAATGGCTTGTGTTTGGAGCTGTTTAAAAGGCAAATGCCATGGAGCAACTGTAGTTCCAATGTGTTTAAACATGGCAGATCCAGACTATTTAAATCCAGGCAAGTACACTGTTTCCTACTTTCAGAGATGCCAAAATCTATGGTTTGGCAGCATTTATGATTGTTAAAGCCCTTGTTAAGGTCACAAAGAGGACACCTGAGAATAACTATATAATAAAGCGGTATAGCAAATATGAAAATTCATGTGATATTTGAAAGAACACTAAAGTTCTAGTTGAAAATATAGGAAATTAAGAAAACGTATGTATGTCTGTTGTAAAAATGATAGAGTTTGTAAGGCGTTAGCTTTGTACAAATTCATGGTGTCCTCACAAAAAATGCAATTTTTGCTCTCTACGAGTAAGAATAAGAACCCCAAGAATAAACATACTACACTACTAAACTTTACTTTGGAGTATTTCTTGAAAATTTGCAAAGCAGTAAGTGCATTTCTCAAAACAATTTGTACAAACAGCACCACACAATAGATTACTTGCAAAAGCCTGCTCTTTTCTCAAAACCCTTAGTTCATATCTCAAAAGTAAGAATTTGTGTCAATGAACAGATCATTGATCATCATCGATCATAAACAAGATCATCAAAATGTTTGGTAGTTTGGATTACAATGATTAAAAATGCACAAGGCTGAATTTATTCTGTATGGTATATATATATGAAATTTAACAGCACAAATATACACATTACTGTATGTACTGTACTGTATGTATTACAATTTGCATTTTTACTCTACTGTACTATTGTTTGTTTGTGTTTCCTGGTTTTTCATCCATTTTCAAAAATTGAATTCTGTGTTTTCCTCTGTCTGTATACACTCGCCAATGGAAGGATCATGAGATTCACCTTTGACCTAAAGTATTTTAGAGAACTAGTTGATCATTGGTTGATCTGATGCAGTACACTCGCCTTCATTAGAGTCATTCAAGATTCATCTGCACAGTTCATCAGTTCCAAAAAAGCTTAATAGAAATATGAAGAAGAGAAGCGTGACAGATTATGACAGCTGGATTAACCATTTTGCATTCAATGATTTATGCAATGAACTGAAGCCTAGATGTTTTGGGGTTAAAACTATTCACGTCCAAACAAGTATAATATATTTTGATTAACATGAAATAAACAATTGCTAATGTAGGAAACAGCAGACGATTGCACACAGCCAATTAAATGAATGTAGCGAAGCTTTCGCAATTTGTTCAAAGCAACAAGAAATTGCTTTTTTTTATACAAGTGACATGATGTGGAGGTCAATAAAGTAGTTTTGAGAAATTCGTTTCTAATCTGAGAAACGCTCTGCAATGCAACTGGGAAAAACTGTAAAAACGAGGCTTGATTCCAAAATTTTGACTTTTAATAAGGATCTTCTGATAGTGGTGTAAATCATGAAACGTTAACATTCAACATTGAGGACTGGTGCACGTGTATATAACACAACTCTCATTAAGCATGCTTTTTCATCTGACAGATGCTTTGGAGGTGTGTGTGTGTGTTTTTGTGTGTGTGTGTGTGTGTGTGGCAGGGGGGGTGATAAAATTGTTTCTTCTCTGCCCACTCAACATATTTGTTAGCAATCTGAACACCTGTATTTATGGAAGGCAAAATGCTGAACAAATGGTGCCAAAGCTATTCAGTATGCCAGTTTGGGAACGAGTAGCGGAAAATGTGTGCGCGTGTTCCTAATCTCTGCCTAAATTAATGATCAATCATGTCGATAATGATAAATGCAGCATGTGACATGGTTTTAAACATCTGCTGCAGTTTTATCAAGTTACACACACACACACACACACACACACTGTCCCTTGTTCAGCACAGATGTTAGACCTATAATGCGAGGACTATTGAGTAATCACAGTCCTGTGCTCCTCTCCAGAGAGAGTCCTATAAACCATTTCCACCCCACGGCCTCAACGCACTGTCAGTGCGTGTTGATTCATTCGAACATGCATTCCCCATGGGTGGCTTTTGAAGTGTTCGTATAGAAGCTGGCTTTAATGAAAACTCCAAAACCGCATGAGTGTTTGCGAGCTGTTGGAACGTCGTCAACGACACAAGGGGCATGCGGTACCGTGCCGATTAACAGCGACTGCGAAACCGATGTTGTCGCGATGCCGTTGCTTTGAACCGATCGTCGGGCTGCACGGCACGATAAATACGTGATTAATGAGGATCCACGCCATAAAGATGGTATGGCGGAGGGAAATCATTCTTGAAAACGTCTGGCGGGATTGGCGCGTCACGAAGCGCCTTGTCGGGGAGGAAATGCTCGTGGGGAAGGTGCACGTGGGGAAAGAATAGGGAGGAAATATCGCTTCCTTTTCAGGCCCAAAGAGCGCAAACTATTTTGATGTATATTTCATCTGCTCCCAATTTTTCATCCGGAGAACATCTATTCTCACTCTCTCACTTTCTTTCGCAAATCGCTTTCTCTCGCTTTTCCCCCGCCCTGCCTTCTCTGGAGCATCATAAACATGTTTGAACCAGTCAGGCGTTTTCTCTCTCTCCGTCTCTCGCGCTCTCTCCATCTCTCTCTCGCTCTCTGGGCGCTCATAAATCCAGGCGTATGGTTTGACACCTCACCAAGAAGAGAGGAGCTCTGTACACTCCCAGCTGTACCATTCCTCTCTCTAATGCACTTCTCGGCTCACTCTGGAGCGCCATGAGGTGCATCTGTTTAAAATCATCCTCCATTTCAGCCCAATTAATCAAATCCACACTTAGGCCTTACATTCTAATAACATGTTCGTAGCTCTGCTGTCAGATACTAAGCCAATGTGCCAGAGCGCTGATTTGTATCGAGATTAGCAATGCGCTTCCCTATCGGTTTACCGATAATAACAGGAGACCCTTGGATTTAAAAGTGCACTCCTGTGAGAATTTGGAGGTAGCAAACTTCGGGGTTTGACTCACACCCTTTCTGTGCAAATCCAAAGTTTTTTTTTTTTACATAGCACATTTTGAGACACTCCCTCTGAGATCCGAGTCAGATAAGTTTCACTCAACCATAAAACATTGCTTATAGCAGAAACCTAGGCAATAAATAAATCAGAATATCAGTCCATGCTCAACACACACACACACACACACAAACACCCACACAGACCCCAGGAGCTCCATATGGAAGCCATACAATCCGTCCTAACCATGTGTAATATCCATCATAAGACCGTATCCATCATGCGGGGAAGGCATTTGATTTGATTGCTGCGTTATTGCGTTCTATCAAAGAATCACGCGCTGGATTTTTGATCGCGTGTAGTCTGGCCACTCTCACACTCGGGTGGAAACAATAGACAGCTTTTTAGCCAGCGTATAGAGTGACACATGCGTGCACTTTTTCGGCGCACACACACCTCCGGCGAAATCCTACACGCATTGTTGCAGCTCAGGGCTTTTTTCCAAAAGCAGTGCATGCAGATGCAAACATGCATGCATGCATGAACCTTAATAAAGAGGAGCACAGACTTGACTAGTGAAGCCCCAGGTGTGTGTGTGTACTTATGCACATGCGCACACATATATGTATCCCAGGGGATTTGCTTTGTTTGCGCACACACACACACACACACACACACACACAAACTGTACACATACAAAAGACTACAAATAGAAACCAGGAGAATGAGCATGCTTTAACAGAGCACTTTTCCCTGTGTGTGTGTGTGTGTGTATAACCCAAGTGAGATCATTATATAGAGAACAGATAGCACAGTGTGTTAGCCATGATGGGATTTTAGTTTGGCTGGGAATGACAGCTTGCCTTTATCACAGAAGAATGCAGTATATCTCAGTGTGCCAATTCTGAACACTGTTCTGATGGATTATGGATTCCAGGTGTAAGGAAATTTTTATAGCCGTTAGTCAACTGAAAGCTTGAAACTTGTATCGCTTTTAATAAAATAGCAATAATATGTGCAGAGGGACAATATGGATTAGGGTGTGGGGATTTTTTTAATAATAAAAAAATATGTACAGTACACTTTTTAAATCCATGGGAATTTACAAATCTATTTTATACAAAACTCCTCACAATGATGCTTATAATAGAAGGAATACACAATCCATTCTCTCTTTCACGCTCACACACGCATACACCAATATTACACAGCTGTAGCAAATACAAATAAATAAGGACATGTAGTATATACAAGAATTACATGACGGACAACATCTCACAACATGAAAAGCACATGAAAAACAATACTCTGTTTCTGTGCTTTAGGGGTGTTACGGTTTGGAGTTTGCGCACTATGATGATCATGGTGAAAAAAATATAGTACTGTTTGACTTTTTTTGGGTGAAAATTCGAAAATATCTGTAGAAAAGTCCGACATATTTGAATTTATCATATGGCGGCAAGAAAAAATGGTGCAGAGACCAAAGAAAATGTATTTTCAGCAATATTTGAATTTTTTTAAACTGCACCGTGAAAAAACATAAAACCGTAGCAACCCTATTGCACTTACAAGGAACTCACACAGAATCGATAATGAGCACAGCGAACATGAATCGCAATTTGTATAACTGTAATTTGACACATAGTAAAGGTGCATGCCCACAAATCAGGAAGGGGGGGGTTTAAATATACATGCAATCACACACGACTTCACTTCATTTATGGGTCAAAGCAAAACTTCTCACCACATGCAACACTGGACCTGCAGACACTTTTATAATTATTTTTTAAACACAGATTATGCTGAGGTGAAGGTTAACAGTCAGTCTGCTTTGTCGGTTAAGTGCCATTGAAATAAAGGAATATCAAGGGTTAAAAAAAAAAAGACCGAAAAGAAAAAAAAAAGAAAAACAATACAAACTCACTCAGGTTTATAGTTGCATATCCATTTATGATCATTACTTTACTATTTCTTTCCAGTTTCTATGGTTTTGTTTTACCAGTGTCCGTTCCTTTTCTTTCGGCTCTCTGATAGATGGAAATCCTTTGTCGAGAACGTTTGGGATGGAGTAACTGCTTTCACAATTTTCTCCTCTTGGCTCTCGCAGAGCCAGATGTTTTCTCATTGTTCCGATCCTCTTAGTGAATGATCCACTCAGTGTTCTTTGGTTCTGTCTGTTCTTTGTGTTCCTGAGGAGATGGGTTCGGTGGGGGAGGGGTGGATGAAGGGGTTAGGATGGCATGTTCCAGTGTGAGCTTCAGTGCTGTTCTATGACTGACCTCAAATGGTGCTTTTTCACCTTCGGTTCTACAAAAAAACAGAGTGGGCATTCAGTTAACCAATGAGGGGAAAAACATCTGTGCACAGTTTCTCATAATTATTTAACTTCATCTTTGTCCCACTCGCAAGATACCAAGACTTCTGATTTAAAGAACTGTTTCAGATACTGCTATTAGAACAACCTGTCAAGCAAGAAGTCATTCATTTCACACACCCACAGACCATCAGTGTGTGGAATAACTGTGAGCTGACATGGAAATTAGTGTTTAAATAAGCTTACTGTAGTGTAGCACAGGCCTGGCATGGCCTGGAGTCTGGAAAGTTCTGAATGTTGTCGGGCCCTGACCTCCAGTGGTGATCACTCCCACCTCCAGCCTGTAGAGAGACGCCAGCTGCAAGCCGGAGACAACCAAAACATTTCGTTCCTAGACGAGAAACAGCAAGAGGGTGAACAAGGTGCAAATACAGAACATCTGAACTATCCAAGAGCCACTGGAGTCAATATTTTCTAGTGGAGCAGCATTTTAAGTGGCGTAGGTAAGACATCTGCTTGCAAACAGTCTATTAAGAATCTTTTGAAACATGGCAACCAGCATTACTTCATAGACATGACTGAAATGTGTGAACGAGCAAAAGCAAGTCAACACAAATCATACACAGCAAAACAATCTGCCACTATGAGAGAGATACTGTATATGTACACGTTTGCCTTCATTAAACACAAACTAATGCTGCTTTGCCATTAGCCTCGCTTTCCCATAGATTTGTCATCAGTAATATTGATTGGCTAAGGATCGGGATGAGGCCTAACGCTGGTGAGCATGAGCTTATCCACATTGTAGCAGTTTTAGGCAGAAAATCAAAATCACTTGTCCTGCTTGTGGGACTTTACTCTATGAAACTGCAGATAATGTGAAGTGAAAGATTTTCAACATGCATCTCCTTATATTTGGTCACAAAAAAACTGGTAGACAGATAAAAAAGTGTTTAACCTTACTTGGCCCTTTTCTAAAAAGTTAAACCTTTTCAACATTGGATGCTCTATTGTGCCCAAATAAATGTAGATGGCGACACGTTTTAAACGCGCCCACATTGTGTCACATATTGCCTTGCTGTCGCTTCACATATGATTACATGTAAAATATGCATTGGTGGTTGAGCATAAACAGGGCAAGTGTGAAGGCAGACTCAGATCTCCTGATGCTGCATTCATCTTATGAACAAAGACAAATTACTCTGAACTACTTTCTTTAGTAATAAAAAATACATGGCTGTGCAGTTCTGGAAGTTTAACAGCCCAGGTTTTTGTATATGCCTCAGTATATGACAGTTAGGCAAAACCCACCAAAACAAATAGTGCGGAAACTGTAACGTAGAGATGATTACGGACTTACTGGAGGAAGGATTTGGGACTGAGAGATGAGGCTGTTCGCCTGGTTGGTTTTGTGTCTCTCAGCTGTAACATCAGCCCAGGTGACTTGGTAACCTGTGACCTGCTGAGGTGGTCGGGTTACAGCTACCACCCATGAGAACAAAGCTGTTACGTTGCTGTTATGCACAGAGAAAGCTGCAGTAAGGTTCTCTGCCCTTGCCTGGACTTTTGCGGGAGTAACTAAAAAAGAGGAGAAATAATTGCATATATAAAAAAGTTCAAACATGTACTAAATCATTTAAACCTATATAACATACACCTCTACAATTTTTACAGGCACTGCTGACTAACCAGGATCTCCAGGGCAGGTAATGGGCTTGGAGCTCTTTCCTTGAATGGTTGCACATGGTGGGGTGGAGAAGGTGGTGCTTTCTGCTTGTGCTCGGCTCTTGGACCCAACTGCCTGGATAATCACTTTATACTTGCAGGAAAACTGAAGACCAGGTAAGCTGGCGTAATTCTCCTAAACACCAACAACAAAAAATTATTAACCAAACACAAAACTATATCTATCTTGACATGCTGAAGTCTGTTCACCCCATACCTGTGAATTCATGTGAGGTAAGACATATTGAGATACTACCTGTGTAAAGAGCTTCTCTTGGATTCTGCTTCCATTGTGAGAACAAAACTCTGGGAACCACTGCACGCGGTAACGGCTCACGGTCGGGTCTGGTGAAGAAAAGACATGGTGACTTTAACCTTGACGTAAAGTAAGATGGGGCTTGACTGAACCAAATACAGAACATATGCATCGTACATGCTGAATCTATAATGTGTGCCGGTTTCTTTGGAGTATCACTGTAGATAAAGTACCGAAGTGATAAGATTTCTCAAATCTGCTTCTCATTCATTTAGAAAGATCATAACTGGATCTGAATTGTGGACAACATTCCAGTTTTATATAAAAATGATTTATGAATTGTCCTTGGATAACTACACAAAGCTTTTAATAACATAAAAGAATGAGATTAAAAAGGCACCATACTCTGCAGGGTTCGTTTATCATTCACTAACCGTCGCTGTTTCTTTCTAAGCAGACATGGTCATGTTAGCACACGATAAAGAGGACAGTGATTTGAATAGACTTCTGTACCAAGTGGAGAGGCTGCTATTGTTCCTCCTTTAATCCTGATCCTTGACTTTATGATAAGCAGTTTGTTTACCCAAAGGCAGAACTATGCTTTGAGGTAGCGGCCTTTAAAAAAAAAACTAGCGGAGGGTTTTCCCCCGTAGACCAGGTCTGATGAAAGACCCAAACCACTTTTCTCTCACCTCGTTTCTTCCAGTAGACTCGGACCTGGAGTTGTCCTTCCTGGTAGAACGGTGTGCCCACATCCAAAATATCAGACTGACCTTTCTGAAGTACAGGGCTAGCTGTGGGTTCTAATATTAAAAGAGAAAATTACTATGATTATAATAAACATAATATATATTAACTACATAAGGTGATTGAAGATTAAAACACACAATGTATTATTTCTATTGATATAATTTATCTTGTTACAAAGAGTATTATTTATGAAAGACTTGTGTATTAGCAAAGAAAATTACATCCACAAGGAATACATGAGATGTGCCAACATTGCTAACATGAAAAGCCTAGCAGCCAGAAAGCAAAAACGTACTGTAAATACCATATATATATATATATATATATATATATATATATATATATATATATATATATATATATATATATATATATATATATAAATAAATGCTCCCAAACATACCATTAAATGCAAATGACATTTTATAACAGGTAAATATTATCTGCATAAACTGGAAGACAATAAAGGAAGATTCCCAAAATAGTTTAATAGAAAGAAGTATAATAAAAGACATTAAGACAAATGTCAACCCATCTTCTACTGTCTGCATTTAACAAGTCAGCAGCCATTTCTGAGATAAGTGTGTAATTGAGTTTTTACCAGTTTTTGCTTGCTGTGTCGAGAAGCGAAGGATAGCTTTGGAACCCTTGAGAGGAAGCTGCTCCCAATAGGACACTGACTGGATCTCCAGTGTGTAACTCCTGTCCTCCCTCAAACCCTCAAGCTCCACCGAGTTAGAATCCTGCACACCCAAACAACACACACACACACAAACTTTGAACTGCTGAGATGGGAACATTGGAGGTACAAAGAATAATCAGATTTCTAAGAATGAACCATTATTATACACGCCACCTGAATGCACAATGAATTCATCACACTTAGTGGACTTGATCATTAAATGTATACAACATGATAAAAAAAAATATATTATTATTATTATTCATTTATTTATATGTATATATATATATATATATATATATATATATATATATATATATATATATATATATATATATATAAAAATATCAGGTGAATAAGGTTCTTTTGAGAACTGCGTTTATCATTTTATACAGTATGACTCATTTTGTATGATGTAATTCCACATTTGTATGTGGTGTTCCGGTATGGCCTTGGTAAAACTAATTGCATCATTTTCTTTTTGTAATAGTAGCTTCAAATGCAGTGCGGGAGGTTCCCTATTAAAGCAGGGTTTTGATGTATCCCAGTTCATCCAGTGGTTATTAAAAAGAAAAGAATTCACTTAACAAGAAAATGGCAACAATCCTCGCTGAAACCTTCTTTAAAAAATGCAGCATGTACATAAAACACAAACATCGTTGCTGCCATCCCCAAAATGGCTGGGGGAGGAAAAAAAACAAACTCCTTAAAAATGATCTCACTCAAAGGAAAACAATTTGGTTGTTATTAAGAGATTTCCCACTCTCAAACAAAATGAGAATTGATATGCTGTTTTTGGCCGTTTGCCGGACAGACTCGTGAAGTGCGGCCTTTAGCCGGTGGGTTTGATGCAATATGATACCCTCCTGGCATTCAATTTAAGGCTTTTCATGATCAAAGGCAAACGCATGAGTTGTTTATCTTACGCCTTTTTGCACTGTTATACTTCATTTGTTGTGGCTCGTTGAATCAAAAAGAAAAAAAAACGAGAGGGGGTTGTGGATCGGCTGGCTTCCAGCTAGGAAGAACGATTTACACTATGCTTGGGGAATAAAGAGCTACAGGATGAACCCAAAAGTGAGAATGGAAGAAATGTGAGTAGGAATTACCCCACTGATTGTCTTTCTCCTTTTGACTTTGGAGGCCACTGAGTACCCTCCCTCACTGAGCGCCATGCTCCACGACAGTTTGTAGTGGTGCACTGGGACATCTGGGTCTGCTGGAGACACCCAGCTAACGTGCACCGATACCGACTGGTCTGATCCAAAGGTCATGTGACTAACCTGTAAGTCAGAGGGTGCTGGGGGCGGGGATGGATCTGTAAGAGTCGAATGACAACGTGGTAAAATATGAGCGGGAAAATAATGTTTCCTCTGCCACTCGTCCCTGAATACATACCAGAAATTATAAACATATACCATGTTATGTGTTTATTGTTATTTTGCTTAAAAGTGTGCTTAGACTTCCATTAATAACTTTAACTTTTTAACATTTAACTCTTAAATTCTGTAAAGCTGCTTTGAGACAATGTCCGTTGTGAAAAGCGCTATAGAAATAAACCTGACTTGACATAATAAGCATATATACACATCATAATCATCCTTTAATCACACTATCTTCACTGTCACTCAAAATGTCACACTCTGGTACCACCAGAAGAGAATGGGTTTACTTTTTCCATGTCTGGTTGCTTTGCTTCCTCATATTGTCTTAGAGGTTTTCCTCATTCTGACTTGCTCATTAGGGATCCAAATCTACACCGGATTTCACAGAAGCTGCTGTGTGACACTGCCTATTGTTAAAGGAACTATAGAAATAAACAATTCTGTGTGAGCACTCGCATAATGGAAGGTACAGGAATTGCTCCAGTGTTGTGAAGTTGGAAAAAAAATATTTCTTTCCTCTATCACCACATGAGCGCTTACAGGTTTTAGGTTTGAGTAACATAGTCACTTATTTTAGTCAATTGACAGAATTTAATACTTTCCCTTTAGACTTAAGTTAAAATATATTGTTTTGAGTGAATT
Organism: Silurus meridionalis; assembly: GCF_014805685.1. Taxonomy (NCBI): domain Eukaryota; kingdom Metazoa; phylum Chordata; class Actinopteri; order Siluriformes; family Siluridae; genus Silurus; species Silurus meridionalis. The sequence goes on from NC_060907.1 coordinate 7,928,203, forward strand.
GGTTTTCGGTTATTTTCTCAGTTCAGGTAAATATTTCTGTCAGTGGTATGTACACATGTGATGTAAAATATGAATATTAATTTTTTGTTTGTTTTACCTTTGGAAGCTCTGAAGTGTCTACTGGGGGTGGTGTACCCTCTTGTTCCATGTACATTGACTGCTGCTACTCTGAACTGGTACCAGCGGCCTGGGCGAATATCAGCCAGCCACACACGTTCTTCTGAGGTCTACATCAAAAACACAGGATTTAGTACAACAGACAGAAAGTAGACTTATCTCAAAGAAGAAAGCATGAATCAATCAGTCAATAGATGGGTGGATAAAAGGATAACGGATCTACGTGTTCAACCACACTGAAAATAGGTACCAAAACATATCTTCCCAGGTGCAGAGCTATATAATGCATCTTTCATGTAGGAATGTAAATATCGTGGCTTTAAACGTCATACATTAAAGGACCACCGTAGTACCTTTTGAGGCTACGTTTACTTTTCTACCTTTGCTGGATTCAAAGAATTTTCCAGAACAGAAAGAATGCAGGACATAATACTCGGTGAGTGTTCACAGCTCAAACCATATTCGCTCCTTCAAATCTAAGCACCCTAAACATGTTCCTATCTGTCCTTGGCTTATACAAACAATCAAATACACACACACCTGTGCTACCACTTCCCAGTCAGTTGCACCATCCTCGCTTGGGTGAATGCCATAGTTCCAGCGCCTCTGAAGAACATTCAGCACTGGCTCAGCCGACACGTTGAACTTGGACGACCAACGGACCTCCAACACACCAGATGGCATCTCCTCAAACACTAGCTCCTTCCTGGGCTTCAGAGGTGCACCTAGTTATGGAGTAAAATTAATGTCAGTTTACTTTTAAGTTTACTTTTAAAGCCTTTTAGTGTTTCCCTACCTCAAAAACAAAAAATCTAATTTTTACATAGATTACGAAGTAAAAGTCAGATGTTAAACTAACACTGGAGATTCTTTCCATAAACAACTTCAGTATCATATCATCTACACAGGTTGTTACTACAGAAATGTGAATGTTATAATAATAAGCAAATTACCATAAAACTGTGAATTGTTTTTCAGCTGGACCCTGTTCATATTTCTGAATAAAGAATGAAGAGTCGTGACATATTGTCAGTGTATTGCATTTCCTGGTGTTGTTTTTTTCACGAGTGTCAAGCAGAAATCCAAGTTTTTAAATTACAGGTTGGCAGGAAAAAAAAAAAAAAAACAGGAGTGAAGGGAGGTTTTTGTGGCAGCACCAAAATTATTTACATACAGCATGAGGCTGCATTCGAGACACATGTGTAGAATGACATTACTGGAGGGCATGTGTCGTGTTATACCTCTGTAGAGGTTTCTTGGCGGTTGGCACGTGTGTCCGCAACCATTGGCGCAGCACTTCTTGTGTCCTGGGCACTCGTTGTCCTCCTCGCAGCTCTCTACACAGGCGGCTGCGAATCCGCTGGCTCGTTCTGGAGCCGGACATTCGCCTTGTTTCAGCGCCATTACAGAGCGCAGAAACTCGCAGCTCGTCACGCACTCACCATGGCGCTTGGCAAACACACGCTGGGGCAAAGAGGACACAGGAAACTGCATCAGCACAATCACATACATTTGCTTTTTAACATGACCTTTCATTTGGCAATTAAAGCATGAATAAATATTACAACACTCGAGTCCAGGAACATCTCTGTTTAGCCATTTAGGCCAAATCGTGGCCAGTGAAAATAATTTCATTTATGATTTATGAGAAATGTTGTTAAAGAAATGGGCAAAACCCTCATAGCCGGGAATGAATGATCGCTAAATTTGACATCGTTTATCATTACATCATCCAAAAAAAAAAGACAAGTTGAACCTTGTATTTACTGCCTGTTTGTGTGTTTGATGTGCCATGCATTTCTAAGTAGTCTGAGCACTGAATTATTAAGCAAGCCCTATGTGTATGGTACTAATAGTGTTCTTTCTTTTTTGGCAGTAAATCTATGACCAGAGTCGAACTGGTACTGCATGTGTTATTAATATAACAGTCACACTGGATGAAGTTGTTGGCACGGATGCAGGTATCAAGATGTTTGAAAATCCCATTGTTCTTGTGATTTTATGAATCATGTAACAGGAAAGGAGAAACACTGCTTAGCCAAAAAAAAATAATCGTTTCGCAATTATACAAGAAATTCACGCGCACACGTACTTTTAGAACAATTACAGGATACGCAATGTCAACTGAACACTGTAGGAAAGGGAAAAAAAAAGTTGGAGTTTAATAAAAGGAAGTTAATTTAGAGGATTATTATTGTCTGTTAATATGGAAGCCAAGTCTATCAAAAAAAGAACAATATACAATCAGCAGGATTTAAATACCCGCAGCAGCAGCGTCAGCCGTTTTGAATCGGAGATCGCTTTTATTTTGCTTACTAAGTGTAGAGTAAGAACAACCTTTGAAAATGTGAGGAATTCAGTTGCCAGTACCTCGCATGGCTCTCGACAGGATTCATCCCTCTGTTCCCAAGATTTTTTGCACGGCTCCAGGCACTGCGCACAGACGGGAGAGAGCGTAAGATTAGTCTACCCCCAGCAGTTTTTATAGAAAAGACACATTGTGGTAAAACATTGTGGCGCTGTTGTTTCTATAAACTGTTTAGTCCTGATTTTCTTTCGGGTTCTCTCTGAGGTGACAAAGAAAGGAAATACTGCGCTTGAGCCTTCAGCAGCATTTGACATTTACATTTAGCAATTTAAATGTACTCTTTATTCTTGTCCCAGTAATATTTCTTGACATTCTGCTCTCTCTCTCTCTCTCTCTTTCTCTCAGCCTCATCTCTGGTGTCCTCTATCCAGTCACCCCAAGAGGAACACTTCTCCTCCTGCATGAGTGAACAGGGGTCTGTGTGCCTTGGGGGAATTCGCATTTCCAATTTCATGCTGTATTAATGAGACGTGCCAGTCACTTCTCCGTAACACTGTGCTTAAAGCGAAAGTGAAAATAGCTGGGATGCACAATTAATCATGCTTTAATTGTGAACACAAGCTCCTTTAGTTAATTAAGCAATATGGTTTATATTGACTGAAGCTTCACACTCATGCTTTAACTGTCAATTGGTTTGCACACTGCGAGGACATATTTAATTACTGACATGTACTTATTGATTTGAAATATTACCCATTCCCACATTAAAACCTAATATATTTATACAGTCGATTTTTAAAAGCCATTTAAATATTAACCATTAGTCTTTTAGGCTTGTATTTTTATTCATTAAAATGATAACAAATGGCTGTTTCATTGGTTTAATGTTAAAGCTATTATTTAAAAATATGAACCATTAGCTGTTTACCTGCTAATTTGTTGCTTTAGGTTTTTTTTTTATTCCGTTTATTATTTATTTCTTTTATTCCAATTGTGTTTTTTAATACATTTTCATTTTTAAAGTTTTTCTATTCTGTTTTTAATTATTCTTGAACAATTAATTTCTCAATTTTTCCGCTTTTTCCATAACATTTTGTGTATTTGCTTGTTTTAATGACCTTGTCTGCATTTTATTGTGTGAAATGTCATCTATATAATCAGCTCCTTGTTAAGTACAACAGTGACTGTTTGGAGTATCATCAGTGATCGTGTGCCTGCTATATATTCACATTTACATATGTATAAGTTGAGTGTGTGTGTGTGTGTGTGTGTGTGTGTGTCTGCTCACAGCACTATTTAAAGCCAAACTTTGTTTCCGATTGTGAATGGGAAAAGCCGTTTATCACAGAGGGCAGACATTTAAAAGTGTGCGTGAGCAGGTTGTCGGAAACTATGAATAATGGCAGAGAGGCTGAGGGGTACTGAGAGCGAGCAGGACTAGCCTGTTTTATAGAGCGCATTGTGGCTAGGAACCTGCTGAAAAAAGGCCTGAAGCGAAAGCACTCTAATCACCACAAACACCCTCAGCACACTGGTGGAAGATCCTGCACCCTGCCTATGATTCCCATGTACACTCCCCTCATAAATATAGTCGTTTTCTGGTAGCTATTTAAATGGGTTTAAATCGTTATATCCATCACTGCCTGTAAAAGGCAGGTATGTGTTCAGTGTTATAAATGACGGTGTTTCTACGCGAATGATGAATACAAAAGAGTGAATAATGGAGACTTATGGAGACAAATCAACTGAAGTGATTAATGCTCCTTGGAAAAATCCATAGCCTGGGATATTTTTAATTCATGTATTTGTTGGAAAGTGGTTTCAGTAACTGAAGAGGGAAAAATTATTTTTTGCTTTAAATAAAACGAGAGCTTTCGCTTAGTGTGTATGTGTAGATATAATGTTGACATGATGCACCTTGCAAGCAAAACTGTCCAGTCACCTCACAGTTAAACACTGGCCAGACTCAAATCTTTTTGTGAGCAATCTGAGGACAGAATACCACAGCTTAAGGCTGAAATGCTTGCCAGCGACTTTTTGAAAAGGAAGCAAACAAAATGTTTCATGATCATATACTAGTTGCTTTCCATTATACTTTATCCTTCACCAATATTTTGCTTAGTCAGTTGGATTTCCAGGCAAAACCCAAGACTGGGCAGCACATTGGGGCATTCGCAGTGGACTGCACTTGCTAATAAATTTTATAATTTGTTCACTCCTGCTAGCATCACAAATCCTTATCTGTCAAGCCCCAAAGGCAGAAACACTCAGTTTATTGCTTTGTTCCTGGTGTGATCAGTTTGATCAAACTGACCTTGTTTACAGCCGAACCTGCACAAACTTAATCTCCAGGCTTTACACTATTCATAAACCTCTCGCACGGCAAACTGCTGTCTTGATAGACCACTGTATTCTGGAGTACATTTTAATCTGTCAGACTCTGAACAGCGCAGCACTCAACTAACTCAACAGCTCTCTCAACTTGAATATATCACCCTTATATGATGCATTCCACATTCGGTGGGGAAAACCGCAGGACCTGGTTATTAATCACACGCACCCCAGCCAACTCTTTGGCCCTGGAGGATTAAAACCACTGGCCCTGAAAAACCTGAGACTGCAGTGATCACCTTTCGAAAATCACCCTTCAGCTCGTGCCAAGCTTTCACACGAGGCCCTGCTAATCCACTCGGACGATCCTGAAAGCGCCGTAACCGGTATTATACCCCAGCGCCGGTTAGTTTTCCGCCCCATTTCAGGCGCAAATCATGCATTCCTTTCCACGCTGCAAAATAAAGGTTATTTAAGAGCAGCAGACAGCGTTTAAAAAAAGAGGTCACTCCAACAGCACACTAACGATCTCTACCCTTAAATCATTTTGCACCTGCGCTGTTCAAATACGTCTCATCGTTCTCAATGCCTTGATAAAATACAGCATCACACCTTTCCCTCTGAGACAGTCATGTTGTTCTCCTTGGTTGCGTCATTCTTTATCGCCAAGTATCTTGCAGTTTTCCCTACGACTTACTACTGGTCAAAAAGGGTTCATTTGTTTTTTCACTGTCAGCTCCTGTGGCATCAAGTTGATCGTGCTGTCTTCTGCTTCACTTGTAAGTCAGTTTAGATAAAAGTCAAATTTAAGTGGGCCAGCCATTCAGGATATGTAAATGTCTGGATTATTATAATTTTTATTTGTCATTTCCTAAAGGACATGTCGGTTCAACAATCGCAAACCCTACCAAAGATTAAACAACAGTACTCCAACCAGCAAACAGGGCTGAACAGTACATTGGTTTTACATGTCCAGCAGGCTAGCTAATGAATTTATGATATATCCACCCCTGATGATCTGCACTTTCACCAAGCGTGACTCTACAAAGCAAATCGGAGACATTTCTGGCTCTCTGGTTAGAACTGTGAGTTGCTTTATGAACCAAACCGCATCAGCACAGTCCATGCATAATGCTAGCTCTAGGTAAAGAGCAGAACGTTCACTCCAGGGTTTAAGACAAACTGTGATGGGAGCCAATGAGTCAAACGGAAAGCCAATGTTTTGTTTGTGGTTTGCATTTGAACTGCATTTGCTTTACAAAGTTTCTAGGTGAACTTTATTGGGCCCATTTCCATGTTTAGCCTTTCTAAGATTCTCATTCGTTGAGTGGCCACAAATGAATATGCGGACGTACTCACAGCAGCTTATAGTGTTCTCACAGCATATACTAATTATTCTGCTGACATTTAAACAAGGGGCACTTAAAAGGTTGGGGAAATGTAATGACATTCAGTGAAGTGCAGATTGACAACGGATTTTCTTGTACTGTTAATGACTCTACAGGCCGTTCAAATGGGCAAATCTCTGGATGCACAGGCTGCAGGCTAATCCCTTTGGAGTGCTGCTTAAGTGCTGCTATTGTGTTTCTATGCTTTGGCGCGACCAACTTAGTGGTGGAAAGTGACATTTAACATTAGTTTTACCATTCAACATATTAGACAAATGTACATTTTGATATGGAGTGACTAGTTTTCTTTGGGTAGACATAAAAGAAGAAATTGGCTCCAGTCAATATATATATATATATATATATATATATATATATATATATATATATATATATATATAAAGAAACAGAAGTAATAATTCTCTTTTTCAGTTTTATATTGGTAATGTATTTTATTTGTTTGTTTATTTATTTATTTACTTATTCAACGTTCTAACTGTTAAATTATTGATTTTGTAACAATTTTTGTTTGTGAGATTATTTGTTATTTATTTATTTTCTTTTTTTCCTGGTTGTGAAGTGACTGACAGCCTTAGGATGTGAATGTGTCTGAATCTGGCTCTACATAGTCCCTTTGTAAACACCTTGATGATGATTTGCAATCTAGACAACAAGCCAGCAGGATGACAGTGTGATAAACAATGTATCAAAAACAAGAGCCGACTTCTTGCTTTGCGGAGGGCATGCAGTGGACTTGCTGCCAAGTCAGAAAGTCTTTAATCATGCAGATGCGGACACTCTGTTCTGGGATACTGCTCTCATAAGAGTAATTGACATTCAGAGGCTGTGTACACCTGAACACAAGAACGGAGGAAATTTTAAAAGGCCTCTGGAATATAACTCTAACCCACTTGTGTTATTTTGGGAAGTTTTTATTAAGCACAAAGGCTCCAGACAGAGAGTCATAAATAAATTTGGTTCAACTTATGAAACATGTTGTATTCACATACTAATTACTCGCCAACTACACTTTCGAGGAGTAAAGTGATTCCTAATTAGCAAAAGAGACCTTTTAATTATCTGATTGAAGGAGCAGCATGAGATAATAGTACAATTAAGCCTAGTTGAGTAGGTGCAGCCTGGCCTACTGGCAAAAGCTAACGCTGTTACCACCGACACACTGCCTTTTAAAAGTCTATTTGTCTCTGCTTGATGGAGCTCTAAACCAATAAGCCTCTGCTAAAATGAATAGAGAGGAATTGCTGGTATTTAAAGCGAATTTGAGAAGTGACTCTCTGGAGAAGGCCCTGAAAATGTGTGGAACAGTCAGCCAAATGTTTTCATGGATGGAAGGAGGGAGGTACGACCTCTGGCTGTACTGTGAGACTACTCAGGGGGTGATGTGGGAAAACATGTGCGTCAACAGAGGGAGAAATGTCTCACCAGTGACAGCCTGTTTAGGCAGTCTGCTATAATCGGGAGGAGGGTATGACTCCGGTGACACTTTCCTCCCATGTTTATAGTAATCTTGACCCTAGATCAGCTGGTGAGACATTTAAGGGGTTTTGGGGTTTAAGAACTGCCATGTATGTGCACTGGATTCTGCTTAAAAAATATGCAAATGTATGTGTCAAATGGAGACAGATGAAAAGAAAAACAACACTTTTATTAACCATAATGTACATCAGCAAGAGAGATAGAGATGGCGCTTCATATTTTGAACTGAGCAGCATTATAATGAGAATCGGGTGGAAAAGCAGGAGCAGTGTGCTGTGGCCCTATACAATGCAGACCGACTATTATCGACCTGAAGTTGGGTTTTTTTTCCAATAACAGCATACGATTAGTTTTAATCCTCTAAAAACCAATGACCATTTCTTTTTCTGCACAATGTTGTAAAATGTCTATTGAAGACGTTATTAGAGTTAAAACAACTATGATAACAGTTTGTCGAATTGTTACAAAGAAACTGTAAAACCCTAAAGAACACTTTATACCTCTGACTGTTACAAAGCATCTGCACTGAAGAATCATACAGAACCATACAAACAATTAAACACAGGTCCATGAACAAAGCAGTTACTATAGAAACAATAACGTTCTAGAAAGAGCGTATTAATAAGACCTTGTGAATTTGCCTGTGATTATAGCCGGCACTACTTTCTGAGCTGCTGTAACTAAAAATAAAACCTCAAGCTAACTTTGGACCAATCAGAATTGAAAACAGCATTACAAATTCAGCATTACTGCTTTGTTGGCAGTTTGTTAGCAAACTTGTATATTGCAATGCATATCATTGGATATGAAAATATGTTTGAGAATCATATGATATGTTTGCAATAACACCCGCCCTTAATTCCTGGAAACTGTGTAATAAAAGCTGACAGGGATTAATTACAGACTGGAAGCAGCATTTTTGCATTACGGGTTAAGAAAATGGGCCTGATGGATTTGCACCAAAGCTCTTATTCATCCTAATATAAATATGGTAGCTCGGTGGTTAAGGTGTTGGACTTTTGATCAAAGGGTCATAAGTTGAAATCTCACCACCAAGCAGGAACTACTGGGCCCATGAGCAACTGCTCAGTTGTATTTTAGACATAAATGTAATTGGACCTGGATAAGGGCGTCTACCAAATTCCATAAATATTTTATATAATTATATAATGTTATATAACACAAGGCATTTGTTAGATTTAATGAAACCATGAAACTGCATTGAATTTTTAGACTCAATGCCCAAGGAAGCTTGTGCTGAATATATAATACTTAAATATGTGCTTTTATGTTATTCTTTCAAAATGTTTTATCAGTCTGTATAAAGGTCATGTAACTATCGTATCATATCCTTAGCCACTAATCATTAATAAAGATTGACGTAAAACCATTGACACATTTCTGTAGTCGTATGCAGGATGTGTTTACCGTGTTTTCTACACCTACACATTGTATAGATGAGTACATATTTTTGAGCACACATATTTTTGGCATGTCTTTCAATCTCATTTATTTCACACTGATTAATTTTCCAGGAGCTCGGCCAATATATCACACGTTCACGTTAGGGTTTAAAGCGGCTAAGAATAATGGTCTGCGTTAAGAACCGTCACGACGCTCTCAGCGTGATGTATGATGTCATTATGGCAGGCGGGGTGAGCGCACCCATGTTTTAAAATGACCGATCTGTGCTGGCTTTGAGTCAAGCAGCAACGTAATGCTGCGTAATTTTGACAAAAATTACCTTCGCGCATTGCTTATGGCCTTGACACCAGCCCAGGGATCCATTACTCTGTAGAGAGGGAAAGAGAGAAAGAGATACAACTTGTTATAACAATTTAAGAGGGGGAAAAAAAACAGATTTAGATTTATGTGAAACATGGAAATTCAGCTGGGATGGGGGCTACTGTTAAACTGGGGCTTTGTTAAATAAAACATTTGGCTTTAGTTATATAGGATGCATTTCTAATTTCTGTTATTGTGTATGTAAAAAATGACAACCTAATAAAAATAAAATAAAATAAAAAGTTAGTTGCATTGCACAACAACATGTGAGTAACTCTGACCTCTAAATGAACCTGATCAACATTCACCTTGGGAACGCTTTGAATCACTCAGAGCTCAGTCACCAAGGTGCATGTGCTGTTAACCTCTCATAATCTCTTATCACAGAGTTTGTTTACATGCTATATCTCGTAATGATCCTTGGCGTGACGGGAACCGTCACAAATACGTGAGTCTTTTTTTCTTCTTCTTCTTACGTTTCAACAGGACGATTTCTCCGGCATACAACGAATCAATGCGAAACAAACTATATGGATGATTTTATTCCTCATGCATCTTTAATTGGACCTGCAATGGGGACGAGCCAGAAACATCCTTTGTGACCAGTGAAGCAGGATCAATAGCCAAAGCCTCAGGCAGGAGCATGGTGTAGTTCATGTTTTTTGAGCCATAAACGTCATCCAAATCTTTTCCACTGAATGGAATGATAGATGAAGTTGAACAGAAATATTGCAGTGAGATTTCATAATGTTTAAAAACCCTGTCATTGTTTGAACATCGTTTCGTCTGGTTTGTTTTCTGTTTGAGAAAAAGCGATCAAATAAGGTCTGTACTGAAGTGGAAAAAAAACAGGAACAGCTTTAACTGGACACTGGAGACTCCTTCCATAAACATTTGCTGGCAGAAAAAAAGGCATTGTATTAATGATTATTTTCTTTTCTTTATTAAATAACCTGGTTTTATTGTTGATTATTGCACATGTATTGCATATAGCGTCATCTTTTGCATTAACAAGCACATTTATATAAACCTGTGAATCGTCCTGTCAGAGCTGCTGTTACTGACTGATCACATTTGAAAATTCTGTGGTACAAGGTTAAATCAGACACCTCGTTTTTTGGATCGGATATTTAGATAATGGATGAAACCTGCTCAGCCTGGGCAATAAACAGACCACCGTAAAAGCTTGCATCATTTGCTTAATCTCTGATCAGCATGACCCTCTAAACCCTCGTGACCTTGACAACGGCTCATTGAATAAACCCATTCAAATGAAATTTCATGGTCACACTTTCTATCTCCTATCTGAATAATTGACAAAGTGGCCTTCGTCATCCTGAGAGAGATCTTTAGAAGTGGGCGCTGTAGATTGTGGTCACTGGCAAATCAAAGGGTTTCACAGAGGGATCTCCAACCCAGATGGCCGTTCTAAGAACACTGGCTGTTGTTTGAGCAGAACAGCGGTCTTTCTTTTCACTTCCCCAACAAGCATCACGTCCGCTTTTGATAACGTTGCCTAGATCACCGAACCAAACAAGATAAGCTTGTGCGGTAAGTGACACCGATGTGAGCCGCCTGTGTCGAGGGTGTTTTTAGACAGGTCTGTTCAGACAGGATGACATCATGGGTGCTCGATTCTGGATAAAGGTCTTTTGGCTTCGGGATATTGTTTTTTTTTGTTTTTTTTAAAGGATATGGAAATATAACACGGGATTGCCTTCTTTGGCTCTGGGCCAACTTCCCATCACAAAGATTCAAAGATAGAGCTACAATATAATATATACATTATAGTATGGATTTGTCAGATGAATAGAAAAAGATTGCATGCGCAGTTTTTCTCCTCGTGTTCAATCATGCCAGTCTGTACAGATTCTGAGGCACAGCTTTCTCGAAAGGGCATGCTAAATGAGTCTGGCTGCACTTGTGGGGCAGCTGCTGTTCAGTGAAAACAACATAATGCATGATTATGCTGCAGAAGAAGAGATGAGTAAAGGCATAATCACAATAACAAAACCACACAAAAACACACACATGCTGTATGGATGCTCAAATTCGCAAAATCAACAATCTGCCTTCGGTCCTTAGCTCAGTTTACAGTTTGTGAACTTTTTAGACTACTCTAAATTTAATGTGCCAACAGCACTGTGTGTGTTGCGTCCTGTGATAAACTGGATACCCTTTTGGGATGTTTTCCCACCTTGATCCCATGTGGGTTTCAGCTGGGTTCCCTAGTTTCCTCCCAACTCTCAAAAACAAGCCAGGACACAGACACAGACTCTAAATCAAATTTGTCGGCATCAATGGTGTATATGATGCCCTGTTATAAACTGGTGTCCCTTTTGGGATGTTTTCCCACTTTGCTCCCCATGTGGGATTCATCTGGGTTCTCTAGTTTCTTCCCACCTCTCAAAAACAAGCCAGGACATGGATAGGTACACTAAATGAAATGTATCAGCATCAGTGTTGTGTATTGTGCCCTCTGATAAAACCAGCATCCCTTCTGGGTTTTCCTGCCTTGCTCCCGGTATTCCTGGAATAGGCTCCAGGTCCAACATGCTAAAGCGCTCTCTGTAGATGAATGTATGAAGACAGACACAAACACATACGCAGATACACAATAATCCATGGCCTTAAAACAACCTGTTTGTTATACGATGTATGCAAACTGTAGTTATATATTTGTTTGTAGGTTTGGTACCAGGTCAACTTTATAGCAAATTTGCATAATTATTTGATTGTTTGACAGCCTAATTTTCTTTTAATATATATTGTATATTTAACATGCAAAGTTTACATTTATTGTGTATGTTTTGTACATTTTAATTACTTTTTTATCAACACTTGTGCACTAGCCCTTTTACACTTGATGTGAATTGGAGCAAATTGACAAAATAGAGAGTTGTTTCATTTTTTGTTTTCATTTTAAAAAATGCATCAATGAATTTGTGATATTTTAGAAATGTGTCCATTTGGAAACCAAATATACATTTCAAGGACACTGGTAACAAACAAGAAGAAGAAAAAAGATGCTATTTTAGACACTTTTTAGAAACAGTTTTCACTTTATATAAACCTACGCAGACCTACAATCTTGTCAATTATCTTTATTTATTTATTTGTTTGTTTGTTTGTTTGTTTGTTTGTTTGTTTGTTTGAGAAAAGGAAGTTTTACCTGAAAGTGGGTCGGCGCGTGAGCGATGCGCGCGCTGTGAAGGCTGAGGCACCTGGCGGCGCACCTTGCGCGAGAAATACCGCTGAGAGCCGAGGACGAGTCCTGCCTCCTGCCGAGCGCAACTCCGCAAAACAGCGCCAATATAATCCGAACCGGGACGACGGGACCCATCATGCGCATCTCTCCGGAGGAAGAGGTGGAGGGAAAAAAAGTAAAGAGAGAAACAAAGCTGCTGTTTGGCTCCAAGTGTGTCCTCACTGTACAAGCGTGAACGCGGATTTGCGCAAAGGCGACGGACGATGCGAGACTAAAAAAACTTCAATCGGTGTGAAAGGAGGCGGGGCCAAAGCATGATCTCTGACAGGCGATTGGCGGAAATGTGCACGAGGGGGAGGCGGGGGTTGGTTGGAGGCGCTGGAGACGCGCGCGCGCTCTCAGGTGCCGGCTTGTGCTTGCCTGTGCGCGTGCAGGACCTGAGGACCTGATCAGACGCTTTCCATACAGAAGTTACTTACACAGGACTTTAGGAAATAAAACGAGATCAAATATTTGTATATTGCATGTGTAAGTCTTTTCAGTAGAGACTGCAATAGATTTGTAGAGTAATTTCAAGATTTTTGCATTTGACATATTATGCAATATGTCATTGCACAGGTCCTGCACAGGCCCTATTCCTGTTATATCTGTCGCCCTGATAGTGGGAAATAACCGTCTCCGGCCAGAGTTGAGAATGTATTTGTAATTTCTCCAGACGATTTGTCTCACTATAACCTACAACTTGGAGTAGGAGAAAAAACAATTTAATTGCTGCCCTCTTTTGGTGACACAAATGATAGCACTCATCTCTGATACGTATTAGATCATATAAATATACACTTTTGTGAGGTAAGAAATAAATGAGAAAAAAATCCAAAGACCTGCAAGATCTAGTCTGCTTAACTCAAAACAATGTGTGTGTGTTAAATGTGTGGTATGGGGTATGGGGAATTGTTTATTTGAGCTGTTAAAAGCCTAAGTGCCTGTGGTAAGCAACACTGCCAAGCAATGCACGCATTTTCCATTGAGCCTCAGCTTTGGTGCTGAAAATACAGCTCTGTGTATGTGTGTGTGTCAGACAGAAACTCCAGCAGCCTCCCTGGCCAAAATCCCAAACTCTGAGCCTCGACTCGAAGAAGGCAGTCAGGAAGCATCCAGGGAACCCCACAACTATTAACGGCCTTTCGCCGGTAGCTTAAAAACAACAACTGGTTTTATGTGCAGAGTAATTAAAACAACCACTACCATACGGCATGGGGTCTCTCTTGACGGCCTGGCTATGTGCCCTTGCCCAAGGAATGGAGCGAAACATGACGTGTAGGAAACAATGAACAAAATACTACACGTTTTTCACTCTGGCATGCAAGCTGGCGTAATGGATTTGCACCCGACGAAGGGGGAGACCCCAGGGTGTTAACAAGATGTGCCATTTTTATGAAGAAGCTGAGCTTCCTGGTGGCTGCAACAGCTGTTCCATCATCGGTTTACCATGTTATTTGTACAGGTGGTGCATTTCAAATCCAAGTCCTCCTTCCATCAGGCCAAGGTGACATCACACCTCTGTAATCATCAGCAGCTGATTATCACCACAGTGTAAGCATTAAAGATAATTATTCATTTTGAGGAACTTGAATAATAATAATTATAATTAACGTCTTGTAATTAACACATTATAATGAAATGGTAATTGTAATGAAAGTCTGAGTTGACGTCTTTGGTTTAAGCTTTCTAACACTTCCCACAATTCCTGAGGCAAGTAGTATTCCAACTTCAGTCGAAGACACGCAGCAGCGCTTAAGTCCTTAGTCTGTCCAGCATTTTGGCCTTCATAGCCTCACATTGTGCACAAACAGGTCCAAAGCTTTTAAAGGTTTCCAAATTGTAACGCTAATACAGCTTGCAGAAAAAAAAAATCTCCTGGAATTGCATGATGGACCAAAATCTAAAAGGAATGTTCCACAACACCTTGTGGAATCTGTGCAGTAAACAAATGTGGCAGTTTTGAGAACAATATTAGACGGACCCCATTAGTGGTACTAAAATTAATACCAATATTAAAGTTAGGGTATTTCATAAAGTGTTTCATTTTAAAAAGAAGTAGTAAACAGTTGTACTGAACAGGGGTTTTGGTGGTCCAGCTTCTTGAGGTGAAATGCCATTCTTTAAAATGTCAAATGTATGTTTTTCCGGTACATAAATGTAACTGACTGTGACTGACTAATGGTCTGTACCGCTGTAAATGTGTGGAAATGTGTGGAGGAAACACTGAGGCAGTGTGGGGTCCCGTTGTTCGTTGTTTCTTGTGGAACACGATTCGGCTTCCCCCATGTGCCTCTCTTGCTTCTCGGGAAAATGCCTGTGCTTGTAAAGAAGAAAGATCCGGGGGATCCTCACAATTTATTTGAGCTAAGAGGGGTGAGGTGGTGGTGGTGGTTGGGGAAACAAGGTGGTCGCCTACATTAGTTTTTTTTTTTTACTATGAGAGTTACCACTGGAAACTTGAGTTTACCTGTGTAAACATCTATAAAAAGTGTTATTTTTGGAAATGTTGGTATGTTGTGGGTTTAGCACATAAGTATAAAATTGCGTTAGAGGAATAAATGGCATCATGACTAACCATGAGCCTGCAATGATTAGTTCCAGGCCTAATCTAACACGCACCACTTAATCTAGGTCTGAAGTAACTTCTAAATAGTATGTTGAGGTGTGTGTGTGTGTGAAATGGAATAAATATGATCTGTCTAAAGTAAGTAAATATGTTGACATCTGAAACTCCACTTTAGAATTCCACAAGAGTTGCCATTCAGTTTAAAGATTTTGGTGCCATCTGGTGGAATTAAATAATATTAAAGGATCATTCTTTTTTTCAGTTTTGGAGATTTACATTTTAATTTCAATAGTCTATAACAGGTATAGTTCAAGAAATAATTGGTTATTTAAAGATGCAGTCTTTGGGATGGCTTGTAAACATTGCTGTTTATTTTTATTATTATTATTTTTTTTACAAGAGTAAAATAAATACAATGGATACCTTTATCACAATATGCATTTAATTTACACCATTTATTTGTAATGTAATGAAAATAAAAATCACAAAATAATTGTCAAATCACATTATAGAAACACTTCATGCAGAGACGCTATTAATTCTAGTAGTTTGATAAACATTTTAAATGGTGTGTAGTGTTCAGTGCTTTTACTGACACCAAGTGGCCAAAATATAGCACTACAAAACATCTGTTCCATGTATTTGAGAAATACAATGGTTTAGACTTGTCTTATATTTCTATTTTATGAATTCACTATTCATCTAACTCAGCTGTACTTCAATTAATACCTTTAAATGAAAAGTCACAAATCAGGTTTACAATGACAAATTCTGCTTTCTTTTTGTAAAGACTCTGAAAGTTCTGATATTAAACTACAGCCAGTGATTATGGAGCCATAATGCTTTATAATATGACAGATGGATTATATAAAAAAAAAAAAAAAAGCTATTTGTTCTTTCTGCATGGCACAGCATTTTTGGAAAAATAAACTAGGATGATGAAGTCAATATTGCATTGTCAGCTCTCGAGGGAGTCAAGTGTTAGTACTTTAGCCGTGTGGCTATGCGCTCCCGGAGAGCGCTCTCCGAGGAGAGTCCTCTCCCTCGTGGCTCGGTCCTGTCTTAGCAGAGGCAAAGCGGCACCGGGAGTTGTGGGGCTCACAGATATTGCAAAAGGCACAGAGATGGATGAGTTCTCTCCGGCCTCTCCTGCAGGGTCTGAAGGATTGAAGCTGCGGGTTGTCTCCACACGATGAGTGTGTTGCAGGCATACCAGGCTGACCTGATACGAGAAATAGACGAGGGATTCAGCTCTGGGGCTGACAATTTAAGGAGTTACATCGTGCTGCGACCTAACCCTTAGGGCCACCAAGGAACGGTGAGGGCCATAGAACGTGATACGTTTCCTATGCAGCACCCAGAGGCTGAGGCCCGTGATTTGACCCAGCGTGCCTGTGTGGGACCATTGTGTTGGTGGCTCTATCTGAGCCCCTCTTTGAGGCTTTGTCTAAGGTGGCCCTTAGGTACCTGTCGATAAAGACCGCCTTTTTCTGGCAATATCCTCCCTTAAGAGGGTCAGGGACCTATAGGCTCTTTGCATGGCCCCATCTCTCCTGGAGTTTGCCCCTGGCATGGCCAGCGCTTTTCTCTACCCTAAACCTGGGTATGTGCCTAAGGTGCCTATGGTTTCCTCACAACCTGTCATACTGCAGGCATTCTGCCCTCCTCCTTTTCTAGCCCCCAACCAGGAGAAGAAAAATCGACTGTGCAAGCAATAAACACAGGATGAGTCCATGGAGAAAGTCAGAGCAGCTGTTTGTCTGCTATGGCCTTTTTCCGGCCAATAAGCAGACTCTCAGCAGATGCATAGTAAATGCTAATTCCCTATCTTTTTGAGTCCTCTGGTCTTCCCACTCCTTTGGGAGTCGAGGCTCATTCCACCCGAAGTATGGCAGCCTTTATGGCCTGGTCCGCTGGAGTCTCTCTTCAGGACATATGCAACGCTGCAGGTTGGTCCACCCCATTGACCTTTGTCAGGTTCTTTGACCTGGTCAGTATGGTGTGATTGGACACTCGTTCCCAAAGCATTGTGATGCAGAATCTCGTTCCCTCAGGGAACTATTGTTACATACGTAACCTAGAGACATTCAACAGCAAGCAGAACATTTTGAGAAGAATAAATAATGTAAGTGATGGATGAGTATCTTGCCACAACACGTGGCATTATATGCATTATTTTTCTGAAGTAGTTAAAAAGGAGGTTTTGGGCTCATGATAATTTATTAGATATCAATCAGTGTTTAAATCATGAAAATAATTTTATTAATAGGTTGGTGTTCTAAGAGTAACTTTTGAATCTTTTTACATACACTGAGTTGATTAAGCAAAGAGTCTTGTGATAAAGATTATAATAGGATCATTATTATAATATTATATTATTATATAATTCTATTATTATTTTATATATTCTATATTCTTTTAGTCTAGAGGATGTATGCATTGTATGTAAAATGCAAAACATCAGTCATTTTCCATGCTGATATAGATGATAAATGTACCGGATATGACATACACTCACTGTAACCACAGTGTGTTAACTAGTAATGCTTAGCTACAGAAAAGAAGAAATTGAGAGGAAACCATGCAGAAAATAAGATGCAAGATACAAGATGCATTTCATGAAACTGTTCAACCCCTATTTGTACTCACTCTTTTCTATCTAATTTGTGTTTTTCTCCTGTTTATATAAAACAGCAGTGGTGGATGAAGTACACGAAGCATGTAGTTGAGTTAAAGTAGACATACAGTAGGTAAAATATGACTCCAGTAAAAGTAAATGTGCTCCCTTTAAACTTTCACTTGAGTAAAAGTACAAAATTATTTGCCTGTACTCAGGTATCCAAGTACTATGATTTATTATAGCCATAATGTCCTATTATTATTTTTATCACAAGACTCTTTTCTTAATCAACTCAGTTTATGAGAAAAGACTCTAAGCTTACTCTCAGCACACCAAACAATGAATAGAATGATATTTATGAGTTAAACACTGATTGATATCTAATAAACTATCATGAGCCCAAACCTTCTTTTCAACAACTTTACAAAAAATTATGCAAATAAGGCCACAGGTGCTATAGCAAGTTAAAGTCAGGAGTTTCTTTAATTTATTATTCTTAATATATTCTGCTTGCTGTTGAACTGATGCTAAACTGAATGTTGGTTTTAAGTAGATAGCAGTCATATTTGTGGTGAGAGTAGGAAGAAGGTTAAGAAGATCCTGGAGAGGTGGAGGTACACGCTGGAGAGAAGAGGAAAAATCAGTAGGAATAAGACAGAGTACATGTATGTGAATGAGAGGGAGGGCAGTGCAGTGGTGCGGTTGCAGGAAGAAGAGGTGGAGAAGGTGGAGGAGTTCAGGTACCTAGGGTCAACAGTGCAAAGTAATGGAGTGTGTTAGAGAAGTGAAGAAAAGAGTGCAGGCAGGGTGGAATGGGTGGAGAAGAGTGGCAGGAGTGATTTGTAATAAAAGGAAAATGCATACAACATCTATATCCTTATAATACAGTGGTGTGAAAAAGTGTTGGCCTGATTTAAATTTTTTTTGCATGTTTGTCACACTTTAAAGTTTCAGATCATCAAACGAATTTAAATATTAGTAAAAGATAACACATGTGAACAAAACATGCAGTTTTTAAATAAAGGTTTTTAGCATTGAGGGAAAACAAAATCCAAAACTACATGGCTCTGTGTGAAAAAGTGTTTGCCCCCTGTTAAAACTGTGGTTTATCACACCTGAGTTCAATTTCTCTAGCCACACCCAGGCCTGATCAATGCCACAACTGTTCACAATCAAGAAATATTTTAAATAGGACCTGAATGACAAAGTGAAGTAGATTAAAAGATCCTCAAAAGCTAGACATCATGCTGAGAGCCAAAGAAATTCGGAAAAAAATGAGAAAGAAATTAATTGAGATCTATCAGTCTAGAAAAGGTTATAAACCCATTTCTAAAGCTTTTAGTCTAACTCAATATCTGACTTTTGCTCATTTTTTAGTACACTTTTATACATAAGTACCTGAATTATGTTTTTTTTATAGTTATAGTAACCAAAACATAAATTTTAAACATTTTGTTTTTTTTAAACTGATTAATCAGAAAAAAATAATCAGAAGATTAATCGATTATCAATATGATCGTTGCAGCCCTGTTCCTTACAATAATTATTAACAATGTTTTACCGTGCTAGAAACCATACATATATTTATCTACATATACATTTACATATAAGATGCTACAGCATCATTTATTTCTGTTTTTTATGCTAATAGGTGGGTACTTAGCAGGAAAACTTTTGTGACACATACTAAGGTGTCTCATCACATTGTGACGTTTTGCCACTGCCACAGTCACCTCACAAATAACTTTTTTTCTCAAGCTGGTTTCCTGTTTTTGAACATCATGTTAAGGTGTGAAATGTCCCTTGTTCATTCTGCTAAAGTTCATTTACCTTTTCTATATGGGTTTACTTATGTTTACTTATTGTTTTATTGGGTAAAGCTCACATAAAGCTTAGCAAACTAGATGCTCTTATTAAAGAAAGTGCTCTTATTATATATTTTCTTGCTTAAAGTGAAGGTTGTATTCTGCTATATATGTTTTTATGCTTATCATGCTATGTTAAGCTTAATTATGCATTTCATTATATAAGTAAAATAAATAAATCTTTCTCTCATTTTCCCCCCTTTGCTTTGTGAGTCCTGTAGTAATGTGAGATACGAGTTTGCACGAGTAATGTACCAACCTCATTTTCTAGGAGTCAATCTTTCAGACACATGACATTTTCTTATTTCTCATTTCTTGTTTTAGTTTTGTAAATCATGCCATGCTTGTGCAAACCAGAGCTCCATATTAGCAATGAGATGCACTTAAAAACTCATGTATTACTGATTGTAAATTATTATTAGGATATAATTCTACTGTAATTGGTTGATGTATAAACATGTGATTATGATCAGTTTCAGTTCATTTGCTTTTTGCCTCTAGTCATTTTATGCAATATATTATAATACCTTCAAGAGAGAATTTATAATAGATTTAATGTGACACATTATGTATCTATTCTGGCCAAGAAAAGAAAGATCAGACAATATGTCAAACTTCATTTTATTATTTAGTTAATGATATTTAGTTAGTTAATTAAAAAAAAAATATAAAGTACATAATTTCCCAGTTCATAATAACAAAGCAAAAATCATGACAATACATTTGACCAAAAAATTTAATAAGTTGATTCATTTATGCTTAAAGTATTCTGCATATGGATATTTTTCAAAATACGTAATGAGTGCTCTCTACTGGTGCAATATTGTATTTGGATTTGCATTAGCTTTAACCTTGTTTTTTGTGTTAGTAGAGAAAAATGTGCTGGAATCTGTTTTTCATTATATGAAAAAATAAAAAAGGAAAACATTGACCAAAGAACTCGTTTTGTTACAACCTCTAATTTCCTGACCCCTATTGCCTTTATTGCATCCCTGTTATTCAAATATGCACTCATCTAAAAAGCATATGTATTTTAATAGTACACCAATCATCTATTATCCAGCCTACCTTTACACTGATCAGGCATAACTTTATGACCACCTACCTAATATTGTGTTGGTCCCCCTTTTGCTGCCAAAACAGTTCTGACCCATTGAGCAACAACAGCATTAACTTCTTCAGAAATTTGAGCTACAGAAGCTTGTCTGTTGGATAGGACCACATGGACCAGCCTTCGCTCCCCATGTGCATCTATGAGCCTCGGCAGCCCATGACCCTGTCGCCGGTTTTTCACTGTTCCTTCTTTAGACCACTTTTGATAGATACTGACCACTGCAGACCGGAAACAGCCCACAAGAGTTGCTGTTTTGAAGATGCTCTAAACCAGTTGTTTAGACATCACAATTTGGCCCTCGTCAAATCCTTACGCTTGCCCATTTTTTCTGCTTTTATCAGAAAAACACTTACTGGGTGTCTCAGGGTATTTACCAATTAAATATTGTTAACTTTTAACCTTCAAATAATAAAATGACTAAAAAATTAGAAAGTCTTTCCAGCTCCCCAGCAGAAAACTTCATAAACCCCCTCTTGCCCTCTACATCTGCCTCTTTCAACCCAACTACCTGCATGTCTTCCCTCACCACATCCATAAACCTCCTCCTTGGTCTTCCTCTTTTCCTCCTTCCTGGTGGCTCCATCCTTAGCCTTCTTATTGATATACCCCATGTCCCTCCTCTGCACATGTCCAAACCATCTCAATTGAGCCTCCCTCACCTTGTCTCCAAAACGTCCTACATGTGCTGTCCCTCAAATCCTGATCCTGTCCATCCTCGTCACTTCCAACGAAAACCTTAACACATCTTCAGCTCTGCTACCTCCAGATCCACCTCCTGTCTTTTACTCAATGCCACTGTCTCTAAACCATACATCACAGGTCTCACCACAGTCCTATAAACTTTCCCTTTCACTCTTGCAGAAACTCTTCTATCACAAATCACTCCTGCTATCACTCTTCTCCACCCACTTCACCCTGTCTGCACTCTTTTCTTCACTTCTCTAACACACTCCCATTACATTGCACTGTTGACCCCAGGTGCCTAAACTCCTCCACCTTCACCACCTCTTCAACCTGCAACCGCACCAGTCCACTGCCCTTCCTCTCATTCACACACATGTACTTTGTCTTACACCTACTGACTTTTATTCCCCTTCTCTCTAGCGTGTACCTCCACCTCTCCAGGGTCTTGTCAACCTGCTCCCTACTCTCACCACAAATCACAATTTTATCCGCAAAAATCATAGTCCATGGAGACTCCTGTCTGACCTCGTTTGTCAAATTGTCCTTTACCACTGAAAACAGGAAAGGGCTCAGGGCCGATCCTTGATGCTGTCCAACCTTCACCTTGAACCAGTCTGTCGTTCCCACTGCACACTTTACTGATGTCACACTTTCCTCATACATGTCCTGCACCACCCTCACATACTTCTGACACACCTGACTTCCTCATACAATACCACAACTACTCTCTCCACCCTGTCGTATGCTTTCTCTAAATCCACAAACACACAATGCAACTCCTTCTGACCTTCTCTATACTTCTCCATCAACATTCTCAAAGCAAATAAGTTATCTGTGGTGCTCTTCCTCGGCATGAATCCATACTGTTGCTCACAGATGGTCACCTCTTCTCTCAGCTTGGCTTCCACTACTCTTTACCAGCACACTCTTTCTCCAATTCCTCAGGCATCCTCTCACCTTCCAAAATCTTGTTGAACAATCTGGTTAAAAACTCCATCTCCATGGTTCTACTGGTATGTCATCTGGTCCAACCGACTTTCCACTTTTCATCCTCTTAATCGCTGCTCTCACTTCCTCCTTACTAATCCTATCCACTTCCTGCTTCACCATCCCCACACCATCTAACCTTCACTCTCTCTTATTTTCCTTGTTCATCAGCTGCTTAAAATACTCCCTCTATCTTCATCCACACTCTCGTCACTAATGTCCTGATTGTAATTATTAAATAAATAACAAAACAAAAAGTTTGACACATTGTCTGGACTCAGATGGACTATAAATTTTTTTTTAAAGCATGGCTTTTAACTTGCCAGCAAAAATACAAATGTTGATTTACACAATTTACACCTTTCCTACTGAAATGCTTTTTCTTTTTTTTTAATTTACAGAAAGAAACAACACAGCATGAGTGAATTTGTTCAAATCAGAAATCCCCCATGCCCTCCTCAACAAGCAGCCACTATAAACTTTATAACATCTAAATTAAAGATAGTTTAACTCAATATCTGGCTTTTGCATAATATTAAGTAAAATTTTATACATAAGTAAATACAAATCTATATAGTTATAATTAGGAAAACAGCATTTTTTTTTTACTATTTTTTTATTATTATCCAATTAATCGAAAAAATAATAGTCTGGCTAATCAATTATCAAAATAAATCTTAGTTGCAGCCCTAATATTCATTATAATAATTTATAATAATATTTGAAATAATATTTGAAATATTCTGCAAAATTTTTCTGAAACAGCAGAATTGTGACTCAATCTGACAAAATCATAGCAAAAACCTGAAACTCATATGACCTGAAGCAATTAAAGGCCAACAATTATTTTCACCAATGTGAGAGACTGAGGCACTACAAAAAGTTATTTTGCTATTTTTGCTTCTGGTTCTGCAGCATGTTACTGAACAATAGGGTGTATTTATATTTCCTCACCGTCTATTTATAACTGCATAGTGAAATCTGTTGTAATCTCGGTTTCTGTTTGTATATAGATGTTGGTGGGGACCTCATAATTGTTATTTTGTTTGCATAAAAACATTAAAATGAAGATAGATCTAATTTTCTTGGTTCATGACTGTTTATGACTTCGAATGATGAATTTATACTCTAAGGCGTGCCTAAGGTGGGCAGTATATGATGCCATTTTTTCCACCCACCTCATCACGTTTTTATAAATAGGGTCCCCGTCCTGTAATTTCTCTACTGGTTACATTAACACCAGAAAGCCCGGACGTTTGTGAAAACATTTCAGGTAAGGTATCTTTCTTCTTATAATTCTCCTATAGGTTGAGTGTAGATATTTCAGTGTTAAAGGCGTAGTACTTGAACGCATATATGAATATAAGAAAATAGTTTAAAGGTCACAATATGAAAGCATTCATCCAGAAAAGCTAAATTATGACTCATGCTAATTTGACCTAAAATATCCAAGAACTGACGCAAAAAATATGAACCGAAACGATTACTGTTTTTTTTTTTAATACAGGTTATTTAAAAATAAACCCAAGAAGAAAAAAAAATGCAGAAAAAGAAGAAACATAACTGCAGTAAACTGCTCATAGCCTTTATATTTATTTGATATATATTTATATATATATTTGTTTCCACTTGTCAATTTTCACAATGCTACTATTTGATACTTTTCTATCTTTTGCCATCCGAATTAGAAATTTTGTAGTTTGCTGAAGTGGTAATTGGTCTAAACTCATACAGTCAATCATACAGTCTCTTTTTTTTTTTTTTTTACAAGAAATAGAAAATAGGCAGTCAACAGATCCTAGAACCCCCAAGAATTCTGATCGAGACAAAGACATTACAAAAAGAGAATAAAAAATCATTACAAATAAAAAGAAATGCAATCATAAACGTTGAATTATTACAGCTTTATTCATGCCACATTTTCCTATTTACATCTACACAGGTTTATGCATTTATCAGTGTTCTCTTTTTTTTCCTCTTTTCATCTGCAGCAGTCATGGATTCCAGATGTATGGAAATAGCAGCCCTGGGAAGACCTCTGTATCCCGGCATGCTGTACGATTGCCGCAGGGATTCCTTCATTCCAGGTTCACCTCTGTCTTTAAAGTGTTTATTTGCAATCTAAAGATGATTCTCATTAATTAATGTCAATAATAAGCAGGATTTTAGGATTACATTTACTGGGAGCGAGAGTTCTATAACCTACAAACATTCAAACAATTTTTATTCTCATTAATCTACACTCAACACCCCATAATCACAAAAAAACCCAGATAACTTTATTATATATATATATATATATATATTACATAAACAGGAATACCGTTTGTATATGTTAGAATTCGGGGGATTATATGGGTGTGGCTTCCTTACACATGCAGCAGTGCCTGTAGGGATGTGAGGTCCTTTTCAAAGATTTGGTTCTTTTGGCTCGACTCCCTTAAAAGAGCCGGCTCTATACGACTCCTAAATGGCTCTTCATTTATTATCATTGTAGCTTTCTATTTTAGTCTAATTTAGGAATTATTGATGCTCTGTGTGTTAGTAAGCAATTTTATTATTCAGTGTTTTCGTTAAAGCCTTATTTGTATGCTTTCTTTTCGTTACAACACAATACAGTTACTATTGTTTAACATTTTAATAAAACCTTTGCATGAACAACTGAACACAGAACCAGTTAAAACAGCGGCAGTTTGAAAATACACGGTCAAGCCAGCCGCACTTTTTCTTGTGTTGCGCGTCTAATCGTGCACTTACGGTCAAAATAGATGTAAAGAAGCTTCAGAACGGCGTTTCTGTTGTTAAAAAACAAAAAGACAAACATATTAATGTATTGCTATATAATAATAATACAATTTCCTGTTTGTGGTGTATATATATATATATATATATATATATATATATAATGTATATAAAATCATGGCTCATAATCAAACACTCTTAAAACATATTTACTGTATAGTGTTTGAGACTATAGAGTAAAATATAAAAGCAAAATCACCTTTATTTGACCTTCCTTTAAATGTTTGCTAATTCATTCAATTGGTCTTTACTCAGAGTGACCTGAAAATCACTGAATTCATCTTTTAAGAAACATAAAAATCGATGTATTTTAATCACCATATTCAAACACTCATTAAACATTTTTTATAGGTTTGCTCAACATTTCAAATACTTATTATTTAGAATGTGCCTGTTTATTATTGTCTTAAATTTCAAGTCATTTTACTGTACAGAAAAAAGTAAAGGCAAACTTCAGTCTAAACCTCAAAACCTCTTTCTTTCATGTTCCACATTCACACACTCGTAAAAATAAGTTAAATACACACACATATGTCTGGAGTGATATTGCCTTTATTTATTTATTTTTTTAAATGTACAGTTAAATTATTAAACAATTAATGCTAAATAAATAAATGGTCCGCATCAGTTAAAAAAATAAAACAAGCAAACCTTTAAAGGAAAATGTTTTATGAGTGTGAATGTGAATATTATTGAAAATGCACTGAGGTTTGTAGTGATTTTTGCCTTTACTTTTCACAAAAACTGTAGTGGAAATTGAGTGAAAATGCAAGACAATAATAGGCATTGATACTCTAAATAAGAATTATTTGAAAGATTGAGCAAATCTATAAAATAAATTATTAGTGTTTGAATATGGTGAATAAAATGCATAGATTTTTTATGTTTCTTAAAAGTTGTACAGTAGAACGAGCTGAAAATGAATTCAGTGATTTTCAGGTCACTCTGAGTAAAGACCAATTGAATGAATTAACAAACATTTAAAGGAAGGTCAAATAGAGGTGATTTTGCTTTTATATTTTACTGTATAGTCTCAAACACTATACAGTATAGATGTTTTAAGAGTGTTTGATTATGGGCCTTGATTATATATATATATATATATATATATATATATATATATATATATATATATATATATATATATATATATATATATATATATATATATATATATATATATATATATTAACACCACAAACAAAACAAAAATATTTTTTTTTATGAAAAATAGCAATACATTAAATATTTTTTTATGGCTTTTTATTATCTTTTTATAACGGACACGTCGTTCTCAAGCGTCTTTACAAATATTTTGACCACGCCCACCACCAAGTGCACGATTACACGCGCAAAGCAAAAAAAAAAAAAGTGCGGCTGGTTTGACCGTGTATTTTCAAACTGCGGCTGGTGTAACCGCAGTAACCAGCAACTATAACAAACAAATCAATCAAATAAATAAAGGCCAAAGTCTTAACATTACGACACTTAAGATAAAAGTCTTTAGTGCAGTTTGGCATTCAGAAATACCGGATGTCTCAGGTTAGAAGGGCTGATGCGCTTTCGCCTCTCCACGATTATTTATCCTGTTTTAGAGAAAACTTTCTCTGAGGATACCGATGTTGCGACTATGCAGTGTTTTTCTACTATTTACCTTAACCTGGCGTAGGTACACTGAAGCCTTGTTCTACCACCAATTCAATGGGTCTTCTGCTCTTTGAATGAAGCAGCTCCATAAGACCTCACCGCCACTAAATCCCTCCTCTCTGTCGCTCTGTGTACGCTACAAAGAATCGGCTCTTAGAACTGACTCGTTTGGGAACGACACATTTTGCAAAAGACCAGTAACTTTGCGAAAGAGGCGGTTCTAAGAGCCGATTCTTTGTATCCTACACAGAGCGACTCGCTTGATGTGTGTATAAATAGCCCTAGAGGGCGCTGTTGCTAAAAATGCAGCTTAAAATTGATCTTTTATATATATATATATATATATATATATATATATATATATATATATATATATATATATATATATATATATATATATATATATATATATATATATATATATATATATATATATATATATATAATGATAATGTAATGATATGTAATGATCATTAACAACAATAATTATTTTTGTTATTCCAAATAAAGGAATTTTGAAAAAATTTAAAATATTCTTATTCGTTAATAAAGCACTGAATAAAATACTGGTAATCTGTTACCTCTATTTCGCACTGAATTACTTTAATGCTCTTAATATTCACTATGGTGATGCCTAACACTCTCTGTTTTATATTCTGAAAAGCATTTGGCTCTCACTTGAACCGTAACAGACATATAGCATATATAGCAGACATATCTGATAGGGCCCTAATACAGTTTATCCAAATCCGTTACCCCCCTTTTTAATTTTCTACTACATATTCACTCTGGTGATGCCTAGTTTGTTACAGTTTACATGAAACACAAATGATTTTCAGGATACAAAAGAGAGGGGCTTTGGCATCACCAAAGTGAATATGTAGAACATTATAAATATACTGTATATATATACACCTCTGTACCCTCTGGGGATGGCTACAAAAAATTGCTGCTCCAGGAGCACAGTGGCCTCCATAATTCTTAGATGGAGGAAGTATCACACATCCAGTACTATTTCAAGAGCTGGTCTTTGAACCAAACTGAGCAAACAGGGGTGAAGCACTTTAGTAAGAGAGATGATCATTCTGAGCTCTGGAGATGCTATTTTGCAAATGGTGCTTCAACTCAGTGCTAAGTAAAGGGTCTGAATGCTTATACATGTGATATTTCAGATTTTTGTATTTAAAAAAATTACAGACATTTCTAGAATATTTTTTTCATTATGGGGTAGTGAGTGTAAATTAATGAGAAAAAAATCAAACAATTGTAGTATCAGGCTGCAACATAAAATTTGAAGTGAATGGGGTCTGAATACACTGTTGTGCTACTGTCACATTTACATTTACATTTGCGGCATTTAGCAGACGCCCTTATCCAGAGTGACTTACAAAAGTGCTTTGAGTCTCTAGCAATGAATACTGTCAGAGCTGCTGGTATTAGAAACGTAATCAAGATATTCTGACCAATCAGAATTGAGCAAACACAGGCAGTGCACAAAAGTTAATAGCAAATGATATTTGATAAATCATGAATATTTCTGATAAAGCTATAATTTATCACATTCTTGTTTCAGGAGTTACTTTATGGGATAAAAAGGCATTGCTTGATGATATTGATGTGCGTCAGCAGCCTAGAACACATTTAAAGTTTGCTGCATCTGATACTCTCAGTGATAAAGCGAACCTCCTAGATATAAGTGGTTCACTTAAAGCGAGTTTTTTAAGTGGGTTGGTGGAGGTTGGAGGATCAGCAAAGTACCTGCATGATAACAAATCCTCAGCACGTCAATCCAGAGTTACCATGCAGTACAGCCAGATAACACGTTTTGAACAGCTCACTATGAAGGAACTTGGCTATATCACCTATCCACAAGTATTTGAGCAGAAAACAGCCACTCATGTAGTTACAGCTGTATTGTATGGAGCTCACGCTTTTATGGTGTTTGATCATACAAGTGCAGAAAATGAGAACAAACAGAATGTTGAAGGAAACCTTTATGCAGCAGTCAAGAAGATTCCTACTATTTCCATAGAGGGGGAAGCATGCCTACAGATGACTGAAGAAGAAAAGAAATTGGCTGAGAATGTCAGCGTCACATTTTATGGTGACTTTGAACTTGAAGAAAATCCAACCACATACAAGGATGCATTAGGCGTGTACAAGAAGTTGCCAGTTCTGATGAATAAACAACAAAATAAAGGTGTACCACTGACTGTGTGGCTGTTTCCTCTCAAATGTTTGGATAGTAATGCTGCAAAGTTGGTGAGAGAAATCAGCATGAGTCTGGTGCGTAAAACAGAAAAAGTGCTGGAAGAGATGGGAGAAGTAGAAAGAAGATGCAATGATTTGATCAAAAACCAAATGACAGATAATTTTCCTGATGTAAAAGCCAGACTGGTAAAGTTTCAGGATGTTCATATTGGTTATAAGATAGCATTCCAGAAGGCACTGGTCACTGCTTTGCCAGATATTCGGGGTGGGACACAGGAGGACAAGGCACTGGGGGACATACTGAGCATCCACAACACATCACCTTTTACAGCAGACAAAATGAATCAATGGTTAGATTACATGATGAGTGAATTGAGTATACTGAGTTCCAGTGTGCTGAAGGACCTCACAGTTGTGACATCATTGGGTTTGTTAAATCCCATCATTTTGATCATACAATAGATGTGGTGGTATGTTTGGCTTTTACATCTCTAAAGTATGAAGACTCCTACCTGGCAGCTACAGAAGACTTTCTGAATCATGGAGGGTTTACAAAACCTGAGCAAACAAAAAAGTTCTCTCTCCAAGATGCACAGTTTTGGTTCAGTTCTCCTGACATTTCCAAGCGCATGAGGCAGAATCTTTCTCTCTTTACTGCATTTTCAAAGGCCAATAAAAATGACAACAAACTCAAATTCATCATTGCCTCCATATCTGACTCCAACAATCCAGGAATCTCCATCCGACTTTATCAGGAGGGCAGTCTAACAGATCCTAATTTCCAGCCTGTATCCAAACCACCCAAACCTGTGCTGGAGACCAGTGATGAAAAAGTCACTCTGAAGTTTTCAAAATCCCCAACAGGAGAGACGGTACGGTTTAGAGTTGAGTACAGGACGACACCGCCAACTGATTCAGCAACTGATGTTGACACATGGAAAGTCACAGACACTTCAGATGCACAGACCAGCTTCACACTGACTGAACTAAAGCCAGGAGAACAATACTGGGTCCGATACAGAGCTGTTAGTGATGTGGGAGTGAGTGAAGCCAGCGACTCTGTCCCCTTTACCTTTAAGAAGAAGCGCAACACACTCACAGTGGGCCAGTCATGGGTTAGTTATTATAACTACTTTAATTTCTTGTTTAAATTTTATTTTAATAACTACATGTATAATTACAATTTTAAAAAGATATCTGATGGAGTCTATAATTTTTTAAAATGATACACTTATTTCAATCAAAGGTATAAATGAGAATAATTCAAATGAATTATGTATAATATGTAAACATGTATTAATATATATATATATATATATATATATATATATATATATATATATATATTTTATATATTTTATTTATATTTTATATATATATATATATATATATATTTTATATATATTTATTTACGTAGCAAACTGTTTTCCCCACAGAACTTTTCCACGCTTTCTAACTTAAATGAACTAAGGACAGAAATAATGACCAGTATGGGAATGTCACGATGGTCTCCCTCTACTATCAACTCAGAGCTTACAAATGTTGTCAGCAGTCCGTGAGTAGCAACAGTTTAAAATAAGTTCCTAAGTCATATTAAATGTAAAATAAAACAAGTTTATTTATAATAATTAATAATAATAATTATAGTAATACATTATTTTCTATCGAAAAAATACACTACACATATCAGGACAATGACAGTTACTGGTAAATTTTACATTTAATAAAAAAAACTATTGGAATTTGTTTTGGTTACAGAAGCATCCAGTTGCACATTTTTTAAACAATAAATGAAATTAAAGTTAATAATAATATTGCACATTTAAAGAACATTTTTGTTATAAAGAAAAATAAATAAAAGGTAATATTGCACAGCAACATGCAGAAGTAAATAAGTCAAGAGCAACTCACTGAAAAAAGGTAAGATATATCTTTTTTTTTTCCAGTCAAGAATCTGGATGACCACTGTGTATTTGTCTTGCTGGAAAGTAAAATAACTCATAAAAAGTGTGAAACATTTTATTAAATTAAATTAATGAATGTTAAATGTTTATACTCACCACAGGACACTCCTTACAAATATGCAATTCCTGGATGGCTGAGACCAGGGATGGCTTTTTACGTCCAAGGAGTTGTTTCTGGTCAAACGTATGTATTCAAGTTATTGATCCTGATCAAATGGTTATTTGCTATTAATGGGACCATGGACCTAATCAAACTTAATAAAAATTAATGGGAGGGCATTTAATCTTTACACACAGGTTTGTAATGAATTTTCTGACAAACGAGGAGTCTGGTGATGACATCGCTTTTCACTTAAGGCATGAGCTCAATGCCTTAACGTGCTGTAACAGTTTTAGGCATGGGAGGTGGGAGAAACAAGAACACACATCAGAATATAAACTTTCTGAAGGATCAGCATTTGACATCTTCATTGTGATCAAAACAGAAGGCTATGAGGTATGAACAGTTAAAGAACAATTAAATACAAATAACATAAAAAAAAGAATTACCTACAGAATGTGTTTCTTCCAGGTATATTTAAATGGAAAGAGATGTTACCTGTTCAAGCACCGCATGTCACTGGAAAAAGTCAATGCACTTAAAATTGATAAAGATGTCATAATTAACACTGTTGGTGTTGTCAAGGTAAGATAAAAACACATTCTTCCTCTTCTTTTTCTTCTTCTTTTTCTTCTTCTTTCGGCTTCGCCCATTAGGGGTCGCCACAGCGGATCATCCTTCTCCATACCCCCCTGTCCTCTACATCTGCCTCTTTCACACCAAACTACCTGCATGTCTTCCCTCACCACATCCATAAACCTCCTCCTTGGTCTTCCTCTTTTCCTCCTTCCTGGTGGCTCCATCCTCAGCATTCTCAAACCGATATACCCCATGTCCCTCCTCTGCACGTGTCCAAACCATCTCAGTCTCGCCTCCCTCACCTTTCTCCAAAACGTCCTACATGCGCTGTCCCTCTAATAAATTTTTAAGTTTATTAGAAGTAAGTTAAATACACAGTGAGCTCTAAAGTTTGCAGTGACTTACTACTTAATTAATAATGATAAAGCACAGAGTGCATTGCCTTTAAACACTACTTTTGTATATATTGTGAATATATTATTGTGATATGCCCTGGTTGCTGCATACTGAATATTAATATTAAAGCGCATTTGAATATAAACAGCGAAAATAACCATTAAATGTAAGTAAGTATTGAATAAAAAGTAAACAGTTTTTTTAAATCACTCACCAAGTTAATCTGCCTTTTTAATTTTTGTAGTCCTGCTCTTAATCTTATGTGAACTACCTTTCTGTAAATAATGAAGTATTCTTCATACTTCTGCTCTCTCCAGAACTGGACCACATCTACCTTTAATAAAGAACTAAACTCAGGCATCTCACGCACAAAACTTTCAGACATCCAGTATGATATACCACATCCAGTCAGCAGCCCGGTGAGTAATTTCTTTCATCTCCAGAAGAGCTGAAAGTTGCAGATTTATGAGAACATAATCACATGACTAGAGGTTTACCTTAAAAAAAATTGTGCTTAACCACAACAGAGCAAAGCATATTCTGGACCAATCCCTGGAGGCCTGAGAGCTGGTGTTGCTTTATTCTTCCAAGGTGTTGTTGCTTCAGATTGTGATTGGTATGGTGCACGTGTCTTCACTTCATGATAGGTTAAAAGAAATTAATTTGGGAATTATGGATTACAGTCATTAAAATGTTACAATTATTTCTTGCAGCTTTGCGATAAATTTGCACACTGGAGCAAATAATCAAAACATTGCATTCCACTTCAACCCCCGCATGGACTCTGTGGTCCTTAACAGCTACACGATGGGAAAATGGGACAATTACCTTGATAGACCAGGAGGCCCATTTGTCAGAGGAGGAGCCTTTGATATCATCATGGTTGTTAACCCAGAAAACTACGAGGTTTGATATTTTGAATAAATTAAACAATGGCTGAAATTTTAAACAAACTGATTAAATATGGGTTGATTTTATTTGTTCAGGTGATTGTGAATGGCCTGAAATATTGCACATTCAATCACCGCATACCAGTGGACAAAGTGACTACACTTGCAATTGTTGGAGACGTCTTCATGAACAACTTCAGCATTATTGAAGTAGGTTATTTTTACTATTTTATGGTTATCATTAAGTATTTTCATGACAACATCAGTGTTTAACCTAGAATAATATGTACATTTGAGGAAATTCAAAGAAAACCTTTATAAAATCATTTAAGTAAAAATGATTTTAATGATAATAAACCTGTATGTTAAAGATGATTCTTTTTTTAGCTAGTGAAAACCCTGAAAATCACATATCCTGCATATATTTGAAGATTCAGAACCTCCCAAAAGCATGTGTTTGCTTCGCACGTCCTGATTTTGCCAAGTCCTTGATGCCCTGCATTTGCTTCATTCTTCTCAAATTCATCAGGATAACAACAAATGTCTTTTAATTATCCAGTGATTTTTTTCTCATGATTATTTTGCATTAGATTTCTTTTGCATAATGTTGCATATATCCTTCGTACAGTTTTTTTGTGCTTTAACAATACTAAATGATACTGATAATTTCACTTAATCTAAACATAATTGCCTTTGGAGCAGTAGGTTTTCTATACATATGCTTTTTAGATGAACACATTTTTCAATAACAGAGGCAATAGAGGTCTGGAAATTACTGTAGTTATGGTAACAAAACTATAAAAGTTCTATAGTTGACATTTTCCTTTTCTTTTCTTTCTTTTTTAATCTTATGGTTTCAGCACATAAGTTTATACTAACACAAAGTACAAGTTTGAAACTGAGACAAATATAAATACAATATTGCACCATTAGAGAGCACTCATTACTCATTTCCTAAAAATATAATCATATGCAGAATATTTAAAGCATTATTGAATCAGTTATTTACTCCTTTTGTTTACAAGAATTGTGGTGTGATTTTTGTTTTGTTATTGATGAATTGGTAAATTATGTACTTCTTGATCAATTATTTTAACAATGTACTGACTGTAATTATTAAATAAATAATAAAATAAATTTTGAAACATTGTCTGACTTTCTTTTCTTGGAAAAAATCGATACATAATGTGTCACTGTAAACCTAATGTGAATTCAATCTGAATGGTATTATTATTGCTGATCATACATTCTTTTACATCAAACAATTATATTGCAACAATTATAAACATTATATTGCTTTTGCATAAGCAAAAAGTGTATTTTACAAGTCAAGAGAATGCATTCAAAGAAATACAGAATAACTAACCAACAAGTGTGAGTTACTGTAGGAACCAAAGAATAAAAAAAACGTTGTAATGTAAATACCAAAAAAAAGAAAAAAAAAAAGCTAAAGATCCCAGGAATCGAATCCTGTATTAAAGTCATTGACTCTTCTCAAAGACTGGCAGATATTATACACACTATACTGAGAGCCATATGACCCATTGGATTTGTAGTGTGACCATTTGAAATGTATTTAAATGTATGTATTTAAAATAGAAAGCCACTACTGCTATATAATCAAGCTGGACTACAGATTAATTACAGAAACAGCTGTAATTACTGATATTTTACATCAAAATAACCCAGTCACAATATAGGGATGTAATTTGCCCATGTGTTCTTTCAAAGATTAAAAAAGATACAAGACTCAGAAAGAGAGGGGAACATGTGAGTTACTTGTGCTGAGACTGCATTCTTTTGAGGGCATGCAGAGGTTCTTATCAACATGACGTAAAACTGAATAATATATTTTTTTGGTTTCAAATCATGTATTAGACAAAGTGCAAATACTATTTACAATTCTAAAATGTACTCTTAAAATCATATCGTAAAGCATTTTTTTATTATGGGGAAATTTCTCTGCTCCTTGCAAAATTATATTTGTAAAACAGGACATAAAAACTGCAGCTCAAGGCCGCTCTTTGCGAATCATGCTCACCGGCTCGGGATCATGCAAACACGGAGACACCACGCATCTCCAAGAGCCTGATGAAATTCCTGGCTTGCTTCTCTGGCCAAGTGGCCATGTGGAGCGGACTCCTATGGAGCATCGGCAGATATATTGAGGTGCAGTCGTCTAAATTCATCTCAATTCCCCACCAAACATTTTGGCTCGTACCCATATTCATTGGGCAATTCATGGGGATGTTCGGGACGACAAAGCTCCGAGCCGCTCCAGTGCTCCCCCGAGCACGCCTCTCCACTCCAGTGCTTCCCCCGAGTGCATCTCTCCATGCCAGTGTTCCTCCGAATGTGTCTCTCCGCTCCAGTGTTCCTTCAAGCGCATCTCTCCACTCCAGTGTTCCTCCGAGCGCACCGCCCCGCTCCAGTGAAATAAAGAGAAATAAAGCAATCTTTTCAACAGGTCTCTTTAATTAAGAAATAGATTTACAGTTTAATGTCACAAAGTTGACAAACTATTAGATTTAAAATGAAAAATAAAAATTTGCCCTTTGTGATGGTTGGGCTTGAACCTACAACCTTGTGGGGACCTGCAGATCGGTAAACCAATACCTTACCCACTGAGCTATCATTTCTGACTTAAGCAAGCAGTCAATAAGCCTAATGAACCAACATGGCTTCTTTTCCATACTTCAACACCATGTATTAAAAGTAGGCAAAACAAGTCTTTTAAAAAAGACAAAAAAATTGAGCAATCTTTTCAACAGGTCTCTTTAATTAACAAATAGATTTACATTTTACAAAGTAGACAAACTGTTTAAATTTAAACTGAACCTTTGTGATGGCAGGGCTTGAACCCACAACCTTGTGGGGAGCTGCGTATTAGTAAACCCACACTGAGCTATCAATTTTGGGTTGCGCAAGCAGTCAATAACCCCAATGTTAATAACCCTAATGAACCAACGTTCTTGTTCATACTTCACCACCATGTAACTCATATTAAAAGTAGGCCAAACAAGTCTTTCAAAAAATACAAAGAAATAAAGCAATCATTTCAACAGGTCTCTTTAAATAACAAATACATTTACAGTTTATTGTCACAAAGTAGACAAAGTATTAGATTTAAAAACAAAAATGTATCCTATCTAAATGAATCTTTTTGAAAGACTTGTTTGGCCTACTTTTAATGAGTTAAATGTTGTTGACGTATGGAAAAGAAGCCATGTTGGTTCATTAGGCTTATTGACTGCTTGCAAATGTCAAAAGTGATAGTTCAGTGGGTAAGGTGTTGGTTTACTAATCAGCAACTCCCCTCAAGATTGGGGGTTCAAGCCCCACCATTGCAAATAAGTAATTTAAATTTTCTTTTGAAATCTAACAGTTTATCTACTTTGTGACATTAAACTGTAAATCTATTTGTTAATTAAAGAGACCTGTTGAAAAGATTGCTTTATTTCTTGTCTTTTTTGAAAGACTTGTTTGGCCTACATTTAATATAAGTAACATGGTGTTGAAGTATGGAAAAGAAGCCATGTTGCTTCATTAGGGTTATTAACTGCCTGCATGAGTCAGAAGTGATAGCTCAGTGGGTAAGGTGTTGGTTTACTGATTATCAACTCCCAACAAGGTTGTGGGTTCAAGACCGGCCAATGCAAAGGATATATTTTTATTATTATTTTGAAATCTAATAGTGTGTCAAACCCAGCCATTAGGGAGGTTGAGGCCCGGGTTAACAATGACCGTCACAGGTATCGTTGGCCAACAGGGTACCGGTGAAAATTGGGCTACTGTTGGCCGAAGGAGGAGAAGGAGAGGAGGAAGATGTCTACAGAGACAGCAGGAAAAGGAGAAATGTAGGGGAGTGGAGGTTCGGATTGGTACTTTAAATGATGGTACTATGACTGATAAAGGGAGAGATAGCTGATATGATGGAGAGGAGAAAGGTAGATATGTTGTGTGTTCAGGAGACCAAGTGGAATGGGTGTAAGGCCAGGAGCATTGGAGGTGGGTTTAAACTGTGCTATTATGGTGTGGATGGAAAGAGAAATGTTGTACGGGTGATTGTGAAGGAAGAATACAGTAAGAGTGTAGTGGAGGTGAAGAGAGTTTCTGATAGGGTGATGATTGTGAAGCTGGAAGTTGAAAGGATGATGATAAATGTCATCAGTGACTATGCCCCACAAGTCGGCTGTGAGATGGAGGAGAAGAAAGATTCTGGAGTGAATTAGATGAAGTGGTAGATGGTGTACCTAGGAAAGAACGATTGGCGATTGGAGCAGACTTTAATGGGCATGTAGGTGAAGGGAACAGTGGTGATGAGAAGGTAATGGATATGTATGGCTTTAAGGAGAGTAATGTAGATGGGCAGATGGTGGTAGATTATGCTAAAAGGAAGGAAATGGCAGTGGTGAATACATATTTTAAGAAGAAGGATGATCATAGGGTGATTGGAGACTGTAAGGTGTTGGCGAGGGACAGTGTAGCTAGACAGCGTTGGATGGTGGTCTGTAGGATGGTTTTGGAGGTGAAGAGGAAGAGGAGGAGAGTGAGAACTGAAAGAAGAATAAGATGGTGGAAGCTGAAGGAGGAAGAGTATAGTGTGAGGTTTAGGGAAGAGGTCAGACAGGGGCTCAGTGATGGTGAAGAGGTGTTGGATGATTGGGTAAATACTGCAGGAGTGATGAGGGTGGCAGCTAGAAAAGTACTTGGTGTGACATTTGGAACTAGAAAAGAAGACAAAGAGACATGGTGGTGGAATGAGGAAGTGCAGGAGAACATAAGGGGAAAGAGGTTGGCAAAACAGAAGTGGGATCGACAGGGTGATAAGAAAAGTATGCAGGAGAACAAGGAGATGCCGCAGCAGGTAAAGGGGGATGTGGCGAAGGCCAAGGAAAAGGAAAAGGCATATGAGCAGCTGTATTAGAAGTTGGACACTAAGGGAGGAGAAAAGGATTTGGCCAGGCAGAGGGACCGAGCTGGGAAGGATGTACTACAAGTTAGAGCAATAAAGGATGGAGATGGAAATGTGTTGACTAGTGGGGAGAGTGTGTTAAGAAGGTGGAGGGAGTATTTTTAACAGCTGATGAATAAGGAAAATCAGAGAGAGAGTTGGTTGGATGATGTGGAGTTGGTGAAGCAGGATGTGGCTAGAATTAGTAAGGAGGAAGTGAGAGCAGCGATTAAGAGGATGAAGAGTGGAAAGTCGGTTGGACCAGATGACATACCTGTAGAAGCGTGGAGATGTTTAGGAGAGATGGCAGTGGAGTTTTTAACCAGATTTAATAACAAGATTCTGAAAGGTGAGAGGATACCTGAGGAATGGAGAAGGAGTGTGCTGGTACCGATCTTTAAGCATAAGGGAGTTGTGCAGACCTGCAGTAATTACAGGGGAATTAAGTTGATTAGTCACACTATGAAGTTATGGGACAGAGTAGTGGAAGCCAGGCTGAGAGAAGAGGTGACCATCTGTGAGCAACAGTGTGGGTTCATGCCGCGGAAGAGCACTACAGACGCAGTATTTGATTTGAGAATGTTGATGGAGAAGTATAAAGAAGGACAGAGTGAACTGCATTGTGTATTTGTGTATTTAGACAAAGCGTACGGCAGGGTGCCGAGAGAGGAGTTGTGGTATTGTATGAGGAAGTCAGGTGTGTCAGAGAAGTATGTGAGGGTGGTGCAGGACATGTATGAGAACAGTGTGACAGCAGTAAAGTGGGCAGTAGGAACGACAGACTGGTTCAGGGTGAAGGTTGGACTGCATCAAGGATCGCCCTTAGCCCTTTCCTGTTTGCAGTGGTGATGGACAGGTTGACGGACGAGGTCAGACAGGAGTCTCCTGGACTATGATGTTTGTGGATGATATTGTGATTTGTAGTGAGCAGGTTGAGAAGAGCCTGGAGAGGTGGAGGTAGGTGCTGGAGAAAATGGGGAATGAAAGTCAGTAGGAGTAAGACAGGGTACATG
The DNA here is from genome assembly GCF_014805685.1 of Silurus meridionalis. Taxonomy (NCBI): domain Eukaryota; kingdom Metazoa; phylum Chordata; class Actinopteri; order Siluriformes; family Siluridae; genus Silurus; species Silurus meridionalis. The sequence continues at coordinate 7,967,271 of NC_060907.1, forward strand.
TGTGTGAATGAGATGGAGGGCAGTGGAGTGGTGTGGTTGCAGGAGAAGAGGTTGAGAAGGTGGAGGGAGTATTTTAACAGCTGATGAATAAGGAAAATCAGAGAGAGTTGGTTGGATGATGTGGAGTTGGTGAAGCAGGATGTGGCTAGAATTAGTAAGGAGGAAGTGAGAGCAGCGATTAAGAGGATGAAGAGTGGAAAGTCGGTTGGACCAGATGACATACCTGTAGAAGCGTGAGATGTTTAGGAGAGATGGCAGTGAGTTTTTAACCAGATTTAATAACAAGATTCTGAAAGGTGAGAGGATGCCTGAGGAATGGAGAAGGAGTGTGCTGGTACCGATCTTTAAGCATAAGGGAGTTGTGCAGACCTGCAGTAATTACAGGGGAATTAAGTTGATTAGTCACACTATGAAGTTATGGGACAGAGTAGTGGAAGCCAGGCTGAGAGAAGAGGTGACCATCTGTGAGCAACAGTGTGGGTTCATGCCGCGGAAGAGCACTACAGACGCAGTATTTGATTTGAGAATGTTGATGGAGAAGTATAAAGAAGGACAGAGTGAACTGCATTGTGTATTTGTGTATTTAGACAAAGCGACGGCAGGGTGCCGAGAGGAGTTGTGGTATTGTATGAGGAAGTCAGGTGTGTCAGAGAAGTATGTGAGGGTGGTGCAGGACATGTATGAGAACAGTGTGACAGCAGTAAAGTGGGCAGTAGGAACGACAGACTGGTTCAGGGTGAAGGTTGGACTGCATCAAGGATCGGCCCTTAGCCCTTTCCTGTTTGCAGTGGTGATGGACAGGTTGACGGACGAGGTCAGACAGGAGTCTCCCTGGACTATGATGTTTGTGGATGATATTGTGATTTGTAGTGAGCAGGTTGAGAAGAGCCTGGAGAGGTGGAGGTAGGTGCTGGAGAAAATGGGGAATGAAAGTCAGTAGGAGTAAGACAGGGTACATGTGTGTGAATGAGATGGAGGGCAGTGGAGTGGTGTGGTTGCAGGGAGAAGAGGTTGAGAAGGTGGAGGAATTCAGGTACCTGGGGTCAACAGTGCAGAGTAATGAAGAGTGTGTTAGAGAAATGAAGAAAAGAGTGAAGTGGGTGTCGAAAAGTGACAGGAGTGATTTGTGATAGTAGGGTATCTGCAAGAGCGAAAGGGAAAGTTCATAGGACTGTGGTGACACCTGAGATGTTGTATAGATTAGAGACAGTGGCATTGAGTAAAAGACAGGACTTGGAGCTGGATGTTGCAGAGCTGAAGATGTTGAGGTTTTTGTTGGGAGTGTTGTATGTATCTTATAGCTACAATTCGCCAAGGAGTTGTCTAGTTCCTGGTTCTGAGAGTTTGATACATTGTGCACAATGACGTGAATTTAATTGTGCAATAAATGCATTTTTGGTTGATATTTCTACATGAAATGGAGCTCTCAGAAATGGATCCAAATTTGTTGACTGCTCTGAGAATGTGTTTTACTCTTCCATTGAACAGAGAGAAGCTTTTCAAAGCTAAAACAAATCAATGGGGGAGACGTTGGGTCATGATGTGGTTCACCCAGGCATCATTCAAGTTGGAACCGCTAATGAATGTTGGTTCAGCATCAGTTCAACAGCAAGCAGAACATTTTGAGAGGGATAAATAATGCATGCAAGGCCTTATATGCATGATTTTTTTTAAAGTAATTGAAAAGGCGGTTTTGGGCTCATGATAATTTATTAGATATCAATCAGTGTTTAAATCATTAACATTATTCTAATAATAGATTGGTGTTCTAAGAGTAACTTTTTAATAGTTTTACATAAACTGAGTTGATTAAGCAAAGAGTCTTGTGATAAAAAATATAATAGGAACATTATTATAATATCATTATATAATTATTCTATAACTTTTATTCTAAAAGGATATTTGCATTGTATGTAAAATGCAAAACATCAGTCATTTTTCATGCTGATACAGACGATAAATGTACCGGATATGAAACACACTCACTGTAACCACAGTGTGTTAACTTGTTCTGCTTAACTACAGAAAACGAGAAATTGAGAAGAAACCATGCAGAAAATAAGATGCAAGATACAAAACACATTTAGTGAAATCGTTTAACACCTTTTAGTACTCGCTCTTTCCTACTTAATTTGTGTTTTTCTCCTCTCTATATAAAACAGCAGTGGTGGATGAAGTACATAAAGCATGTGGTTGAGTTAAAGTAGAGATACAGTGGGTAAAATATGACTCCAGTAAAAGTGTCCTTTTAAACTTTTATTTGAGTAAAAGTACAAAAGCATTTGCCTTCAAATGTATTTAGGTATCCAAGTACTATGATTTATTTTGGCAATAATGTCCTGTTACTATTTTTATCACAAGACTCCTTTCTTAATCAACTAATTTTATGAGAGAAGACTCTAAGGTTACTCGCAGCACACCAATCCATTAATAGACTGATATCTAGGAGTTAAACACTGATTGATAGCTAATAAATTATCATGAGCCCAAACCTTCTTTTCAAAAACTTTAATAAAATTACGCAAATAAGGCCACGGGTGCTATGGGAAGTTAAAGTCAGGAGTTTCTTTCATTTAGTATTCTTAATATATTCTGCTTGCTGTTGAACTGATGCTGAACTGAATGTTTGTTTTAAGTAGGTAGTAGCCACGACCCAACATCTACCCCATTGATCAGTTTCAGCTTTAAAAAACTCCTCTCTGCTTCAGCTACCGTCACTGGATGAGTAAACCATTCTCATAGCAGTCCACAAATTTGGACACATTTTTGAGAGCTTCATTTAATGTAGAAATATCACCCCAAATGCATTTATTGCACAGTTAAACACACGTCGCTAATGCACATTTTATCAAACTTTCAGAACAAAGATGTAAACAACTCCTTGGCTAATTGTAAAAGTAAACACAGATAACACAAGCAAATACAACATGCAGTTTTTAAATGAATGTTTTTATTATTAAGGGAAAACAAAATCCAAAACTACATGGCTGTGTGTGAAAAAATGTTTGCCCCCCTGTTAAAATTGTGCTTTATCACACCTGAGTTCAATTTCTCTAGCCACACCCAGGCCTGATTACTGACACACCTGTTCACAATCAAGAAATCTTTTAAATAGGACCTGCCTGACAAAGTGGGGTATTAAATGTTAAAAGTGAGACATTTTGAAATGTCATGTCAAATATTGGCTCATTTTGGATTTCATGAAAGCTACACATTCCAAAAAAGTTGGGACAGGTAGCAATAAGAGGCCAGAAGTCAAGATGGGCAAAGGATCACCAATTCTCCCAATGCTACAGTGAAAAATAGTGGAGCAATATCAGAAGGGAGTTTCTCAGAGAAAAATTGCAAAGAGTTCGAAGTTATCATCATCTACAGTGCATAATATCATCCAAAGATTCAGATAATCTGGGACAATCTCTGTGCGTAAGGGTCAAGTCCGGAAAACCATACTGGATGCCTGTGATCTTTGGGCCCTTAGACGGCACTGCATCACATACAGAAAATCACAACATGGGCTCAGGAATACTTTCAGAAAACATTGTCGGTGAGCACAATCCACCGTGCCATTCGCTGTTGCCTGCTAAAATGCTATAAGTCAAAAAAGAAGACTTATCTGAACAAGATCTAGAAGCGCAGGCGTTTGCTCTGGGACAAGGCTCATTTACAATGGACTGTGGCAAAGTGGAAAACGGTTCTGTGGTCAGACAAATTAAAATTTGAAGTTCTTTTGGGAAAACTGGGACGCCATGTCATCCAGACTAAAAAGGATAAAGACAACCCAAGTTGTTATCAGTGCCCAGTTCAGAAGCCCGTATTTTTGATGGTATGGGGTTGCATATGTGCGAGTGGCATGAGCAGCTTACACATCTGGAACGGCACCATCAATGCTGAAAGGTATATCCAAGTTCTAGAACAACATATGCTCTCATCCAGACGTCGTCTCTTTCAGGGAAGACCTTGAATTTTCACATTGCAAGACCAAATGCTGCATCAATTACAACAACATGGCTGCTTAGAAGAAGGATCTGGGTACTGAATTGGCCAGCCTGCAGTCCAGATCTTTCACCTATAATAAAAATTTGGCGCATCATAAAGAAGAAGTTGCGATAAAGAAGACCTAAGACAGTTGAGCAACTAGAAGCCTGTATTAGACAAGAATGGGACAACATTCCTATTCCTAAACTTGAGCAACTTGTCTCCTCAGTCCCCAGACGTTTGCAGACTGCCACACAGTGGTAAACATGGCCTTGTCCCAACTTTTTTGAGATGTGTTGATGCCATAAAATATTTAATTAACTTATTTTTCCCTTAAATTATACATTTTCTCAGTTTAAACATTTGATACGTCATCTATGTTGTATTCTGAATACAATATCGAAATTAAAAAATTCCACATTGCATTGCATTTGGTTTTTATTTACAATTTGTACAGTGTCCCAACTTTTTTGGAATCGGGGTTGTAGACCAAAAAAACCTGAAAAGCTTGACATCATGCCAAGATCTAAAGAAATTCGGAAAGAAATGTGAAAAGAAATTAACTGAGATCTATCAGTCTGGGAAAGGTTATGAACCCATTTCTAAAGCTTTTAATTTAACTCAATATCTGACTTTTGCAACAAAAAAATTAATAATAATTTAACACTTTTATACATAAATACCTGAATATTTTAAAATTTTGTATAGTTATAGTAACCAAAACATACATTTTAAACATTTTGTTTTTTTAAACTGATTAATCAGAAAAAAATAATGGTCCAATTAATCGATTATCAAAATGATCGTTAGTTGCAGCCCTATTCCTATCAATAATTATTAACAATGTTTTACCATGATATGAACCATACATATTTTTATCTACATATTACATTTACATATAAGATGCAACAGCATCATTTTTTTCTGTTTTTCATGCTGATAAGTGGGTACTTCACAGAAAAACATTTCTGACACTAATGTGTCTCAACACGTTTGATGCTTTGCCACTGCCACAGTAACCTCACAAATAACTTTTTTCTCAAGCTGGTTTCCTGTGTTTCAACATCATTTTAAGGTGTGAAATGTCCCTTGTTCATTCTACCAAAGTTCAATTACCTTTTCTATATGGGTTTACTTATGTTTGCTTATTGTTTTATTGGGTAAAGCTCACATAAAGCTTAGCAAACTAGATGCTCTTATTAAAGAAAGTGCTCTTATTATATATATTCTTGCTTAATTTGTATTTTATATTCTGCTATATATGTTTTTATGCTTATCACACTTTGTTAAGCTTAATTATGCATTTCATTATATATAAAAAATAAATAAATCTTTCTATCCTTTTCCCCCTTTTCCTTTGTGTGTCCTGTAGTAATGTGAGATACGAGTTTGCACGAGTAATGTACCAATCTTCTTTTCTGGGAGTCAATCTTTCAGACACATGACTCTTTCTTAATTCTCATTTATTGTTTTAGTTTTGTAAATCATGCCATGCTTGTGCAAACCAGAGCTCCATATTAGCAATGAGATGCACTTAAAAACTCATGTATTACTGATTGTAAATGATTTTTAGGATATAATTCTACTGTAATTGGTTAATGTATAAACATGATTATGATCAGCTTCAGTTCATTTGCTTTTTGCCTATAATCATTTTATGCAATATATTATAATACCATTAAGAGAGAATTTACATTAGATTTAATGTGACACATTATGTATCTATTCTGGTCAAGAAAAAAAAGTTTAGACAATCTTCATTTTATTATTTGTTTAATGATTATAATCATTACATTGTTAAAATTATTATTACAAAGTACATATTTTCCCAGTTCATAATAATAAAGCATAAAAAATTAAATATTGTTAAAGTTTTAACCTTCAAATAATTTACTAACAAATAAATAAATCTTTCTAGCTCCCCAGCAGAAAACTTCATAAACTGCAATGACCATATGCATTCTCGAATCGCCAATAATTATCTTTGTGTTCTTAGAATTTTCCTCTACCTAGATTGGGTGTTTTGTCCATAATTATTCTGCAACTACTTTTAATGTTCCCCTCTCTCTTGTTTGACTAGTTCTTCTCTTTGAGATTTGTGGCATTTGGACCTCACCTGTACCTCCATGCATCTCCTGATAATTACGTGATTTGCCACTATTTGTTTGACTGTTTTCTGTGATATCCTAAGGAATTTCTTGTCTGGTGACAAATGTAGGTTTGAACAATTTGAACCATTGGGCCTATTCTTATTAAAAAAATGTTCCTAATCATTATGGCAGGGGTCACCAACCATACTCTGGTTTCTGACGCTTGGTCTATCCATGACAGATTAAAAAAAGAATAGCAACAAAAAAATTAGATGCAGCTCACTGGTAAGTTGCGCAATGATGAGCTATTTTAGAAAAGGCCTGCGGGCAACTCGTGGTCCTTGCGGGCAACCAACACGAGTTGCCCGCAGGCCTTTTCTAAAATAGCTCATCATTGCGCAACTTACCAGTGAGCTGCATCTAATTTTTTTGTTATACATAAATAAATACTAATTTATGTAGTTATAATAAGGAAAACAGCATTTTGTTTTACTAATTATTTTATTTTTATATTTTATTATCCAATTAATCGAAAAAAATAATAGTTTGGCTAATCAATTATCAAAATAATTATTAGTTGCAGCCCTAATAATCATTAGAATAATATCAATATTTAAAATGATAGCATTTTAAATATTTTGCTAAATTTTTCTGAAACAGCAGAATTATGACTCAATCTGAAAAAATCATAGCAATAACTAAAACCTGAAGCAATTAAAGGCCAACAATTTTTTTTCACCAATGTGAGAGACTGAGGCACTACAAAAATTTATTTTGCTATTTTTGCTTCTGGTTCTGCAGCATGTTACTGAACAATAGGGTGTATTTATATTTCCTCACCGTCTATTTATAACTGCATAGTGAAATCTGTTGTAATCTCGGTTTCTGTTTGTATATAGATGTTGGTGGGGACCTCATAATTGTTACTTTGTTGTTTACATAAAAACATTAAAATGAAGATAGATCTAATTTTCTTGTTTCATGACTGTTTATGACTTTGAATGATGAATTTATACTCTAAGGCGTGCCTAAGGTGGGCAGTATATGCTGGAATTTTTCTCCACCCACCTCATCACGTTTTTTAATAAATAGGGTCCCCGTCCTCTAATTTCTCTACTGGTTACATTAACACCAGAAAGCCCAGACGTTTGTGAAAACATTTCAGGTAAGGTATCTTTCTTCTTATAATTCTCCTATAGGTTGAGAGTAAATATTTCAGTGTATTCATTGTTAAAGGCGTATTACTTGCACACATATATGAATATAAAAAATAGGTTAAAGCTCACAATATGTCATTTATCCAGTAAAGCAAAATTATGACTAATGCTAATCTGACCTAAAATATGCAAGAACTGACGCAAAAACTATGATCTGATTTTTTACGTTTTTTTATAAATACACCCAATAAGCCTTTATATATATATATATATATATATATATATATATATATATATATATATATATATATATATATATATATATATATATATATCTCACAATGCAACTATTTGATATTTTTCTATTTTGTGCCATTGTGTTTTTTTTGTTTTGTTTTTTTGACAACGAAGAAAAAATAGGCAGTTAACAGATCCCTAACATGTTCCTAGATCACAATTCGGACTGAAACAAAGACATTACACAGGTTTATGCATTTATCTGTGTTCTCTGTTTTTCCTCTTTTCATCTGCAGCAGTCATGGATTCCACATGTATGGAAATAGCAGCCCTGGGAAGACCTCTGTATCCCGGCATGCTGTACGATTGCCGCAGGGATTCCTTCATTCCAGGTTCATTTTACACAGTTGTGTTTAACGTTTCTATTTGCAATCTAAAGACGATTCTCATTAATTATATTACAAACATTCAAAGCAATTTTTTTCTCATTAATCTACACTCAACACCCCATAATAACAAAGTAAAAAGAGATGTATTACATTTACAGTTACTATTGTTTACAATACATTTTAATCAAAACTTTAAATGAACAACTGAACACAGAACCAGCAACTGCGGTTACACCAGCTGCAGTTTGAAAATACACAGTCAAGCCAGCTGCACTTTGCTTTGTGTTGCACGTCTAATCGTGCACTTACGGTATGGGTGGTGAGAGTGGTCAAAATAAATGTAAAGACACTCCAGTTTTCGTTAAAAAAAAAACTAAACAAAAAGACATAAAAATATTAATGTATTGCTATTTTTCATCAAAGCACAAATAATACAACTTTGTGTTTGTGGTCTATATATATATATATATATATATATATATATATATATATATATATATATATATATATATATAATCATGGCCCATATTCAAACACTCTTAAAACATCTATACTGTATAGTGTTTGAGACTATACAGTAAAATATAAAAGCAAAATCACCTTTATTTGACCTTCCTTTAAATGTTTGCTGATTCATTCAATTGGTCTTTACTCAGAGTGACCTGAAAATCACTGAATTAATTTTCAGCTCGTTCTACTGTACAACTTTTAAGAAACATAAAAATCGATGTATTTTAATCACCATATTCAAACTCATTAAACATTTTTATAGGTTTGCTCAACCTTTCAAATACTTATTATTTAGAATGTGCCTGTTTATTATTGTCTTAAATTTCAAGTCATTTTACTGTACAGTTTTTGAGAAAAGTGAAGGCAAACTTCAGTCTAAACCTCAGTGTATTTTCAATCATGTTCCACATTCGAACAATCATAAAACATTTTCCTTTATAGGTTTTCTCAATCTTTAAAATAATTCTTAAAGTGTCCCAGTCTATTACCCTATTAAATTTCTTATAAAAAAAACTTATTTTTACTGTAGAGTTAAATAAGTTAAATACACACACATATGTGTTGCCTTTATTTATTTTTTTTTTTTTAATGTACAGTTAAATGAATTAACAATAAATGCTAAATAAATAAATGGTCCGGATCACTGTGAACAGAAAACAGATTAAAAAACAAGCAACCCTATAATGAAAAATGTTTAATGAGTGTTTGAATATGAACATGATTAGAAATGCAATGATGTTTGGAGTGATTTTGCCTTTAGGTTTCTCAAAAACTCCACAGTAAAATGAGCTGAAATGCAAGACAATAATAGACATTGATACTCTAAATAACAAGTATTTGAAAGATTGAGCAAATCTATAAAGGAAAATGTTTTATTAGTGTTTGAATATGGTGAATAAAATGCATTGATTTTTATGTTTCTTAAAAGTTGTACAGTAGAACGAGCTGAAAATGAATTCAGTGATTTTCAGGGTGAAGATCAATTGAATGAATTAGCACACATTTAAAGGAAGGTCAAATAAAGGTGATTTTGCTTTTATATTTTACTGTATGATCTCAAACACTATACAGTTAAGATGTTTTAGGAGTGTTTCTATATGGGCCTTGATTGTGTATATATATATATATATATATTACACCACAAACAAAAAAATTATTTGTTATTTTAATGAAAAATAGCAATCCATTAAATACATTTTTTATGTCTTTTTATTATCTTTTTATAACGAAAACGTCGTTCTCAGGCGTCTTTACATCTATTTTGGCCACGCCCACCGCCCATACCGTAAGTGCGCGATTAGACGCGCAAAGCAAACAAAAAAAGTGCGGCTGGTTTGACCGTGTATTTTCAAACTGCGGCTGGTGTAACCGCAATAACCAGCAACTATAACAAACAAATAAAATAAATAAGTATATACCGGATGTCTCAGGTTAGAAGGGCTGATGCGATTTCTCCTCTCCGCGATTATTTCTCCTGTTTTAGAGAAAACTTTCTCCGAGGATACCGATGTTGCGACTATACAGTGTTTTTCTACTATTTATCTTAAACCGGAGTTGTTCTACAACCAATTCAATGGATCTTCAGCTCTTTGAATGAAGGAACTCCTCAATACCTCACCGCCACTAAATCCTCCCTTCTCTGTCGCTCTTTGTACGCTACATAGAATCGGCTCTTAGAACCGACTCTCTCGCGAAACACAGTTTGCAAAAGACCAGTAACTTCGTTCGTGAAAGAGGCGGTTCTAAGAGCCGATTCTTTGTATCGTACACAGAGCGACTCGCTTCTAAGGCAGTTCATGTGTATATAAAAAGTACTCGTTTCGTTCTGGTCTTTTGCATCGTATTTTGTGGCCCTAGACGCCGCTGTTGCTAAAAAATTTCATCCGCAGAAGTTCCACAGCGAATATATATATATATATATATATATATATATATATATATATATATATATATATATATATATATATATATATATATAAAATGCTGAATAAAATTCTGTCACTGAATGACTTATTCAGTGTGAAATAGAGGTAACGGATTTCAGTATTTTATTCACTATATTGAATTGGCGCGTCCATCTGTTTCTTCCAGCCAAACTGAGCAATCGCAAGTGAAGCACTTTCGTAAGAGAGATGACCAAGAACATGAAGGTCATTCTGACTGAGCTCTGGAGATCCTGTTTTGCTAATGGTGCTTCAACTCAGTACTGAGTAAAGGGTCTGACTGCTTATACATGTGATATTTCAGGTTTTTAGTATTTAAAAAAAAAAATTACAGACATTTCTAGAATGATTTATTTCATTATAGAGTAGTGAGTGTAAATAATGAGAAAAAAAATTTAAACAATTGTAGTATCAGGCTGCAACATAAAATCTGAAGTGAATGGGGTCTGAATACTTTCTGAATACACTGTTGTGCTACTGTCAGAGCTTCTGGTATTAGAAAAGTAATCAAGATATTTTGACCAATAAGAATTAAGCGACCATAGACAGTGCACAAAAGTTAATAGCAAATGATATTTGATAAATCATGAATATTTCTGATAAAGCTATAACTTATCACATTCTTGTTTCAGGAGTTACTTTATGGGATAAAAAGGCATTGCTTGATGACCTTGATGTGCGTCAGCAGCCTAGAACACATTTAAAGTTTGCTGCCTCTGATACTCTCAGTGATAAAGCGAACCTCCTAGATATAAGTGGTTCACTTAAAGCAAGTTTCTTATGTGGGTTGGTGGAGGTTGGAGGATCAGCAAAGTACCTGTGTGATAACAAATCCTCAGCACATCAGTCAAGAGTTACCATGCAGTACAGCCAGACGACATGTTTCGAACAACTCACTATGAAGGAACTTGGGCATATCACCTATCCACAAGTATTTGAGCAGAAAACAGCCACTCATGTAGTTACAGCTGTATTGTATGGAGCTCACGCTTTTATGGTGTTTGATCATACAAGTGCAGAAAATGAGAACAAACAGAATGTTGAAGGAAACCTTTATGCAGTGGTCAAGAAGCTTCCTAACATGTCCATAGAGGGGGAAGCATCCCTGAAGATGACTGAAGAAGAAAAGAAAGTGGCTGAGAATATCAGCGTCACATTTTATGGTGACTTTGAACTTGAAGAAAGTCCGACCACATACAAGGAGGCATTGGACGTGTACAAGAAGTTGCCCTTTCTGATAAAGAAACAACAAAATAAAGGCATACCTCTGACTGTGTGGCTGTTTCCTCTCAAACTTATGGATAGTAACGCTGCAAAGTTGTTGAAAGAAATCAGCATGAGTCTGGTGCATAAAACAGAAAAAGTGCTGGAAGAGATGGGAGAAGTAGAGAGAAGATGCAATGATTTGATTAAAAAACAAATGACAGATAAGTTTCCTGATGTAAAAGCCAGACTGGTAAGGTTTCAGGATGTTCATATTGGTTATAAGATAGCATTCCAGAAGGCACTGGTCACTGTTTTGTCAGATATTCGGGGTGGAACACAGGAGGACAAGGCACTGGGGGACATACTGAGCATCCACTACACATCACCTTTTACAGCAGACAAAATGAATCAGTGGTTAGATTTCATGATGACTGAATTGAGTATACTGAGTTCCAGTGTGCTGAAGGAGCTTAAAGTTGTGACATCATTGGGTTTGTTAAATACCATAATTTTGGATCATATGGTAGATGTGGTGGTATGTTTGGCTTTTACATCTCTAAAGTATGAAGACTCCTACCTGGCAGCAACAGAAGTCTTTCTGAATCATGGAGGGTTTACAAAACCTGAGCAAACACAAAAGAAACCTTTCTCTCTCCAAGACGCACAGTTTTGGTTCAGTTCTCCTGACATTTCCAAGCGCATAAGGCAGAATCTTTCTCTCTTTACTGCATTTTCAAATGCCAATAAAAATGACAACAAAGTCAAATTCATCATTGCCTCCATATCTGACTCCAACAATCCAGGAATCTCCATCCGACTTTATCAGGAGGGCAGGCTAACAGATCCTAATTTCCAGCCTGTATCCAAACCACCCAAACCTGTGCTGGAGACCAGTGATGAAAAAGTCACTCTGAAGTTTTCAAAATCCACAACTGGAGAGACGGTACGGTTTAGAGTTGAGTATAGGACGACACCGCCAACTGATTCAGCAACTGATGTTGACGCATGGAAAGTCATAGACACTTCAGATGCACAGACCAGCTTCACACTGACTGAACTAACGCCAGGAGAACAATACTGGGTCCGATACAAAGCTGTTAGTGATGTGGGAGTGAGTGAAGCCAGCGACTCTGTCCCCTTCACCTTTCATGGAAAGCTCACCATAGTCATGAAGGGCCAGTCATGGGTTAGTTATTTATAACTATTAAAATTTCTTGTTCATGCATACATAAGGATTTATTCAAATTGTACATGTATAATTTAAATTTTAAAAGATATCTGATCGAGTCTATTATTTCTTTTAAATTAAAAAAGTCCTTTTAGATGTTTAAATGAGCAAATACACGCATTTCTATCAAAGGTATAAATAAGAATAATTTAAATGAACTATGTTTTAGAGCTGTCAGCAATATGTAAATATCTATTTGCATTTATTCATGGAGCAAATTCTTTTCCCACAGAATCTTTTCATGCCTTCCCACTTAAATGAATTAAGGACAGAAATAATGACCAGTATGGGAATGTCACGATGGTCTCTCTCTACTATCAAGTCAGAGATTACAAATGTTGTCAGCAGTCCCGTGAGTAGCAACAGTTTAAAATGAGTTCCTAAGTCATATTAAATAATAAGTTTATTATTATTATTATAAAATAAAAGAATAAAAAAGTTTTATTGCAAATTTTTATTAAGTAATATTGCACAGCAAAATACATAAGTAAATAAGTAAAAAGTCAGCAACTCTGAAATAAGATAAGATATACCTTTTTTCTGTCAAATAGATGGATGTCTCACTGTGTATTTGTTTTGCTAGAAGGCAAAATAATTCATTTAATGCGTAAAGATGTCCAGTTCAGTAAACTCGAGTGTGGTTTGGTTTTTATAAAAACATTCTATTAGAAATTAATGAATGTTAAATGTTTATACTCACCACAGGACATTCCTTACAAATATGCAATTTCTGGAGGGCTGAGACCAGGCATGGCTTTTTACGTCCAAGGAGTTGTTTCTGGTCAAACGTATGTATTCAAGTTATTGATCCTGATCAAATGGTTATTTGCTATTAATGGGACCATGGACCTAATAAAACATGGGAGCACATTTAATCTTTACACACAGGTTTATGATGGATTTTCTGACAAACGAGGAGTCTTGTGATGACATCGCTTTTCATTTAAGGCATGAGCTCAAAGCCTTGACGTGCTGTGACAGTTTTAGGCATGGAAGGTGGGAGAAAGAAGAACAGACATCTAAAATTAAACTTTTTGAAGGATCAGCATTTGACATCTTCATTGTGATCAAAACAGAAGGCTATGAGGTATGAACAGTTAAAGAACAATTAAATACAAATAACATAAAAAAGGAATTACCTACAGAATTTGTTTCTTCCAGGTATATTTAAATGGAAATAGATGTTACCTGTTCAAGCACCGCATGTCACTGGAAAAAGTCAATGCACTTAAAATTGATAAAGATGTCATAATTAACACTGTTGGTGTTGTCAAGGTAAGTTAAAAACACAGTCTTCTTCTTCTTTCGGCTTCTCCTATTAGTGGTCGCCACAGCAGATCATCCTTCTCCATACCCCCCTGTCCTCTACATCTGCCTCTTTCACCCAAACTACCTGCATGTCTTCCTCTGACCACATCCATAAACCTCCTCCTTGGTCTTCCTTTTTTCCTCCTTCCTGGTGGCTCCATCCTCAGCATTCTCATACCGATATACCCCATGTCCCTCCTCTGCATGTGTCCAAACCATCTCAGTCTCACCTCCCTCACCTTTCTCCAAAACGTCCTACATGCGCTGTCCCTCTAATACATTTTAAAGTTTATTATAAGTTATATAAGTAAGGAAGTTAAATACACAGTGAGCTCTAAAGTTTGCATTGAATTACTACTTAATCAATCATGATAAAGCACAGAGTGCATTGCCTTTAAACACTACTTTTGTATATATTGTGAATATATTATGGTGATATGCCCTGGTTGCTGCATACTGAATATTAATATTAAAGCGCATTTTAAAATTAACAGCTAAAATAACTATTAAATATAAGTACTGGATAAAAAAATACAGTTTTTTAAAACTACTCACCAAGTTAATATGCCTTTTAATTTTGTGTGGTTCTGCTCTTAATCTTATTTAAACTTTCTGTAAATGACAAACAAATAGTTTTCATAAGAATAAGTATTCTTCATACTTCTGCTCTTTCCAGAACTTGACCACATCTACATTTATTAAAGAACTAAACTCAGGCATCTCACGCACAAAACTATCAGACATCCAGTATGATATACCACATCCAGTCAGCAGCCCGGTGAGTAATTTCTTGTCGTCTTCAGAAGAGCTGAAAATTGCAGATTTGTGAGAACATAATCACATGACTAGAGGTTTACCTTAAAAACTAATGATGCTTAACCACAACAGATCAAAGCATATTCTGGACCAATCCCCGGAGGCCTGAGAGCTGGTGTTGCTTTGTTCTTCCAAGGGGTTGTTGCTTCAGATTGTGATCGGTATGATGCACGTGTCTTCACTTCATGATTGTTTAAAATAAATTAATTTGGGAATTATGGATTACAGTCATTAAAATGTTACAATTAATTTTTGCAGCTTTGAGATAAATTTGCACACTGGGGCAAATAATCAAGACATTGCATTCCACTTCAACCCCCGCATGGACTCTGTGGTCCTTAACAGCTACACAATGGGGAAATGGGACGATCAAATTGATAGACCAGGAGGCCCATTTGTCAGAGGAGGAGCCTTTGATATCATCATGTTTGTTAACCCAGAAAACTATGAGGTTTGATATTTTTAATAAATTAAACAATGGCTGAAATTTTAAACAAACTGATTAAATATGGGTCAATTTTATTTGTTCAGGTGATTGTGAATGGCCTGAAATATTGCACGTTCGATCACCGTATACCAGTGGACGAAGTCACCACACTTACAATTTGGGGAGAGGTCTTCATGAACAACTTCAGCATTATTGAAGTAGGTTATTTTTTTCTATTTTACTATGTTATCATGAAGTATTTTCTTTGACAACATCAGTGTTTAACCTAGAACAATATGAACATTTGAGGAAATCCATTGTGCAAATAAAACCTTTTTAATAAAATCATTCAAGTAAAAATGTGCAAAATATCATCATATATCATATATTTTGTGTTAATAATTTTGTTTTAATGATAATAAACCTGTATGTTAAAGAGATTTTCTTCTTTAGCAGGTGAAATATGTTAACCTGAAAATCACCTATCCTGCATATATTTGAAGATTCAGAACCTCCCAAAAGCATGTGTTTGCTTCATTCTTCTCAACTTCATCAGGATGACAACAAATAATTTATATAATTATTCAGTCATTTTTTCTTATGATTATTTTTTATTAGATTTTCCTTCTATATTGTTGTTAGAAATTATTCCATATATGCTTCTTACAGTTTTGTTGTCCTTTAACAATACTAAATAATACTGCTAATTTCACTTAATCTAAACATAATTGCCTTTGGAGCAGCAAATACTATAGTTCTATAGTTGACATTTTCTTTTCTTTCTTTTTTAATCTAATTAAGGTTTCAGCACATACCGTTATACTAACAAAAAGTACAAGTTTGAAACTGAGACAAATATGAATAAAATATTGCACCATTAGAGAGCACTCATTACTCATTTCCTAAAAATATAATCATATGCAGAATATTTAAAGCATTATTGAAGCAGTTATTTACTCCTTTTGCTCTCAAGATTTGTGGCTTGAAATTTGTGTTGTTATTGATAAATTGGGAAAATATGTACTTTTTAAATAATTATTTTAACAATGTACTGATTGTAATCATTAAATTAATAATAAAATAAAGTTTGAAACATTGTCTGACTTTCTTTTCTTGGACAGAATCGATACATAATGTGTCACTGTAAACCTAATGTGAATTCTCTCTGAATGGTATTATTATTGCTGATCATATATTATTTTATATCAAACAATTATATTGCAACAATAATAAACATTATGTTGCTTTTGCATAAGCAAAAAGTGTATTTAGAAAAGCATGAGATGGTTTATAAAGAAAACCTTGTAATTGCTTAATATAAATACAAAAAAATAGGAAGCTAAAGATCCCAGAAATCGAATCCTGTATTAAAGTAATTGACTTTTCTCAAAGACTGGCAGATTTTATACACACTGTACTGAGAGTCATATGCATGTATTTAAAGTAGAAAGCCACTACTGCTATTTAAGCAAGCTGGACTACAGATTAATTACAGATATTTACTAATTACTGATATTTCACCTCAGAATAATCCAGTCACAATATAGGGATGTAATTTGCCCATGTTTTGTTTCAATGATTAAAAAAGATACAAGACTCAGAAAGAGAGGGGAACATGTGAGTTACTTGTGCTGAGACTGCATTCTTTCCAGGGCATGCACTGGATTCTCCTGCTCAGGTGAGTAACTTATTAAAATCATAATAGTCAGGTTAGTGGACAATGTCAAGGAGAATACATGCTCAAGGGACCACCATTGACAGCTAAATGGTGCTTGTTTCTGATTTGATGGCCTTCCAATCAGAAGTCCAGTATCTAAACCACTGAGCTAACACTTCATATCAAATTTGCCCTTTATAGTATATCAGTAAATACTGGATGTTAGTGTGGGCAGATAAGGGAGAGAGAGAGAGAGAGAGTGACAGACAGACAGACAGACAGACAGACAGCTGTGTGCTTTCTTTAGAGTTTTCCAGACGTGTTGAAGGTGTTTAATAAGAATGAAAGAGGTAGCTAATTGTCAATGTCCATATATTACATACTCTAACATTGCCAAAATACTATTGATTACTGGAAAGAAAACATATAATGCACTTTCTTTCTCGTAATAATTCTTGATGGATCTTAGTTACATTTTTTTGGATATTTAAATTTACCTTCTCCCAGTTTGTCAGTTTCTGCCACCTAGTTTGGCCTCTACTATATTAGATGTCTGCTACAAACCCGGGAGGGTGAAGAGTAACACGTGTTTCCCCTGTCTTTCCTCTGTGTCACTGCCTGGATTTAAACTGACTTACTTTAATAACTCTTACTTTTCATTTGCAGTCAGTGCAAAATAGAAACAATAGAAAATAGAAACAAATAGAAACAAATTTTTGTATGAAGGTAACTGCAGTGTACTTGTAATATATATGCATACATAAACCGATTGAATATATCTTGAGTGTAAACAGTGAATTTTTTTAATATGGAAATATACATCCAAATATATGTGAACAATTTGTAAGGTGCAAATTTACATAAAAATATATGTAAACATTCTGAAGTTCTGAGTATAAAGACATTTGTGAGGTGGAAGACAGATAGCAGCAGCATGAGAGTAGTGCAAAAGAATATAAAGCACATAATAAAATAAAAGTCACAAAATAATTGTCAAATCACATTATAGAAACACTTCATGCAGAGACGCTATTAATTCTAGTAGTTTGAACCATTTTAAATAGTGTGTAGTGTTCAGTGCTTTTACTGACACCAAGTGGCCAGAATATAGCACTACAAAACATCTGTTCTATGTATTTGAAAAAGTACAATGGCTTAGATTTGTCTTGTATTTTTATTTTATTAATTCAGTATTAATTTAACTCAACTGTACTACATTTAATACCTTTAAATGAAAGTCACAAATAAGGTTTACAATGACAAATTCTGCTTTCTTTTTGTTAAGACTTTAACGTTCTGATATCAAACTACAGCCAGTGATTATGGAGTCATAATGCTTTATAATATGGCAGATAAATTATATTTTAAGAAATGAGATACTGGTTCTCTCTACATGCCACTTTTTGGAAAAATAAACTAAGATGATGAAGTGAACTTCCACCTTGTATTTGAAGTAAAGTGCTAAATGAAAAGCTCAGGCAGAAACATGCACAATGGTTTTGTTGTTTGTTAATAAACAATGTGAAATCATTTTTATATTTACATGGATTTACACTGTGGTGTCATTTTTGTAGGATATATGCATGCCTGTGTGTGTGTGTGTGTGTGTGTGTGTGTGTGTGTGTGTGTGTGTGAGTGTGTAAAACTAACTTATTACTAATGCGTCAATGCAAATTCACTTAAACAGCATACATTTTGTTAACACTCAATTAATGCAGCGCACATTTCTGTTTGACCATTTTTTTAAAGATAAAAATAAATACCAACCAAAACCTTCCACAACACACATTTGTTCGCAATGTCCTTTCTTTATTCTGTTTATATATATATATATAACACACACACACACACACGCACACGCACAGGCACACACACACACACACACACTAGTCTGGGTGGTCATGGCGCACTCTGGTGGAAAGTGGAGGACATGTCTATCATGTGTGATAGACATGTTCCTCTATGGAGTGTGCACCCAGACTGTGTCTTATAAGACTGCAGTTTCAAGAAGCTACTTCCTGGGAACCAATTGCAGACTCCAACCAGTTCCCAGCTAGAGGGCTTACAAAGGGACACACACATTCACATTGCTGTGTACTGACTATGTGAGTATGTAAGGTATACAGGAAGTCTTTATCTGGGCTCACACATCTTCGGTTATTATGTCTTCTTACCCAATCAGGAACAGTTTTAGCTCAGGTATTTTCCAGTGTGTGTATATATACTTGTTATCTGCATTAAATTAAAGAAAAACATATAGGCCATTCTGTGTGCTGTGATTCATCCCTGATCAGAAAAGGCACCACGCGCATCGCAGATCGCATGAAAAACCTCTCCAAGAATTAAGTTTTATTTGGTCATAATAAAAATCTAACATTATATTAGTTTAATTAGCTACTTGACATTTCCTCACTGACCTGCTCCTCCTGATAATAAGTTTAGTTACGATAAATCTTGCTTTAGTTAACAGATACAGCGCAATAACTACTATAATTGATTATTATTATTATTATTATTATTATTATTATTATTATTATTATTATTATTAAATATTATTATTATTTTAACATTGACTACTAATATATGTTACACGTTACACATAAAACAAACTTTTATCAATTGGACAGTCAGAACGTGTAACATATATTAGCAGTCAATGTTGAAAATTTATAATTCTTTTGAAATCTAATAGTTTGTTTACTTTGTGGCATTAAAATGTAAATCTATTTGTTAATTAAAGAGACCTGTTAAAAAAATTGCTTTATTTCTTTGAATTTTTTTAAAGACTTGTTTGGCCTACTTTTAATGAGTTACATGGTGTTGAAGTATGGAAAAGAAGCCATGTTGGTTCATTAGGCTTATTGACTGTTTGCACAAGTCAAAAGTGATAGCCCAGTGGTTAAGGTGTTGGTTTACCAGTCCGCAGCGCCCCACAATGTTGTGGGTTCCAACCCAGCCTCGCAAAGGATCAATTTTATTTTTTTTTTTTGAAATGTAATAGTTTGTCTACTTTGTGACATTAAACTAAATTTAAAAAAAACATTATTTTGCAGAAAACACACTGATCAAAATTAGAGAACAACAATGACTGTAGCATGGAAAAAGATTACAACAAAATTTTCTGAAGGTTACAACAGTCAGCAATTAGTAGGAAGTGTACAGGCCTCTGCTCTGAATGACTTCAGCACATCTGCAGCCACAGGACAGCCTCTCACACTCTCACACTGCTCTGGTGTGATTTTGGTCCACTCTTCTTCCAGTCTCCTCCACAGTTCGGTGACTGTAGTGGGTTTCTTGGCCATACCTTTGTCACCAAGGATTTTCCAGAGGTTCTCTATTGGGTTGAGATCAGGACTCTGGGCAGGCCATGTCATTATTTCAATGTTTTCAAATTCAAGGAACTGCTTTACCTATTTTGCTGTTTGACATGGAGCGTTGTCCTGCACGAACACTGCGGGCTGATTGGGTGATGAACGAGAGAAGGAACCATATGTTGTTGAAGAAGGTTCTGATAAACATGTGCTCTGCCATGTAGCTGTATAAGAGGCCCAACTCCGCTGCAGAAAACATGCCCCAAACCATAACACTTCCTCTTCCACGTGGACGACCAGCTTTCTTGGCGGACTTGAATGAGTTTGTGACGTTGTAAAGATTCAATATTTTTGAAATCACAGATTTGGAACGACCAACTTGTCTTGCTATGGCTGATAGGGTCATCCCTTTGGCATTCATCTGGACAACCTGCTGCCGGAGGCTTTCAGTCACTTTAGAACGGCCCACCATCTTGCAGAGTCAGTGAAACTGGAAGTTAGGCTGCCAGTTAAATAGGGGTTTACAGATAATCAAGGAAATTAGCACCAGGTACCAGATTAACACCAATTACTGGGAGGTATCTGAAAGTGTTCTCTGATTTTGATCAGTGTGTCTCTGCAAAATAATGGATTTTTTAAAAATACCTTAGTTATTTTGTGGAAAAGGTGTTCTGGTAGCATGATATAGACAGGACAAAAACTCCTCAACTGTTGAGCAGTGAAGATGACATTATTTCAGAATTGTTCAATTGTTTATAAATTGTTCTCTAATTTTGATTGCCAGTGTATATACGGCTGTCAATCACATAACATATTAAATAATTTATTTTAGAAAAAGGATAAATTATAAATTATGTAAGTATATTTTGATAAACTGTAATCACACAAACAAAAATTATAAAACAGATACACAATTATATGTAATAAACAATTTTAATATGGTCTGTTGGAGCAGAATATTTAATATGGAGATCTGTTATACTGTTATAAACTCTAAATTACAGTAATAATCTAGTTTTATAAGACAGTAGGTGGCGCAATCCTAATCCGTTGAATTCCTCCTGTATGTATACATATGTAACCGGTCTCTTTCATTCTGCAACTTAACTGTCAATTATGAACCTGAATACAAGTGTATTTTAATGTACACGTGTAAATAAACGTTTCACAAAGCACAGGTTGAGTTTACAATTTCACTTACCCGGTTTCCGACTTTTAAGTCTGATAACATTTGTTACATTATATAATATTCATCTTACATATCTGTTTAATATAAAAGCGTAAGTCTAAGTTGTGCATTGATGCATTAAAGATCTAAATCAGCTGCACTGAACCCACCTGTGTGTTGTTTCCATGTCCGCCAAACTGAAGCTTGTCCTCACAATGTACAATTTCACAACAGGCTTAAACTCGAATGTCCGAGAAACGCAAAAATCCCAGTTCACCTAGGACTATTACAGAGTCTGGTTTTGAAACTGGAAGCGAAGTCAAATTCTGGAAAACATTTACCGCAGAAAACAGAAAGGTGGCCCTGCTTTAGACCTCAATAGAGAAAAACCACACATGGAGAAAAACCCTGCTGAAAAAAATCACAAAATTGCATGATTTCCACTACAAATACCATTACAAACCATCATCTCTTGACTACTGTTCCTTCAAAACCAAAATCAAATGGTTTACGATTCCTAGTGTACATTGTAGAAAATTACTAAAACCTGTATTTGTCCTACTGAGCCTTTAAGGTATCCACTAGATAAAACATGCCACCAAAATAAGACAACAGATTACCAGTATACCCCATTACAATTTCAAACCAATACAATTTCCATTAAAAAATATTGGAAATTCTGTTGGGGTTTCTGTGGTTGAGGGTGCTAAAGGCAAATTTCACTATAGCATTTTATCTTCTGAAAATGCACATGTAACCACTAATCATCAACATATAAACATATCTAGTATGTAAACAAATGTATGGATGAATTAATTTGTCTTAAAATGTATTAAAAACAACAAGATTTATAATTAGACATGAATTAATTATTAATGTTTTACATTTTCTGTTTTAATTTCTCTGCCATTCTGAACAATTTGATGACGACGAATACATTTCTAAAAAGAAAAGGTAAATAAAAACTTACGCTAACTCTTTAATTCACTTCACTGTTTGATTGCTGATCATTTTCACGCACATTTGTGTACAAAACTTTAAATAAATGCTTTTATTTATGCAAATAAGTATTTAATATGGATACACTGAGCAAACACTCCAGCAGGAACGGCTCAGGTTTACAAATGAACTTCATTCTGCTGCTTCTAATATAATGAAACCGTCTACCAAAAAACAAACAAGTGTTGCATTTTGAAGAGCATGCATTAAAATGTGCATTTAAATAGAAGAAACTCAAACAGCATGCAAATGTATGAAGTTACCAACAAGTCACATCCTCCTTAAACCATCTGATGTGGTTAGTTTAAATAAAGAAATATTTAAACTCTACATTGAGTGTGTTGAGTGTGGAGTCACTGATCTGTACTTCTGAACAAACTCACTGGTAAGATTATACTTTATATACTAATATATCCTTAATATACTGTATTGATTTATCAGCAAGTTAATAAATTAACTCTCCAAATATTTAAAAACTAGACATAAGATTTCATATTATAATTATATTTTTTTTATGTTTAATATAATTCAAATAGTTTTTTTTTACCACCAAGATGTTTTATTTATTTTATTTTTTTTTTTTTTACACAAAGGTTATTTCTAAACATATACAAACAATACACACACAAAAAAAAGATATTTAGAATAACCATCGAAATTACAACACAATTTTTTTCATTTGGACCAAAAATACTTTATGGCATGTTGTTCAGTGGAACCTTATCTTTCCTACTAAACGGGGCTTCGCAGCAGTGGATGCGTTTGTGACTCATCATTACAATCATAGTCATTGAAAAAACGTGATCTAAAATCAATGCTCGAGGTTTAGACCTTTAGAATGATGTATTCGATAGTAATGGTTACTCTTATTTATTCTATTGTTAAACATCACCTGAAAACAATTAGATATTGTGTAAGAGTGCAATTATGTACCAAATAGAGTCCCACCACCAATGTTTGATTATGATCAATGTTTATCCAAAGGCAGATAAAACCACAGGACTAAATTTGTCTATTGTCCACAGGCAGAGAATTAGTGGTTGGATACACAATCTCACACTGATATGACACGGCAAAGAGGACTCACACTGTACATGCGATGTCTGTTTGTCTTGTTTGTTGTTGAGACTCAAGGTAAGAGCTTCGCATGCAAATTGATTTTTATGTGTAATAATCGTTTTTTATTATTTGATGTGTTTCTTTTCATATTTCTCCTATTTGAAATCACATTTCAATACCACAGTGCTCCTGGATTCATAATTCTGCTGGATTTGAAAGTGTTGATTCATATAAAAGCAGCTCTGACAATAGTTCACTCAAATACATGATCGCTTTTAAAGTAACAGATTGTTACCGTAGAAATTACATTGAAATATTACTACAGAAATGTTACTTTTGAGTGACAATGAATGGCATCACTTGTAATTAAATTTTATATTTTTTACATATGGAGTTTTGGAATGGAGTCTCCAATATATGCATTCAGTACAGCAAAGTCTTCAGGGAAGTAGACTAGCTGTGTTTTCCTTCTCTTATTCACTTCAATATCCTGCGGATGAAACGACTGTTTATAGCTAATATAATCTATATCAGGGGTCACCAACCTTTTTGAAACTGAGAGCTACTTCTTGGGTACCGATTAATATGAAGGGCAACCAGTTTAATACACACAGATTTCAGTTTGATCTGAAATAACGAATTTGCGCAATTTACCTTTTATTACATGTTATTATTAATAATTAATTATATTCATCTATGTGAAGACACTGATCATGTTAATGATTTCTCATAATAATTATCAACAATGATTTAACAACGTAGGAAACAGCTATTTTTAGAAAAAGCCACCGGGCTACTCATGTGGTCTGTGCAGGCACCATGTTGGAGACCACTAATCTATATGATAACAGGAATTTACTTGTCTCACAGATGGCCCACAACTACCACAGCTGTGGTAGAAGAGGAATACAACACTTGCAACAGGATTTACTCTTGTTAGAAATTGAACAGGGTGGCAACAGTAACCCTGCTTTGTGTTTCTCTGTGACTCTTTTGAATGTGACAAAATGTGTACACTGTTAAACATTCATATCTAAACTATTTTACAAATAACTAATCAATGGTTTTCTATGTTTCTAGTTTCCTGTGTGGAATTAACTGTAATTAATTGCACCCCCAATAATACACTGTATAAACAAGTTGAAAATGCCCTTTGGAGTAAAAACATACGCCCTGTTGCACATCCAAGCGATGTTCTAACTGTGAAACTAGGCCTTACTATTGCGGGAATCCCGGATGTGGTGAGTATTCCCTTATGTCTCTTTTCATAATCCTTTAATCCTATAATACATTTAATTTGACTTAGTATCCTCCTCTGCAATTTGTCTTTCCAGAGTGAAAAGGACCAGGTCATGACAGTATTTATGATATTAACAATTGTAAGTTTCACCCACGTTATTTTTTATCATGCTTTGATTCCTTTCTTATTCTTCACTTTGTGAAAAACATACATTTGAACTCCAATAGGACTGGTTAGTACCGTTTCTGAAGTGGGATATCAATACGTGTGGAACAGAGAAAATCTCATATCCAGTGTCTGATCTGTGGCTGCCGGATATAGAAATTAAAGAGTTGTAAGTATCAGTATCACAATTGTGATATTAATTAGTTCTTCATTTGATTTCCACCTTTATGTTTTAAATCTAGATAAAACTACAACTACATTTAAATGATAAAAATCATTTTTTTTGCTCTCTGACAACATTGCAGAATGGATAAAGACAGTAAGCAGAGCATTCCCTACCTACAGATAAATTACACTGGAGGGCTTCATTTAGTCAAAGTCAAAAGAGTTCCTGTTTCGTGTCAGTTGAATATCTACAGGTTTCCGTTTGATGTCCAGGAATGCTCAATTACTTTCCTTTCCCTCATTCATGAAGGTAATGCTGTAATAACTGTAGTTATTCTAGTGAAACTTTGTAAAGTGACTATAGAGCCTACAAGAACAGATAAATAAAATGTCTGTCAGGAGATTTGGATTTTATAAATCTAGTTTATTTAGATTTGTATTTTTTTTTAATAAGTCTCCAGTATATTTAACAGTAAAATCTTAAGCATAACATTTTCAGAAACAAAGTTCTTGTGACAAAACTTTCAGAATAGTGTCAGTTTCTCATTGAAAAGTTTTTTCTTGAAAAAAAAAAAACAAGTTTGACTGTATATTGTTTGGAAACAATCTTTAATCATTTTGACAGACACATGCATGTTTATTTTCTGGTATGAAGATCTTTAAGGTATAAACATTTACTTTGAACAAAACAAATATATAAATGAACTGATGTTACGCTGGAGGTAGCAGCGCTGAAGATGTTGAGGTTTTTGTTGGGAGTGACGAGGATGGACAGGATTAGAAATTAGTGCATTAGAGGGACAGCGCATGTAGGTCGTTTTGGAGACAAGGTGAAGGAGGCGCAATTGAGATGGTTTGGACATGTGCAGAGAAGAGACGTGGTGTATAGAAGAATGCTGAGGATGGCGCCACCAGGAAGGAGGAAAAAAGGAAGGCCAAGGTGGAGGTTTATGGATGTGATGAGGGAAGACATGCAGGTAGTGTTTAAAAGAGGCAGATGTAGAGGACAGGGGGTTGTGGAGACGGATAATCCGCTGTGGCGACCCCTAATGGGAGAAGCCGAAAGAAGAAGAAGAAGACGACTTATGTTACCCTATTTTATTGTAAAAATCATAGCATGAATAACAGCTTTCCACAATTTTGGCATGTGGACAGTTTCTCCAAACATTCATTTGAAATACTTTGCTATGATTCTTGTAAAACGTCTCTAGGTTACGACCGTAACCCTAGCTCCCCGAGGGAACGAGACGCTGCGTCTCCGTGCCACACTCCCTGCATCCCTGCGGCGCTTACCTTCTCTCGCAGGAGCTAGCGTCTGGTCCATTTCGCATCCATTTGTAGCTTCCTGTTTACGCGACGTCGCCCGCTGATTACGTCACGTCCCAAACGCCTATTGGTCAGATTACATACGTGGTTCAGAGCGCGGTCACGCAGGGGCGTTCCCATAGCGTTTCGACGCAGCTCGAGTTCCTGAAGGGAAACTTGCCAACGGTGTTCTTCACTAGTTAAATATTTCTACTCGACCTTGCAATCCAGTTCATCCCAAAGCAGGATTTAGGTGCAGTGACTGGACAGGCCATTCCATGAGAGATAACACTCCAGCTCACTGTATTGTTGTATGTAGAGGATTCCAATTGATCGCAATTCAGACTCATCTGGACACCGAACTTTCTTCCTGTCATTTACTGTCCAATTCTTGTGTGTTTTTGACTTTTAGCTAGTTTGTTTGTACATTAAAAAACATGCGTATTAACATGCACGTGTACCAAAAACCATAAAAGTGTTTCCAAACTTCTGAAAGCACTATATTAATATAAATATTTAAGCACCACTAATTATACTACTGTATATTATATATATATATATATATATATATATATATATATATATATATATATATATATATATATATATATTACTTGTTTCACAGACTCTCCACAACATTAAAATAGCCACCTATAAAGGGGTAAAGTGTACGACATATTGTTTTATAGTCGTATTAGCATCATTTAAAAAACAAATACTTTCTTCTAACACTACTGAATTGCTGAAAGAAAGAAATATTGTATCTTTGTATTGTTCATCCCCAAATGTTTTAGTCCTTACTTAATTTTTGGTGATATGCTACTCTTTCAGAAGATGAAATGATCCTAACTTCTAAATCAGTGGAATTTTCTACAAAGTCATCTGTAGGTTCTGATTCGGGATGGAAACTCGAAAATTTGGCAAGCCGTAATTACACTTATACTCTTACCAGCAAACGGTCTTTTTCTTGTCAGGAGTACAATGTGAGTATAACACACATACAGTGAGGAAAATAAGTATTTGAACACCCTGCTATTTTGCAAGTTCTCCCACTTAGAAATCATGGAGGGGTCTGAAATTGTCATCGTAGGTGCATGTCCACTGTGAGAGACATAATCTAAAAATAAAAATCCAGAAATCACAATGTATGATTTTTAAACTATTTATTTGTATGATACAGCTGCAAATAAGTATTTGAACACCTGAGAAAGTCAATGTTAATATTTGGTACAGTAGCCTTTGTTTGCAATTACAGAGGTCAAACGTTTCCTGTAGTTTTCACCAGGTTTGCACACACTGCAGAAGGGATTTTGACCCACTCCTCCACACAGATCTTCTCTAGATCAGTCAGGTTTCTGGCCTGTTGCTGAGAATCACGGAGTTTGAGCTCCCTCCAAAGATTCTCTATTGGGTTTAGGTCTGGAGACTGGCTAGGCCACGCCAGAACCTTGATATGCTTCTTACAGAGCCACTCCTTGGTTATCCTGGCTGTGTGCTTGGTCATTGTCATGTTGGAAGACCCAGCCTCGACCCATCTTCAATGCTCTAACTGAGGGAAGGAGGTTGTTCCCCAAAATCTCGCAATACATGGCCCCGGTTATCCTCTCCTTAATACAGTGCAGTCGCCCTGTCCCATGTGCAGAAAAACACCCCCAAAGCATGATGCTACCACCCCCATGCTTCACAGTAGGGATGGTGTTCTTGGGATGGTACTCATCATTCTTCTTCCTCCAAACACGTTTAGTGGAATTATGACCCAAAAGTTCTATTGTGGTCTCATCTGACCACATGACTTTCTCCCATGACTCCTCTGGATCATCCAAATGGTCATTGGCAAACTTAAGAAGTGCCTGGACATGTGCTGGTTTAAGCAGGAAACCTTCCTTGCCATGCATGATTTCAAACCATGACGCCTTAGTGTATTACCAACAGTAACCTTGGAAACGGTGGTCCCAGCTCTTTTCAGGTCATTGACCAGCTCCTCCCGTGTAGTTCTGGGCTGATTTCTCACCTTCCTTAGTATCATTGAGACCCCACGAGGTGAGATCTTGCATGGAGCCCTGAGGGAGACTGACAGTCATGTTTGGCTTTTTCCATTTTCTAATGATTGCTCCAACAGTGGACCTTTTTTCACCAAGCTGCTTGGCAATTTCTCCGTAGCCCTTTCCAGTCTTGTGGAGGTGTACAATTTTGTCTTTAGTCTCTTTGGACAGCTCTTTGGTCTTGGCCATGTTAGTAGTTGGATTCTTACTGATTGTATGGGGTGGACAGGTGTCTTTATGCAGCTAACGACCTCAAACAGGTGCATCTAATTTAGGATAATAAATGTAGTGGAGGTGGACATTTTAAAGGCAGACTAACAGGTCTTTGAGGGTGAGAATTCTAGCTGATAGACAGGTGTTCAAATACTTATTTGCAGCTGTATCATACAAATAAATAGTTTAAAAATCATATAGTGTGATTTCTGAATTTTTGGTGATATGCTACTCTTTCAGAAGATGAAATGATCCTAACTTCTAAATCAGTGGAATTTTCTACAAAGTCATCTGTAGGTTCTGATTCGGGATGGAAACTCGAAAATTTGACAAGCCGTAATTACACTTATACTCTTACCAGCAAACGGTCTTTTTCTTGTCAGGAGTACAATGTGAGTATAACACACATACAGTGAGGAAAATAAGTATTTGAACACCCTGCTATTTTGCAAGTTCTCCCACTTAGAAATCATGGAGGGGTCTGAAATTGTCATCGTAGGTGCATGTCCACTGTGAGAGACATAATCTAAAAATAAAAATCCAGAAATCACAATGTATGATTTTTAAACTATTTATTTGTATGATACAGCTGCAAATAAGTATTTGAACACCTGAGAAAGTCAATGTTAATATTTGGTACAGTAGCCTTTGTTTGCAATTACAGAGGTCAAACGTTTCCTGTAGTTTTTCACCAGGTTTGCACACACTGCAGAAGGGATTTTGACCCACTCCTCCACACAGATCTTCTCTAGATCAGTCAGGTTTCTGGCCTGTTGCTGAGAATCACGGAGTTTGAGCTCCCTCCAAAGATTCTCTATTGGGTTTAGGTCTGGAGACTGGCTAGGCCACGCCAGAACCTTGATATGCTTCTTACAGAGCCACTCCTTGGTTATCCTGGCTGTGTGCTTGGTCATTGTCATGTTGGAAGACCCAGCCTCGACCCATCTTCAATGCTCTAACTGAGGGAAGGAGGTTGTTCCCCAAAATCTCGCAATACATGGCCCCGGTTATCCTCTCCTTAATACAGTGCAGTCGCCCTGTCCCATGTGCAGAAAAACACCCCCAAAGCATGATGCTACCACCCCCATGCTTCACAGTAGGGATGGTGTTCTTGGGATGGTACTCATCATTCTTCTTCCTCCAAACACGTTTAGTGGAATTATGACCCAAAAGTTCTATTGTGGTCTCATCTGACCACATGACTTTCTCCCATGACTCCTCTGGATCATCCAAATGGTCATTGGCAAACTTAAGAAGTGCCTGGACATGTGCTGGTTTAAGCAGGGAAACCTTCCTTGCCATGCATGATTTCAAACCTTGACGTCTCAGTGTATTACCAACAGTAACCTTGGAAACGGTGGTCCCAGCTCATTTCAGGTCATTGACCAGCTCCTCCCGTGTAGTTCTGGGCTGATTTCTCACCTTCCTTAGTATCATTGAGACCCCACGAGGTGAGATCTTGCATGGAGCCCTGAGGGAGACTGACAGTCATGTTTGGCTTTTTCCATTTTCTAATGATTGCTCCAACAGTGGACCTTTTTTCACCAAGCTGCTTGGCAATTTCTCCGTAGCCCTTTCCAGTCTTGTGGAGGTGTACAATTTTGTCTTTAGTCTCTTTGGACAGCTCTTTGGTCTTGGCCATGTTAGTAGTTGGATTCTTACTGATTGTATGGGGTGGACAGGTGTCTTTATGCAGCTAACGACCTCAAACAGGTGCATCTAATTTAGGATAATAAATGTAGTGGAGGTGGACATTTTAAAGGCAGACTAACAGGTCTTTGAGGGTGAGAATTCTAGCTGATAGACAGGTGTTCAAATACTTATTTGCAGCTGTATCATACAAATAAATAGTTTAAAAATCATATAGTGTGATTTCTGAATTTTTTTTTTTTTAGATTATGTCTCTCAAAGTGGACATGCACCTACAATGACAATTTCAGACCCCTCCATGATTTCTAAGTGGGAGAACTTGCAAAATAGCAGAGTATTCAAATGCTTATTTTCCTCACTGTAAATCATTGTGTCTTTTTCAATTTCTTTAATAATATCTTAAAGAGAAATCATAGCTTATGGACTGAAGCAGTGCATCTCTTTGTGTTTCTGCCATAGCTAACCCTTAGACGTGAGGCCAGTCTCTATGTGGTGAACCTCCTTGTCCCCAGCTGTTTCCTGAGTCTGTTAGACCTGTGCAGTTTCATCTTGCCTCCTCAAAATATGGATCGCTCCGCTTTCAAAATGACCCTTATCCTCGGCTACACTGTCTTTCTGATCATCACTAATGATTTCTGCCTAACAGTGTCTACCCTACTCCTCTAATAAGTAAGTCCTGCAGTACAGTCCAGAAGCATATATACCGTATGTATCGTGGGTGTGGTGGGAAAATATTTTATAACCATTTTAAATGTTAACATAGCCCATACATACAACTCATTATATATTTGTCAGAAGACCTAACTGTGCTATAATGATGTTCATAAAAGATGAAGAAATTCATCAATACGTGTTAATAATTAACCGTCTAAGAAAACACATACCGTAGTTTGTTTAATAAATATTTGATTGTCAAGAGCAGATGTAATTTTAATATTGCATACTGGCTTTCATAAAGGTTTTTAATCCCTTAAAATTAATTGTGTTATCGAAATAAGACTGGGTAAGATGTTTGAAGGTAGTAAATCATTGCTTTGATTAAGTAAATGTCCTAATAAATGAATGATTTTGTATCCCACCATGACACCAGTCTGGCATAAACCCTGAAACACTTGAGCATAGTTTTTGTAGTTACAAAACAATTTTACAGTACAAAATGTGACTTGCTGTACAATCTCGTTCTAACCAATTTGCTGCCAAAATACAATCATATCTAACAATGATCGAACCAAAAGGCAATAGCATATTAACGTACTTTATTGTTCTTGTTTCTTTTTCTATGCAGATGTGTTTTTTTCTCTCAGCTTGGGGCTGATGGTAGCCAGCCTTTTGGAGACAATGTTAATTGTTAACCTCAGTAACTTCCCAAACAAATACCCCAAAGTACCCCGTTGGGTGCATGTTCTCATTCTGGACTTCTTGGGACGCCTCCTATTCATATCCCACAAATGCCCTGATGCTCAAGTGGAAGTGGTTTTAAACTCATATGCAAAAGGTAACAGGAATAATTCAAATACTAATGAGTGCTACACAAAACTCAACAATAGCTGATAACAATTTATAAACAGTTTAAAATCGGGAAGGCACTGAGGTCTGTTTATTATGTTGCATAGATTACATAAGGAATGTGCTGGGCCTTTAGGACCATTTATTTTTGCTTTGTCCCTTCAACAAAAAAGGTTTTGGGTAAAGCCCAGAGCATTTTCTTACATGATTCCCACCATATGTATCTTGAGATTAACCTCCTTCTTGCTTCGGAATAGCACTCCTATTAGTTTAACTAATAGTTTGAATTAATTTTTCCCCTCTGCTGGGAAGTTTTTATATGTAAGGTAAACACCATGTAGGAGGAAATTGGGTGTTTGTAATGTGTGTTTGAGTTGATATGCTTGTATATTGCAATCATAATACCTTGAACTGAACTGAACAACAGAGTGGAAGGACTTTATACATACAACATTTATTTACTTTATACAACATTTAATGTTGTGAGACATTACATACAGTGGAGGAGAATTCTCACGATCTCTTACTGTAACTTTAAACGGTCATCAGTCACTTGTTTATCTCGTACTTTACAAAGATAAAGCTTTATAGCTTTGAAATGTACTGTTTATCTATCCATTCATCCATCCATCCATCCATCCATGAATGAAAGGTCATGGGTTCAGATCCCAACACTACTGCTGGATGCTTCAGCAAAGCCCTTAACCCTCAATTGCTCAGCTGTATATCTAAGATAACTGAAAGCCAAATGCTATAAATGTAATATAAAATGTTCATTAACATTCTCACCACAATACGATTGATTATTTTCTTAGAACGGCAAACCTTGGTATATTTTACTCCTTATATAACAATACTAATCCTAATGGAGAAATTCTACATGGCAACTCATTCTATAATTATAAATAGCAGTCTTTTTCTTATATCAGTCTTTTTTTTTTTTTTTTATGTCAGAAAAAGCACTGCATTAAGATAGATAAGAATATATTTTAGATCACCTAAAGTTCATCCAAACTCATTATCATAAACATGACTGTAACAGTAGCTTATGTCTCATTATACTCTTCATGAAAGCAGGGAATCCAGACATAACAGCAATGATGTTTTCTCACACTGGAGAAAACGAAGGGATGGAGGGTTCTGCAGTTGTGAATGAGCTGAAGAAAGTGGCCCAAGACTTGCTGACAATTCGACTGAGGGTGGAAGAACACCTGAGACCCAAGCAGGCTGAGATTGAATGGAATCTGATCGCAAATGTTATTGATCGCTTCTTGTTCCTGATTGTATGGGGTGGACAGGTGTCTTTATGCAGCTAACGACCTCAAACAGGTGCATCTAATTTAGGATAATAAATGTAGTGGAGGTGGACATTTTAAAGGCAGACTAACAGGTCTTTGAGGGTGAGAATTCTAGCTGATAGACAGGTGTTCAAATACTTATTTGCAGCTGTATCATACAAATAAATAGTTTAAAAATCATATAGTGTGATTTCTGAATTTTTTTTTTTTTAGATTATGTCTCTCAAAGTGGACATGCACCTACAATGACAATTTCAGACCCCTCCATGATTTCTAAGTGGGAGAACTTGCAAAATAGCAGAGTATTCAAATGCTTATTTTCCTCACTGTAAATCATTGTGTCTTTTTCAATTTCTTTAATAATATCTTAAAGAGAAATCATAGCTTATGGACTGAAGCAGTGCATCTCTTTGTGTTTCTGCCATAGCTAACCCTTAGACGTGAGGCCAGTCTCTATGTGGTGAACCTCCTTGTCCCCAGCTGTTTCCTGAGTCTGTTAGACCTGTGCAGTTTCATCTTGCCTCCTCAAAATATGGATCGCTCCGCTTTCAAAATGACCCTTATCCTCGGCTACACTGTCTTTCTGATCATCACTAATGATTTCCTGCCTAACAGTGTCTACCCTACTCCTCTAATAAGTAAGTCCTGCAGTACAGTCCAGAAGCATATATACCGTATGTATCGTGGGTGTGGTGGGAAAATATTTTATAACCATTTTAAATGTTAACATAGCCCATACATACAACTCATTATATATTTGTCAGAAGACCTAACTGTGCTATAATGATGTTCATAAAAGATGAAGAAATTCATCAATACGTGTTAATAATTAACCGTCTAAGAAAACACATACCGTAGTTTGTTTAATAAATATTTGATTGTCAAGAGCAGATGTAATTTTAATATTGCATACTGGCTTTCATAAAGGTTTTTAATCCCTTAAAATTAATTGTGTTATCGAAATAAGACTGGGTAAGATGTTTGAAGGTAGTAAATCATTGCTTTGATTAAGTAAATGTCCTAATAAATGAATGATTTTGTATCCCACCATGACACCAGTCTGGCATAAACCCTGAAACACTTGAGCATAGTTTTTGTAGTTACAAAACAATTTTACAGTACAAAATGTGACTTGCTGTACAATCTCGTTCTAACCAATTTGCTGCCAAAATACAATCATATCTAACAATGATCGAACCAAAAGGCAATAGCATATTAACGTACTTTATTGTTCTTGTTTCTTTTTCTATGCAGATGTGTTTTTTTCTCTCAGCTTGGGGCTGATGGTAGCCAGCCTTTTGGAGACAATGTTAATTGTTAACCTCAGTAACTTCCCAAACAAATACCCCAAAGTACCCCGTTGGGTGCATGTTCTCATTCTGGACTTCTTGGGACGCCTCCTATTCATATCCCACAAATGCCCTGATGCTCAAGTGGAAGTGGTTTTAAACTCATATGCAAAAGGTAACAGGAATAATTCAAATACTAATGAGTGCTACACAAAACTCAACAATAGCTGATAACAATTTATAAACAGTTTAAAATCGGGAAGGCACTGAGGTCTGTTTATTATGTTGCATAGATTACATAAGGAATGTGCTGGGCCTTTAGGACCATTTATTTTTGCTTTGTCCCTTCAACAAAAAAGGTTTTGGGTAAAGCCCAGAGCATTTTCTTACATGATTCCCACCATATGTATCTTGAGATTAACCTCCTTCTTGCTTGAATAGCACTCTATTAGTTTAACTAATAGTTTGAATTAATTTTTCCCCTCTGCTGGGAAGTTTTTATATGTAAGGTAAACACCATGTAGGAGGAAATTGGGTGTTTGTAATGTGTGTTTGAGTTGATATGCTTGTATATTGCAATCATAATACCTTGAACTGAACTGAACAACAGAGTGGAAGGACTTTATACATACAACATTTATTTACTTTATACAACATTTAATGTTGTGAGACATTACATACAGTGGAGGAGAATTCTCACGATCTCTTACTGTAACTTTAAACGGTCATCAGTCACTTGTTTATCTCGTACTTTACAAAGATAAAGCTTTATAGCTTTGAAATGTACTGTTTATCTATCCATTCATCCATCCATCCATCCATCCATGAATGAAAGGTCATGGGTTCAGATCCCAACACTACTGCTGGATGCTTCAGCAAAGCCCTTAACCCTCAATTGCTCAGCTGTATATCTAAGATAACTGAAAGCCAAATGCTATAAATGTAATATAAAATGTTCATTAACATTCTCACCACAATACGATTGATTATTTTCTTAGAACGGCAAACCTTGGTATATTTTACTCCTTATATAACAATACTAATCCTAATGGAGAAATTCTACACATGGCAACTCATTCTATAATTATAAATAGCAGTCTTTTTCTTATATCAGTCTTTTTTTTTTTTTTTTATGTCAGAAAAAGCACTGCATTAAGATAGATAAGAATATATTTTAGATCACCTAAAGTTCATCCAAACTCATTATCATAAACATGACTGTAACAGTAGCTTATGTCTCATTATACTCTTCATGAAAGCAGGGAATCCAGACATAACAGCAATGATGTTTTCTCACACTGGAGAAAACGAAGGGATGGAGGGTTCTGCAGTTGTGAATGAGCTGAAGAAAGTGGCCCAAGACTTGCTGACAATTCGACTGAGGGTGGAAGAACACCTGAGACCCAAGCAGGCTGAGATTGAATGGAATCTGATCGCAAATGTTATTGATCGCTTCTTGTTCCTGATTTATATCCTCTTTGTGATTGCAAGCTACATCACTATAATTGTCTTATGGTCCAGTTCCTAAGTGCACTAATCAAAGTAGAAAAGGAGGAACATGTAAAGTTATAAATCAAAAATTGGTTCAAACATTTCTTCAACTTTGAATAAGGGTTTATTATTAACTATAAGGAAGCAGCATTAAAAAATTTAAAAGCACATTTCTTTATTACATTTATTGATAATCGAATAAATAAAAGCTATTTTGGAGTTGATTATTTTCCAATATTAATAACATCCTGATGTTTTGTTATTAGTGTAACTACTCTTGTTAACTTACCTTACAAATATTTTATATTACACTATACAGACAAAAATATTAGGACACCTGAATTTTCCAGACATATGTGTCTTTATCAAACTTTCGCTAAACTGTACAGGACGTCTCTGGAGTGTAGTAGCAATACATTTTCCCTTTACCTAAACTAGGAAACCCAAATTTGCACCAGCAAGACAATGCCCTTGTGCACCATGAAAACTTGAGTGGAAGATCTTGATTGGCCTGCTAATGAGCTCTGACCTCAAATGCATTAAATACTTTTAAGATTAATTGAAACACTGACTGCACCCCAGGCCTCCTTGTTACTAAAGCTTTTGTGGCTGAATGATCACAAATCTCCATAACCTTTCACCCAAATCTCAAAAAACAGCAATTCGGGACTAGATGTGGAATTAAATGTTCAAAAAGCACACGTCACCAAACTTTTGTCCAAATAGTGTATATACACCTATGATATTAGTATGTTTCTTTTTTACCAGTCTCTCTTTTTCATCTTACTTGAAATTAATGACGTAAATAAAAATGTTTTTTTTTTTGAAAAACTACAATGTCCTCTGTCTTTATTCCACCATGACAGAAAGCCTAAGTGAGGCTAAAGTGACTAAAATGCTAAATAATGGTCTCTTCACAGAACACTTCAGTTAGAATAATTGATTCACCCTTTTTAGCCAATCAGAATCTGGGAAACCAACAGACATGTGATATTAACTGTGATAGTAACCTTTTCAACTGTTGTCTCTTCAGTCCAGTCATAAACTTCACCAATACAGTAGGTACCAGATTGTATTCCACTATATGACTTCACATTGTACAGGTGAATCTCAATAAATTAGAATATCATTAAAAAGTTTATTTATTTTAGTAATTTAATACAAAAAGTATAATAAATAGGTATCACACACAAACCTATATATTTAAAGTGTCTATTTCTTTTATTTTTGATGATTCATTTTCTAAAACAATGTGAAAACTTCATAAGACCAAACAAAAAACATTTTTTAGTGAATTGTTGGCTTTC
Source organism: Silurus meridionalis (assembly GCF_014805685.1). Lineage (NCBI taxonomy): Eukaryota > Metazoa > Chordata > Actinopteri > Siluriformes > Siluridae > Silurus > Silurus meridionalis. The sequence continues at coordinate 8,004,422 of NC_060907.1, forward strand.
TGGAAAGTATGTTCAGTTACTGTATATGTACTCAATACTTGGTAGAGGCTCCTTTTGCTTAAATTACTGCAGCTGCTTTAATTACTGCAATTCCTGTGGCACTGTTGAGGTGGTATGGAAGCCCAGGTTTCTTTGACAGTGGCCTTCAGCTCAACTGCATTTTTTTGGTCTCTTGTTTCTCATTTTTCTCTTGACAACTGGTCTGTTGAGTTTGTTGGCCAGTCAAGCACACCAGCACCATGGTCATTTAACCAACCTTTGGTGCTTTTGGTGCCAAATCCTGCTGGTCAGCAAAGGAAAGCATGAAATGCTCTGAAACTTCCTGGTTATGTCTGTGCTGACCTTGGACTTGATAAAACACAGTGGACCAAAACAACTTGGATTCTGTGCCTCTCCTCTCTTCGTCCAGACTCTGGGAGCTTGATTTCCAAATGAAATGCGAAATTGACTTTTCTTTCATCTAAAAAGACGACTTTGGCCCACTGAACAACAGTCCAGTCCCTTTTGTCCTTTGCCCAGATAAGACACCTCTGACGTTGTCTCTGGTTCAGGAGTGGCTTGACACAAGGAATGCGTCAGTTGTAGCCCATGGATACGTCTGTGCGTGGTGGCTCTTGAAAAACTGACTCCAGCTGCAGTCCACCCTTCTCCCTAAATTCTCCAATCGGTTTTGTTTCATCTTTTTCTACCATATTATTTCCTTCCATCCAACTTTCCATTAATTTGCTTGGATACAGCACTCTGTGAACAGGAGCTTCTTTAGCGATGACCTCTTGTGTTTTTACCCTCCATGTGCAGGGTGTCAATGATCGTCTCCTGGACAACTGTCAAGTCAGCAGTCTTCCCCCATGATTGTGGAGCCTGAACCAGACTGAGACACCGTTTCAAGGCTCAAAAAACCTTTGCAGGTGTTTGAATTTAATGTGCTGATCAAAGTGTGACATCACGAGTCTCCAATACTGAACATTTTTACAATATTAAAATTTCCTGAGATACTGAATTTTGTGTTTTCATTAGAGATTTTGTGTTAGCCATAAGAGATAAACACTTGAAATATATAACATAGATATGATGAATTTATATAATATGAGTTTCACTTTTTGTATTGAATTACTAAATCAGCTTTGTAAATAATCAAATTTATTGAGACGCACCTGTAAGTGCTTATATCGCTTAGTGTCTAGTCATGATAGAGCAATGAATTGTTTTTTTGTTTTTTTCCTTGATGATGTTTGATGTTTGGAGACATGAACATACTGGACATGTTTGCTCTGAATTTTCTACTTCCTCTACTTCTTAACTAGAAGTGTAGCATATAACTGTGACTAATGTTGTTTAATCCCCAATCAGTCAGATGTTAAATACACAACCTCGCAAAGACATGACTCATAAAATAGTCAAGGTAGGAGCTAGTTCATACTAAATAGACACTAACGTGTGGAAATTGTTGATGTTGTGAAGTTCTATTAAGGAGATTTACAAACCCGATTCCAAAAAAGTTGGGACACAGTCCCAACTTTTAAAAAGGAATGCAATAATTTACACATCTTATGAACTTGGATTTTATTCACAATAGAATATAGAAAACATATCAAATGTTGAAAGTGAGACGTTTTAAAATGTCATGCCAAATATTGGCTTATTTTGGATTTCATGAGAGCTACACATTCCAAAAAAGTTGGGACAGGTAGCAATAAAGGGCTGGAAAAGTTAAATGTACATATAAGGAACAGCTGGAAGACCAATTTGCAACTTATTAGGTCAATTGGCAACATGACTGGGTATAAAAAGAGCCTCTCAGGGTGGCAGTGTCTCTCAGAAGTCAAGATGGGCAGAGGATCACCAATTCCCCCAATGCTGCTGCTAAAAATAGTAAAGCAATATCAGAAAGGAGTTTCTCAGAGAAAAAGTGCAAAGAGTTTGAAGTTATCGTCATTTACAGTGCATAATATAATCCAAAGATTCAGAGAATCTGGAACAATCTCTGTGCGTAAGGGTCAAGGCCGGAAAACCATACTGGATGCTACTGTAATGGAAATCACAACATGGGCTCAGGAATACTTCCAGAAAACATTGTCGGTGAACACAATCCACTGTGCCATTCGCCGTTGCTGACTAAAACTCTATATGTCAAAAAAGAAGCCATATCTAAACATGATCCAGAAGCGCAGGCATTTTCTCTGGGCCAAGGCTCATTTAAAATAAACTGTGGGAAAGTGGAAAACTGTTCTGTGGTCAGATGAATCAAAATTTGAAGATCTTTTTGGGAAAACTGGGACGCCATGTCATCCGGACTAAAGAGAATAAGGAAAACCCAAGTTGTTATCAGTGCTAAGTTCAGAAACCTGCATTTCTGATGGTATGGGGTTGCATGAGTGCGTGTGGCATGGGCAGCTTACACATCTGGAAAAGGCACCATCAATGCTGAAAGGTATATCCAAGTTCTAGAACAACATATACTCCTATCCAGACGTCGTCTCTTTCAGGGAAGACCTTGCATTTTCCCACATGACAATGCCAGACTACATACCGCATCAATTACAACATCATGGCTGCGTAGAAGAAGGATCCGGGTACTGAAATGGCCAGCCTGCAGTCCAGATCTTTCACCCATAGAAAACATTTGGCGCATCATAAAGAGGAAGATGCGACAAAGAAGACCTAAGACATGGGACAACATTACTATACCTAAAAATTTGAGCAACTTGTCTCCTCAGTCCCCAGATATTTGCAGACTGTTATAAAAAGAAGAGGGGATGCCACACAGTGGTAAACATGGCCTTGTCCCAACTTTTTTTAGATTATTTTTGATATTTTCCCCTTAAAATTATACATTTTCTCAGTTTAAACATTTGATATGTCATCTATGTTGTATTCTAAAACTCTGTTTTTATTCACAGTTTGTACAGTGTCCCAACTTTTTTGGAATCGGGGTTTGTACTTTTTTGGAGAAAGTTTCCAATATCATGGGGTAGACATAGTAGTTCTACATTGTACATTTTAGGTCTACTTAAGTTCTACATTTTCTCATAGAGCAAAGTATTTTTGTGTCTTATTATCTACAAGAGAAAGATAACAAAATAAATGATTTAAAAAAACTATTTCTAGCTGCCATATCGTTACATTTACAGTGCAAATAATGCAATAAAATGTACAATGTTTATCAGAGTTTTTGAAACACCAACTCACATGGTTATTGAGACACATGTATGTGACTTTTATTTCTATGCAACAAACTAGTTTAAAGACAAAACCCACAGTAATTGGACAGTGAATGATGAGGAGAATGTTCTGTGGACATTTGAATCTAAAAGAACTTGTGTTAGTCAGAGAACAGGAGAGAAGAGGTTAGCATACTTCTTCACAGAAACAGTCAAACATGGAGGTGAACGCTTAGTGGTTTGGGGTTGTTTTGGAGCAGGGAATGTTGGAGACTTATTCTGGAGACTTATTCTGGGTGAAAGGAAAAGAAAACCAATGTGGCTACCATTCCATACCTCAACACCATGCAATTCCGTCTCGACTGTGGCTCATTGGAACCGAATTCACTGTACAAAAATACCATGACCTGAAGCTGACCTGACTCTGTAAGCGTTATTTAGAGAGCAAATTTTGAGATTGTAATCTACCATTAAATAGCCCTCCCAGTTACGGCACCTAAAACCTAAAAGAGCTGCTCTGGGATGAACTGGATCGCAAGTTTAGAAAGAAATATCCAAATAGCAAAGAATATCTTTGGCAAGTTTTACAAGTGGCATGGTAAAGTATTTTAGCTGAATGTTTGGAGAAACAAACTGTCCGGATGCCAAGAGTGTGAAAATCTGTTATTAATGCTAAGGTAGAATTTTTCAATGAACATAAAGTTTAACATCTGTATATGTATATATACATATGGAATCAAGTAGAAAGTAAATCTTCCAAACCTTATAAACATGCCTAGTTTGTTGCTTATAAACAAAAGCAACATGTAAGCGTCTCTCATAAACCATAAAAAACTAGGTGTTTCCAAACAGGCATGTTGTGTCTTTCCAAATTTCTTGGCACCTTAATTTTAAGGACTGTGAGAAAAACACAAAAATTTTATCAATGTATCCAAAGATCCAAAGGTCCACAAATGACCTTTTCTCCCCCAACACACAGGAATCAGAACAGAAATTCAATTCATAAAGAAACTAAAGAAAGTATTAGAAACACACAATATTTATGTCCCCCGAAACACTTCTGACATCCTAAAAAATCAGACCTCTAAATCAGGCACATTTGGGTTGAAATTAGCCAATGAAAGAAGTGTTTTCCTAAGTCATTTTTTTTGGCTGTGGAAAATGAAGGATTTTATAAACCTTAAAGCTTAAGTATGCTTGCAAATCATTTTGTTTATTCTGCAAGATGACACATTTTTGGACTATATAAGGTAAACCTGTATACAAGCAAGATTGGGCCTAGACCTCAATTCAAATCTACTTATATGTCGCCCTCTTGTGGAAATAAATAAAAGGCAAAATACTGTAGGTTTAAGTGATTATTAACGATATTGCATGTTTGGTCACACAATTTGTATTTTTATATTGTCTTTTCTCCAAGTTTTGAAATAGGCAATTGTCTTGGTCAAATAAAATGATCTGCAATCGATTTGCTAACCGGTATATATCATCATCATCGTCACCTTCATCAATAGAGACTTGCAGGGCCACTAATTTTGCTAGGTGGCTTTTAAGAATATATAAATGGTCTCCTAGTCTTTTATTTAACCCTACATTTAATCAATAATAAACTCTATACGAAATCAAGTGTTTTTTTGTTTTTTTTTGTCCAAAAAAATGTCCAAATTTCTCTATTCCTGCAAATCATTAAACACAGACTGTTTGTTCTCTAATTTTGATCGCCAGTGTGTATATATATATATATATATATATATATATATATATATATATATATATATATATATATATATATATATACAGTGAGGAAAATAAGTATTTGAACACCCATTTTGCAAGTTCTCCCACTTAGAAATCATGGAGGGGTCTGAAATTGTCATCGTAGGTGCATGTCCACTGTGAGAGACATAATCTAAAAAAAAATCCAGAAATCCACAATATATGATTTTTAATCTATTTATTTGTATGATACAGCTGCAAATAAGTATTTGAATACCTGTCTATCAGCTAGAATTCTGACCCTCAAAGACCTGTTAGTCTGCCTTTAAAATGTCCACCTCCACTACATTTATTATCCTAAATTAGATGCACCTGTTTGAGGTCGTTAGCTGCATAAAGACAACTGTCCACCCCATCCAATAAGTAAGAATCCAACTACTAACATGGCCAAGACCAAAGAGCTGTCCAAAGACACTAGAGACAAAATTGTACACCTCCACAAGGCTGGAAAGGGCTACGGGGAAATTGCCAAGCAGCTTGGTGAAAAAAGGTCCACTGTTGGAGCAATCATTAGAAAATGGAAGAAGCTAAACATGACTGTCAATCTCCCTTGGACTGGGGCTCCATGCAAGCTCTCACCTCGTGGGGTCTCAATGATCCTAAGGAAGGTGAGAAATCAGCCCAGAACTACACAGGAGGAGCTGGTCAATGACCTGAAAAGAGCTGGTACCACCGTTTCCAAGGTTACTGTTGGTAATACACTAAGACGTCATGGTTTGAAATCATGCATGGCACGGAAGGTTCCCCTGCTTAAAGCAGCACATGTCCAGGCACGTCTTAAGTTTGCCAATGACCATTTGGATGATCCAGAGGAGTCATGGGAGAAAGTCATGTGGTCAGATGAGACCAAAATATAACTTTTGGGTCATAATTCCACTAAACGTGTTTGGAGGAAGAAGAATGATGAGTACCATCCCAAGAACACCATCCCTACTGTGAAGCATGGGGGTGGTAGCATCATGCTTTGGGGGTGTTTTTCTGCACATGGGACAGGGCGACTGCACTGTATTAATAATTATCAATTAATCAATCAGTGCCAAAAATAGACCAATTATTACTCTCAGGTTTAAATGAAAACTGCCAGTAAGAATAAAGGTTATCTGTTTGTTTGTTGCTGGTTGCTTTGTGTTTTCTAACATAACTTTGTTAAGGATTTGTTGTCAATGAAGGTCTTAGATATGGCTATTTTGGCACACACTTCTATATTTTGCTCTCCAATTTCTGCAATATGCTGCAACTGCTTTACAGCTCCAGCTAAATACATTTCTTTTTAAAAGCAGATGCCTTTAAAATATTTTCTTTGAAATATATGCACCCAACATGTTTTTGCACTCTTCAAAAGACCAAGTATTGTTTCGATGAATACCATATTACAGCATTAAATTCACTCTGATCAATTGTGGTTATTGAATGCATAGGTTGTTTTAAGAATGATTTAAACTAACTGCTAGCCCACCTTTCTAAGTGGGTGGAATGGCATGCCCAACTAAGGTGGATCTAGGAAGATGGGAGAAAAATAAAATTTGAAATATGGAGAAGGAACAGCCCTTACAACTTAGTGGGGAGCTGCTGATTGGTAAACCAACGCCTTACCCACTGAGCTATCACGTCTAACTTGTGCAAGCAGTCAATAAGCCTAATGAACCAACATGGCTTCTTTTCCATACTTCAACACCATGAAACTCATTAAAAGTAAGCCAAAGAAGTATTTCAAAGAATTCAAAGAAATAAAGCAATATTTTCAACAGGTCTCTTTAATAAATAAATATATTTACAGTTTAATGCCACAAAGTAGACAAACTATGAAATTTAAAAAGATAAATAAAAATTGATCCTTTGCAATTGCAGGGCTTGAACCCAGAACCTTGTGGGGCGCCACCTATCGGCACCTAACCCATTGAGCTATCACTTCTGACTAGTGCAAGCAGTCAATACATTTACGGTATTTGGCAGACGCCCTTATCCAGAGCGACTTACATATACCTCATTCGTACAATTGAGCAGCTATGGAGTTAAGAGCCTTTCTCAGGGGCCCAGGAGTGGCAGCTTGGTTTGGCTGGGATTTCAACTCATGCCCTTCAGAGCCAAAATCCAATGCTTTAACCACTGAGATACAACTTCATCTGTACTCTATTTGAGTATTGATTATGTAAACTTGTGTATATCCGCAGCAGCATTGTATGTATGTATTAGAGATGTGCATCTTCATAAAGTGAGGCCGATGCGATTCGATACATAGCCAATTATACGATACATTAAAGATACACATGAAGCAGCTACTGATTCAATATGATACTATTCAACACACGGTTAAATGGAAAAAAATACGATGCCTTGCAATTCAATGCGGTACTTATAATTAACTTTTATTTCTTTGGTTCAGACAGTCAGCAAATTATAAATTTACTTAAGTGCCTTCTGACTTCTAACGCATGGCCTTTTCATGCTCTACCTCTGCCATGTTAATCTGTATTCTATGTGACTCTCAGGACACGCTTCGGTCTCCCTAGTGTTGTGATACTTCATGTTCACATAGCTGCCATGGTGCTGAGAGAAACAGTTTATCGAGGAGAAATCGGTCTACATACAGTATCTATTATTTATTTTCCTAAAAAATAAAAGTATAACAAGTATGCGAATCTGTGAATCTTACCATCCCTACTGTGTACAAATACTGCATCTGATCCACAATACCCAGAATCCTGTGCAGCTCTAGACAGAACTTTCTGCAGCCGCAGGTGAAACTTCTTTAGCTTGTACTAATTTGGTGATTGGAACGCCTCAGATACCCAAGTCGAGCTGAATAATTCAGAAACGTCTGGCCCATAGAGCTGAGCTACCCAGTACATGTGGTACCTCTGGAACTTTGTAAAGTGACCCTTCACCTCGAATGCTCAGAAGCGATTCAGACACTGGGCAGTGCTTGCGAATTTACGTTTCGTCTGAAACATCATTGGGTCTTTAATCTATTTTTATATTTCTCTACTTTTTATATACTTGCTACACATTTCTTTTCTTTGTAACACAGAAATTTCCCCACTGTGGGACGAATAAAGTTATATCTTATCTTATCTTAATTCTCAACCTTTTATCCGGTAAAAAAACAGTTCCATGCTTGAGAGCTTGTTGTACTCACCTCTCCGGCAGATGCTGAGCCTTTCATGTTGAGCCTCCTCCGTTCCCTGGCTTCCATGCTCCTCTCGGCCAAGTCGTAGCGGATATTCGGGCGTCTCTTATCCCGGTCTGTTAACCCGGCGGCTGGCTCTTGGCTCAGGTCGGTTTTCTCAGCGTGGAGTCGGTGGACTCGTCCGTGTCCGTATCAGGAATTTTGTTCTTTTCTTCATCCTAAAACAATGAAGAATGAAACACATCCTGTTACACCATAAACGATACCATATCAAAAAAATCCCCTTGAAGCATCCAGGTATTACCTCTCCTGTTCTCACAAACCAGGACAAGGTTCTAATGAGGAGCAGATGCCTGGACAAAATAAAAACTGCAGGACGGATCTTTTTTCTTTAGTCCCAATGGAGCACAAGGCTTATTTTAAAGACCTAGACCCAGTTACGTTCAGGACAAGACGTCTACCATATTTTTCGGACTATAAGCCGCTACTTTTTTCACACGTTTTGAACCCCGCGGCTTAAACAACGAAGCTGCTAATATATGGATTTTCCTCGGGTTTTTCCCGGTTTTACAAACTTCAAGCCAAAAAACTGAGCGACATAACATAAGACCAATGAAATTTCCGAACGGTTCAGTTCTGAGCTGCATGGCATCGGGAAAAAAACTTCCACCAGTGGCGCACGACGATGACAAAAGATAAACTCCCCAGAGAAATACAGTGGTACCTTGACCTACGAGTTTAATTCGTTCCGTGGACGAGCTCGTATCTCAATTTGCTCGCACATCAAATCAGTTTTCCATATTGAAAATACTTAAAATGGCATAAATCCGTTCCAACCCTGAAAATGACACCCCTTTTTTATGTTTCATGTTATTAAATTGGAAAATACATTTCTAAATAACAAATCTTGTATAAAAACATAATAGAAAGAGTATGTAAATATATAATAAGGTCTTATTCAGTGTATTTTCCTTGGAGATGAGACGACTTAAGCTAACGAAACCGCCGGTGTGTGTGTGTGTGTGTGTGTGTGTGTGTGTGGAGGGTAGAGGCGATAAGCGGAGGCAGAGGGAAAACTCGTTTTTTACTATCACTCCTGTACACTATGTATCCCTAAACTTTAAAATTTTTACTTTTTCTTCTTTTGCTTATCTTAATTTTCATTACAATCTTCGCCATCTAGCAGCGGCGTCTCGAGCTCGTACCTCAATTTTTTGCTCGCGTAACAAAGCAAAAAAATCAACGAGTGACGCTCGTACCTCGGAAAACTCCTCCATTAATGCACTCATAGGTCAAGGTATCACTGTAGTTGTGAAAGGAAGGAGGAAGACAGTGAACAATGACTTACTTGGTCAGCTACTGTTTAGATACAAGCCGATGTAACGCGTTGAGTCTGAGTGAAGGGAGAGCTCGCTAACTCCAGTTGCAACAGAAATTATATGAGCACAGACATGTTTCCAAAACTCATGCTTTTTAATTTTTCTTGCCAACAGTGTTATGGGTTAGTCAAAGAAACTTAGAAATGAGCATCAGAAAATAATAAGGACATAATCCTCAGTCTTACACACGCGCAGTAATACCAGGAATGCAGTGGCAGCCTATTCCCAAAATACCGCTCTGCTCCTAATAGAAGCGCAACATATTGCATTTAGTGTCTTTCGTTAAAGGCTGTGTAAAGTTCATTAGTTTCAGTGTAGACACTGAGGCTTACAGACAGGTGCGGCTTATTTATGTTAAAAGTAAAAATCTTTGTCAAATTCAGTTTATAGCGGCTTATATAAGGGTGCGCTTTATAGTCCGGAAATTACGGTAATATGTCTTCTTTTATATCATTTCAGACAGATAATTTATAATACATTTTATGGAAAAAAGTTTTTCATGAGATTTTTGAACACAGACATTTCATGCTCTTATAATAAACTCCCACTCTTCTGGGAAAATGTTTCATTAGATTTTTGGGATATTTGTGTGAGATTTCATTCCATCACACGGGTGTAGGTAAAATCAGGTACTAATGTATGAGGCCTGGGGTGCACTCAGTGTAAAAGATTTAGCCCAATAGGGTTGGACCTGCAACCCATTATGCATAAAAAGCATATTTTCATGGAGCTGGAGTATTGTTCTAGAACAGGTTTGGGTCTCCAAGATGAAACGAAGGGGAAATTTCATGCTACTGTATATAAAGACATCCGATATAATAGTGTACACTGTCTGTAGATGTCCCTATCATCAGACAAGTCAGCAGATATATATTGAACCATATATTGTTATATAATGGACTAGAAGGAAAATACCAGAGAGTGAAAAGTCATGAAATGAAAGTTTCCTGTTTTAATTACTCCTGTTGATCTTGATCTTATTCTTCTTTGCATTGTATTATATATCTAAAAATCATAATCTAACCTAATCCATATCGAGAACAAACCCTCAGTAGCCTTTGAAGACCTGCACTAGTGTTTGTTCTATAAATCACGCTGACCAGGCCTCCTCACCTGAGGAGTCTCCACAATGAATATCCACAAAATAATCTTGAGGAATCTAATGGTCAGGTGTCCACATACTTTTGGCCACACAGTCTCTATATATTAGGATTAATTTAATAAAAAACTGATGAACTTGTTGATATTTTAATAATGAGTTTATTAATAAAGTAAATGGGATTGTGTGAACGGAAGTTCGAGAAATATCAGGGCGTTACGTTCGAGTGAGGTTCGGTAAAAACAAGGAGATGTGATACACAAATACATTGTTTATAAAAAAAAAAAACAATAACAAATATACAATAACAAAAAAAACCACAAATCCAAAAAAAAAACCCCACATGGAGAGAGAAGAACGGAGAAAGGCAGTTCAGCTCATCCACCTGCAGCAGCTCCTTCATGCCAGGTAGATACTCGTGCAGAGGAACAATGAAAAATTGAAAATTTTACATTTTATCTCATTTCTGATCAAAGAAATTAACAAATCACGACACTCACTGATGGTACGGCCGGAGGTGTACAGGGACAGCACGGCCTGGATGGCCACATACATAGCGGGAATGTTGAAGGTCCAAAATGGGGTGTAAATACATTATATATATATATATATATATATATATATATATATATATATATATATATATATATATATATATAATAAATACAAATAAAAAGTAGAATATGATATAACTATAATGTATAAAATATAGGGATAAAATTATATATTGTTGTATTATAGTGTGTGTGTGAGAGAGTGTGTGTGTGTGTGTAAATGAGTGTGTATGTGTGAAAGAGTGTGTGTGTGTGTGTCTGTAAGTGACAGTGTGTATGTGTGTGTGAGAGACAGAGAGTGTATGTGTAATTGAGATTGTGTTTGAGTTCAACAATTATTAAACTGATTGTTAAAGACATTGACCGGTCTGGATCATTGTCGTTAAATTCATAGTTTCCGTGTCCAGTGACGAGCCTCTCCTTCTTCACTCTCAGAAAGACACGCTCTTTCACCAAGCCTGCCATGCGCAGATCCTCCTGACTCCTTCAGGTATCGGTCACAATGCATGCTTCTATTGAGAAGAGAAAACAAAAGGTGAGTGTCAGGTATGAGCTGAAAATCACAGTCTGTAGTAAGAAACAAGAAGCACTTGAACCTTGTAACATTAAGAATGAGGCTGAGAGGACCGGCCTCCGTGAAGACCCGCTTCAGGATTCTGAGATTGATATATATAAAATTACAAATAAAAAGAATATGATATAACTATAATGTATAAAATATAGGGATAAAATTATATATTGTTATATTATAGAGTGTGTAGGTGTGTGTGTGTGTGTATGTGTGAAAGAGTGTGTGTGTGTGAGAGAGTGTGTGTGTGAAAGTGTGTGTGTGTGTAAGTGAGAGTGTGTGTGTGAAAGAGAGTGTGTGTGTGAGAGAGTGTGTGTGTGTAAGTGAGAGAGTGTGTGAAAGAGTTTGTGTTTGAGTGTGTTTATGTGTTTAAGAGTGTGAGTTTGTGTGAGTCAGCTTGTGCGAGTGTGAGAATCTTGCTCATGTTTCTCTTTTTCTCCTTTGATGCACTGGCAAAAAAAAACACAGAAAACTGTTATAAAACAAGTTTGACATTATGTTGACTTTCATTACACCGTGTGTGTGTGTGTGTGTGTGTGTGTGTGTGTGAGTGAAAGAGAGAGAGAGCGAAAGAGAGAGAGAGAGAGAGAGAGAGAGAGAGAGAGAGAGAGAGAGAGAGAGAAAAAGAGAGAGAGATCAGTGTGAATTGAGATGAGGCCAGGTTGAGCCAGGATCAGTGTGAATTGAGACGAGGCCAGGTTGAGCATGGATTAGTGTGAATTGAGACAAGGCCGGAGTGAGCCTGGATTAGTGCACTTCAGAGAACTCAGTTCAGAATTTAATTGAAAATCAGGCACACACACACACTTCAACACAGCAGAATTTACACATTTTCCTTAATTTTTACCTCAAATAATCCCAAATAGTCTCCTACACAACACTATGTAGTGCACCAAACATAGTGTATGAGACACTACACAAAATGTACATAAATAACACATATTTAGTTCAGACACTAATGACTACAAAAGCCCTGCCTTTCCTGATCACCCTACAAAGTGCACTTCAACATCGAGACTTTGGGACTCGGCCCGAGTTTCCGTTAACGATGCCGGTACAGAGTTAAAGAGGCTTCAAAAACTATAATTAAATCTAGTTCTACACTAAAGCAAGTGTAAATTAACATCAATAATTCATATTAACTCCGGAATCTTAAAGAAATATAAGATAAATAAGATCACTATCACCATACACACCTCAAGAGAAGATGAAAGATGACAGACAGGAAAAAAGGCCTCTAAACACAGCGACTTGTGTACCACAAACTAAGCACACGGCTTTACCTTTGACTTCTGTAAAGAAATATTAAGCAGTTCATGTCTTGTTGAAAACGCAGCATTCCGAATCAACTTTTCTTTTTTTCATGTGAGCCGACATTTTTTGGGGGGCCAGAAATAGCTGACTAGCATCACCTGTCGCAGAAAGACGCAGATACGCACGACCATACATATATACCGTATTTTCCGGACTATATGCCGCTACTTTTCCCCACTCTTAAACAATGAAGCGGCTAATATATGGATTTATCCTTGGTTTTTCCCGGTTTCACAAGCTTCAAGACAAAACCTGAGCTTCGTGCGAGGAGGTGGTAGCTCAGTGGTTAAGGCATTGGGCTTTGGATCAGAAGATCACAGGTTCAAATCCCACCACCACCAAGCTGCCACTGCTGGGCCCTTGAGCAAAGCCCTAAAAACTCTCCCCTGCTCAGTTGTAAGTCGCTCTGGATAAGGGCGTCTGCCAAATGCCGCAAATGAAATGAAATAACATTAGACCAATGAAATTGCCGAACGGGTTCAAGGTGAACCAATTAAACTCTTTATATTAAATGAGATGCGCTCCCACTGAATCGGGCCGCACCACATCATAAATATGGATGAGGTTCCTCTGACGTTTGACCTGCCACTCACTCGGACTGTCAACAGGAAATGCGAATCATTCGTCACGCTGAAAACAACCGGGCATGAAAAAACACACTTCACCTGTGTTCTGAGCTGCACGGCATCGGGAGAAAAGCTTCCCCGATGGTGATTTTTAAACGTACGACGATGCCAAATGAAAAACTCTCCAGAGAAATAGTTGTGAAAGGAAGGAGGAAGACAGTGAACAATGACTTTCTTGGTAGGCTACTGTTTAGATACAAGCCGTGTAACAGACACTGTCTTTCATTAAAGCCTGTGTAAAGTTATAGGCTTATAGACAGGTGCGGCGTATTCATGTTCAAAATACAAATCTTTGTCAAATTCAGTGGGTGCAGCTTATAATTGTGTGTGCTTAATAGTCCGGAAATTACGGTCAACCCGTGAGAAGATGACCCAAATCATGTTTGAGACCTTCAACGTTCCCGCTATGTATGTGGCCATCCAGGCCGTGCTGTCCCTGTACGCCTCCGGTATCGTGATCTGACAGAGTAATGAATTTCCCAGCAATTTTTTATATATTCTGTATGAAACTCACTTATTAGCAAAGACACAATAGTTTATGACCTATTAAGGGTCCTTTAGGTTTACATTTCTAATTTGTAGAAAGATAAAGCATACATTTCTCAAATATTTGCCATTTTCTAACCCTGAACATTCCATCAGTGAAAAATGTGCAATCACTGTTGAAAAAGTAGAAGAAATAAATAGATATAAAAGCTATATCAGATCATTTTTCATATGATCCATCAATATGAACAACTTGGTTTTTTTTTTTAGTTATTTTGTTAATTTCATTCCTTTGATCAGAAATCAAATAAAATGTTACATTTTAAATTTTTAAGCAGATCCCCCAACACGCCCACCTACATGAACTATGACTACAGTTCCAATAATTTATATACAGTACGTATAAAACCTATAGAGTTTATGGGAGTCATGTGACTAAAGAACGAACGACCCAGAGTCGAGAAGTAAACTACTCAACTCTATTTACATAACCTACAGAGATTTTGCGATCCTTTGCTCATGTGTGTCCAGTAGAAAATGAACGAATCACTCTTTTTTCTGACTCACATTAAAGACTCATTCAAAATGAACGAGTCATTTATGATTGACAAACCACTAGTGGGAAAACACAGGGTGCCAGAGGGTTCTAATAATTATAAACTTTTTTTTTTTATATTTTGATTTACCGTAATTTCCGGACTATAAAGCGCACCCATATATAAGCCGCACCCACGGAATTTGACAAAGATTTGTATTTTGAACATAAATAAGCCGCACCTGTCTATAAACTGCAGGTGTCTACACTGAAACTGAAGAACTTTACACAGGCTTTAAAAAAAGACAGTGTCTGTTACACGGTGTAACGGTTGAAATACGTTGTGGCTCCTTTAAGAGCAGAGCGGTATTTTGGGAATAGCCTGACGCCGCATTTTTCCGGTATTACTGCATGTGTGCAAGACGAGGATTATGTCCTTATTATTTTCTGATGCTCATTTCTAAGTTTCTTTGACTAACCCGTAAAGTGTTTGCCAAGAAAAATAAAAAACGCTTTTTTTCTAGTTTTGGAAACCTGTATGTGCTTATATGATTTTTGTTGCAACTGGAGTTAGCGAGCTCTCCCTTCACCCTGACTCAACGCATTACAACGGCTTGTATCTAAACAGTAGCCGACCAAGAAAGTCATTGTTCACTGTCTTCCTCCTTCCTTTCACAACTATTTCTCTCAGGAGTTTATCTTTTGGCATCGTCGTGCGTTTAAAAATCACCTGATGGAAGTTTTTTCTCCCGATGCCGTGCAGCTCAGAACACAGGTGAGGTGCATTTTTTCGTTTCCGTTCGGAAATTTCATTTGTCTAATGTTATGTTGCTCAGTTTTTTAGCTTGAAGTTTGTAAAACCGGGAAAAACCCAGGAAAAATTCATAAATCAGCCGGTTTGTTGTTTAAGCCGCGGGGTTCATATAGTGGCTTATAGTCCGAAAAATACGGCAAATGAAATAAAAAGATCAGTATCACCATACTCACCTTGTAAGAAGATGATTACCTCAGAAAGTGATTTCTCGTGCCAAATGCCAGAGAAAAAAGGCCACGCCCACAATCGTAGTGATTGGCTATACGAGTTTCCGTTAACTACGCCGGTACAGTGTTAAAAAGGCTCCTGAAACTTTAATTAACTTTAATTTTAATGTATTTAGTAAACATAAGGAAACAAGTTGTAAATCTAAATTTGTGACTTAAATTTAAAACACCATTCATCCAGCATCATAAGCAGCTCGACTCAACACTAAATGCTTAGTAGTTGATCCTGGTACAATCTGTACAAGAGTATTGGGACTCCTGAATTTTTATATTACCAACATTTAAAGTTCCCACCCTAACCATCACGCTCCTCCTCTTCTCCTTTCCCTGCTGTCTCTGTAGAAGTCTTCCTCTCTCCTTTGTACAACAGTAGCCCAATTTCCACCGGTACCCTGTAGGCTAACGATACCTGTGGCGGTCATTGGTAACCAGGGCCTCGATCGATCCGGTATGAATTTCTCTTTCGTGATCCGGCTATTTGATTTTATGAAGATAGATTAGCAGGGTTACAGTCTTTTCCGAAGTACAATTCCCATAATGAATTTCACTCTGGACTTCAATACCAACTGATAGTAGCCTTAAAGAAACAGCTCTCATTTTCCCTCTAATGCAACAATTGTCTCAGCGTTCGTGTTAATAACACTGTCTTTAATATTCTATAATATAATATATAATAATATATAAATAATATAATATAATAAGATTCTCCTTCAAACAATAACTCTCCTCCTCCCCTTCTCTGAACGTCGTCTCCTGCAGCGAGTCTTCTCAAAGGGAAAGTACCCGCTAAAGATGTTTTCCTCTTTTGTATGTTTTTATGTGGTATGATTTTAATATAACATGTTAAAAGTAAATAATATTAGTGAATATTGGCTTTATTTTTATTTAAGTAATATTTTTGGTTGTCCAGAACGAATTACCGAAGTTTCTGTTCATTATTATGGGGAAATTTGTATCGGGATACGAACTTTTCAGGTTACGAATAAAGTACCGGAACGAATTAAATTCGTAACCCGAGGTTCCACTGTACGTTTATAAGTTTATGTTTATGTGTGTGTGTGTGTGTGTGTGTATAGCTGGCCAAATGTATAGGAGACAGCATTCATATTTTGCATCACTGAGACTTTCCTGTCAGCATGTGCTGTGGCTTGATAACTCTCTTTCCAGAGAACTGGTGTAGACATATTGTAGTCTGTGTGGCACAATTCTGTGTATCTGTGTGCATGAATGAAGGGTCTGTTCAGTCAGAAGGGTTTGATCAACCATTTATAAAATATTAAACATTAAATTAATAAAAAATTAAACAAATAATTATCAACAACAATTAAAATAAAAATACTAATACTAAACTGCTTGTGGAGGCCATGCTAGGTTACTACTAGTATTTTTTATCAAATGTGTGATCATATTTACAGTGCCCTCCACAATTATTGGCACCCCTGTTTAAGATGTGGTCGTGGACTTCAAAAAATTCTCCTTTTTTTTAAAACAACATAGAACCCAAATGCAAAAAAAGAGAAAAATCCAACCTTTTATTTAAGTACATTACTTTGGTGGTAAAAAAAATCACACATTTAGGAAAAAAAAACCTTGAAATCATGTGTGCCACAATTATTGGCACCCCTGATGTTAATACTTTGTACAACCTCCTTTTGCCAACAAGACAGCACTTAATCTCCTCCTATAACATTTCACAAGATTGGAGAACACAGAGAGAGGGATTTTTGACCATTCTTCTTTGCACAATCTTTCTAGATCATCCAGTGTCCTGGGTCCTCTCTTATGCACTCTTCTCTTTAGCTCGCCCCACAGGTTTTCGATTGGGTTGAGGTCTGGGGACTGAGATGGCCATGGGAGGACCTTGAGTTTGTGACTGCTGAACCACTTTTGTGTAGATTTTGCCACATGTTTTGGATCATTATCCTGCTGAAAGACCCAGTGACGACCTATCTTCAGCTTTCTGGCAGAGGCCATCAGGTTTTTATTTAAAATATCCTGGTACTTCAAAGCGTTCATAATGCCATGCACCCTAACAAGGTTCCCAGGGCCTTTGGAAGAGAAACAGGCCCACAGCATCACAGATCCTCCACCATACTTCACGGTGGGCATGAGGTGCTTTTCGGCATACTCATCTTTTGTTTTACGCCAGACCCACTTAGAGTGTTTGTTGCCAAAAAGCTCAATCTTAGTCTCATCTGACCAAAGCACACGATCCCAGTTGAAGTCCCAGTACCGCTTAGCAAACTCCAGACATTTACGTTTGAGTGTTAGTGAGAAAAGGCTTTTTCCTTGCATCCCTCCCAAACAGCTTGTTGGCATGTAGAGAGCGTCTGATGGTTGTTTTGGAGACTCTGTGACCCCAAGATGCCACTCTTTGATGCAATTCTGTGACGTCCCAAGTTTATCTTGCCACCTCTTCCAGCCTTGTTTGTCACTGTTCCAGTTGTTTTAAACTTCTTAATGATTCCTCTGAATGTAGATACCGGCAAGTTAAGGCGAGTGGCTATTTTCTTGTAGCCATTGCCTGACTTATGAAGGTCGACACACATCTGCCTTACTTGAATGGTGTGTTCTCTTGTCTTTGCCATGTTGACAAATGGGTAAGTAAGAGAATTAGGCCTCTGTGTCACGTCATATTTATACCCCAGGGAAACAGGAAATCATGAATTACTAATTAAAAGTCCCTAGATACCCTGACCAACATTAGCAACTACAGAAAAATATATATATATATATATATATATATATATATAAAAAAAAAAAACAATTAAATTTTTCAGAGGAATTGTTAGGGGTGCCAATAATTGTGGGACACATGATTTCAAGTTGTTTTTTTTTTCTAAATGTATGATTTTTTTTACCACCAAAGTTATGTACTTAAATGAAAGGTTGGATTTTTCTCTTTTTTTGCATTTGGGTTCTATGTTGTTTTAAAAAAAAGGAGAATTTTTAGAAGTCCACGACCACATCTTAAACAGGGGTGCCATTAATTGTGGAGGGCACTGTATTTCCTAATATTTGACAAGGGTAGCTTGACTGGATGATATATTGTTTTGATGTATTGTCGACCGCTCGGATTGACGAGTGTTTCGATACCTCACATGCCTGTTTTTGCCCTTTTTTTTCAAGGAGCGGGCCAGTGACGTCATGTGACCGTGTTCGGACGTGTCACACGCCTGTGTGTGTTCTTTCTAAAACTAATAAAAACTAAAAATTTGACAAAAGTAAAAATTTTTTATTTGATATATATATTTTTTTTTATTATTTATTCTATATTTTCTATACTGAATTATTAAAGTAAAGTTAAGAGTGGGGGCTAGATTTTTAAATGAGAAAATAAATTTAATATATGAAAAAAACACATTTTATATATATATATATATATATATATATATATATATATAGCTCAGTGTCAAAAACGCTGATTAGCATCTATGTATAAAATGTTCATGATTATGTGTCAGTGAGTGTCTGTATGTGTGTGTGAGTGTGTAAGTGTTTGTGTGTAGAACTCGCTGTATAGCTGAAATAAAAACAATAAATGTACAAAAAATGTGAAAAGTTACAATTATTATATATAAATAAAATAAATAAATACAATATAAAGATATATATACACATATAATGTGTGTGTGTGTGTGTGTGTGAGTATATATGAGTGAGTGAGTGTCTGTGTGTATGTGAGATTGAGTGTGTTTTTGTGTGTAAGTGTTTCTGTGTATTACCTTCCAGTATCCAGTATGCTGCTGAAATAAAAACACAATAAATGTGCAAAAGAATATGAAAAGTATTTACAATTATTATATATAAATAAAATAAATAAATACAATATAGATATATATACACATATAATGTGTGTGTGTATGTGTGTGTGTGTATATATATATATATATATATTACATTACACTGGCGATCAAAATGAGAGAACAATTTATAAACAATTTAACAATTCTAAATAATGTCATCTTCACTGCTCAACAGTTGAGGGAGTTTTTGTCCTGTCTATATCATGCTACCAGAACACCTTTTCCACAAATTAACTAAGGTATTTCAAAAAAATCCATTATTTTGCAAAAAAACACACTGATCAAAATCAGAGAACACTTTCAGATACCTCCCAGTTATTGGTGTTAATCTGGCACTTGGTGCTAATTTCCTTGATTATCTGTCAACCCCTATTTAACTGGCAGCCTAACTTCCAGTTTCGCTGACTCTGCAAGATGGTGGGCCATTCTAAACGGACTGAAAGCCTCCGGCAGCAGGTTGTCCAGATGAAGGCCAAAGGGATGACCCTATCAGCCATAGCAAGACAAGTTGGTTGTTCCAAATCTGTGATTTAAAAAATATTGAATCTTTACATCACAAACTCATTCAAGTCCGTCAAGAAGACTGGTCGTCCACGGAAGACAAATACAAGCAAGGACAGGATACTGCGGAGGATCTCAATGGGCAATCATTTCCACACTGCAGCTGGAATTGCTCACCAGTTCAGCGCTGAACAGGGTAAGGATCTGTCTCATCATACAGTGTCTCAACGTTTAAGAGCATTTGGACTGAAAGCCCACTCTGCAGTGACCAAACCTCTCATTAGCAGAAAGAATCAAAAGGCTAGACTAGGCTTTGCTGAGTAGCATGTTGTGTGGACAGAGGAGAACTGGTCCAAAGTTCACTTCAGTGATAAAAGCAAGTTTAATTTATTTGGGTCCGATGGGAAACATTATGTTCGGCGACAAACTGGAGAAAGATTGAACCCAAAGTGTGTAAAGAAGTCAGTGAAAAGTGGAGGAGGAAGTGTTATGGTTTGGGGCATGTTTTCTGCAGCAGGAGTTGGGCCTCTTATACAGCTACATGGCAGAGTGCATGCAAATGTTTATCAGAACCTTCTTCAACAACATATGGTTCCTTCTCTGCGTTCATCACCCAATCAGCCCGCAGTGTTCATGCAGGACAACGCTCCATGTCACACAGCAAAACGGGTAAAGCAGTTCCTTGTAACTGAAAACATTGAAATAATGACATGGCCTGCTCTCCTGATCTCAACCCAATAGAGAACCTCTGGAAGATCCTTGGTGACAAAGTTATGGCCAAGAAACCCACTACAGTCACCGAACTGTGGAGGAGACTGGAAGAAGAGTGGACCAAAATCACACCAGAGCAGTGTGAGAGACTAGTGCTGTCCTGTGGCTGCAGATGTGCTGAAGTCATTCAGAGCAGAGGCCTGTACACTTCCTAATAATTGCTGACTGTTGCAACCTTCAGAAAATTTTGTTGTAATCTTTTTCCATGCTACAGTCATTGTTGTTCTCTAATTTTGATCAGTGTGTTTTCTGCAAAATAATGTTTTTTTTTGGAAATGCCTTAGTTATTTTGTGGAAAAGGTGTTCTGGTAGCATGGTATAGACAGGACAAAAACTCCTTCAACTGTTGAGCAGTGAAGATGGCATTATTTCAGAATTGTTCAATTGTTTATAAATTGTTCTCTCATTTTGATCGCCGGTGTAATGTAATATATATATATATATATATATATATATATATATATATATATATATATATATATATATATATATATATATATTCAATCCAATTAATTTTTATTTGTTTAGCGCTTTTAACAATGAACATTGTCTCAAAGCAGCTTTACACAGATAATGTGGTGATTAAAAGTGAAAATGTTCTTTATAAGTAAGTTTGTCCCTGGTAAACAAGCCGGTTGCGACTGTGGTGAAAACTCCCAGGGATGGCATAAGGAAGAAACCTTGAGAGGAACCAGACACAAGAGAGAACCCATCCTCATCTGGGTTGCACTGAATGTCCATTTATAGCAGATATACGATGTTGCAGGGTACAGTGATGATGATCAGAAGTGAAAAGTAGTCCTGAGTCGGTGTAGCAGACTGTTGACATTAATTACAGTTCAATCCATCCTCAAAGCTGCCCGTCTTACTCCAGAATTTTTATTTTAGTTATGGCAGCATAACTAAAAGGGAGATCCAGAAGGTAACACAGACATGAGGAATCTCTTGGATAAGAGACAACCCACCACACCACCGTCAACAAGTGAGAGTGAGGGGACGACACATACACACACAACACAGACACTTACATACTGACTCACTCACATATTATAATGACAGTACATATAATAATTTTAAGTTCTTTTCACTTTTTTTTTTTTTTTACATATTTGTGTTTTTAATGTTTAGCAGGGATCCAAGAGGTAATACACACACACACACACAGACACTTACATACTGACTCACTCACATATTATAATGACAGTACATATAATAATTTTAAGTTCTTTTCACTTTTTTTTTTTTTTTTTTTTACATATTTGTGTTTTTTTAATGTTTAGCAGGGATCCAAGAGGTAATACACACACCCACACTGACTAACACACACTCACACACACTGACACACACACACACACAATGACACATACACAATGACTCGCACACACAAGGATATACACACATTTACTGACTCACACCCCCACATGCACAGACACACACACACACACACCCAGACGGGGTCTGTTCAGTCGGAAGGGTTTGATCAGCCATTTATAAAACATTAGACAAATAATTAACAACAAATAATTAACATAATAATAACAATAACATACATAATATAAAAAACTAATTACAACATCCAAAAAACTGATTGTGGAGGCCAGGTCATCCAGCACTCCTCTCTCCTTTATGGAAAAGTAACCTAGCATAAAACCACGCACATTTTAGTTACGATACAAAAACAAAACCGAAATCTTTACTTGCTGTTTCTCAAAATACTTCAACTTACTGCAACATAAAGCATTTTTTAGTTGACTAAAATTTTCAGGATTTCCTGTGGATTTCCTATAGAATAGAATATAACTATAATGTCTAATTGATTAAAAAATATATATTTTTTTTGTGTGTGTGTGTGTGTAAGTCAGTGTGATTGTGTGTGAGTGTGTCCGAGTGTGTGTGAGTCAGTGTGAGTTTGTGTGCGTCAAAGTGTGTATTAATTGCAAGTTCCCTGCTCAATGCTAAAATAAAAAAAATAAAAGTGAAAAAGTTACAATTATTATATGTACTGTGTGTGTCATTATAATATCTGTGTGTGTCTGTGTTTGTAGGTGTGTGTGTGAGTCAGAGTGTGTATGTGTCATTGTGTGTGTGAGTCAGTGTGTTGGTCAGTGTGAGTGTGTGTATTACCTTTTAGATTCCTGCTAAATGCTGAAAAACACATGTTTAAAAAAAGGAAAAGTTAAAATTATTATATGTACTGTCATTATAATATGTGAGTGAGTCAGTGTGTGAGTGAGTGTCTGTGTGTGTGTGTGTATGTAAGAGTGAGTGTGTGTGTGTCTGTGAGAGTGTGTGTATATGTGTGTAAATTAGTGTGTGTGTGTGTTTGTGAGTGTCTGTGTACGTGAGTGTAAGGGTGTGTATGTATGTGAGTGTGTGTGGGTGTGTATGTATGCAAGTGTGTGAATGGGTAAGTGTCTGAATGTGAGTGTCTGAATATGTGTGTGTGAGTCTGTCTTGTGAGTGAGCATGTGTGTATGTGTGTTTAAGTGTATAAGTGTATGTGTCTGTGTGTGTCTGTAAGTGAGTGTCTGTGCATGTGGGGTATGAGTCAGTGAATGTGTGTATATCCTTGTGTGTGTGTGTCATTGTGTGTGTGAGTCAGTGTAAGTGTGTGTCAGTGTGTGTAAGTGTGTGTTAGTCAGTGTGGGTGTGGGTGTGTATTACCTCTTGGATCCCTGCTAAACGGTAAAAAAACACAAATATGTAAAAGAAAAAGTGAAAAGAACTTAAAATTATTATATGTACTGTCATTATAATATGTGAGTGAGTCAGTGTGTAAGTATCTGTGTTGTTGTGTGTGTATGCAAGTGTGTGCATGTGTGAATGGGTAAGTGTCTGAATATGTGTGTGTGAGACTGTCTTGTGAGTGAGCATGTGTGTATGTGTGTTTAAGCGTGTATGTGTCTGTGTGTATGTGAGTGAGTGTGTGTGTGTGTGTGTGTGTCTGTGAGTAAGTGAGTGTCTGTGCATGTGGGGTGTGAGTCAGTGAATGTGTGTATACCCTTGTGTGTGCAAGTCATTGTGTGTGTGTGTGTCATTGTGTGTGAGTCAGTGTAAGTGTGTGTCAGTGTGGGTGTGTGTTTTACCTCTTGATCCCTGCTAAACACTAAAAAAACACAAACGTAAAAAAAAAAAAAAAAAAAGTGAAAAGAACTTACAATTATTATATGTACTGTCATTATAATATGTAAATGAGTCAGTGTGTAAGTGTCTGTGTTGTGTGTGTATGTGAGAGTGAGTGTGTGTGTTATGTGTGTATGTAAGAGTGAGTGTGTGTGTGTGTCTGTGAGAGAGTGTATATATGCGTAAATTTGTGTGTGTGTGTGTGTATACGTGAGTGTAAGGGTTTGTATGTATGCAAGTGTGTGTGTGTGAATGGGTGTCTGAATGTGAGTGTCTGAATATGTGTGTGAGTGTCTGTCTTGTGAGTGCGAGTCAGTGTGTGTGTGTCATTGTGTGTGTGAGTGTGTCATTGTGTGTGTGAGTCATTGTGGGTGTGGGTGTGTGTATTACCTCTTGGATCCCTGCTAAACGGTAAAAACACAAATATGTAAAAAAAAAAAAAAAAAGTGAAAAGAACTTAAAATTATTATATGTACTGTCATTATAATATGTAAGTGAGTCAGTGTGTAAGTGTCTGTGTTGTTATGTGTGTATGTGAGTGAGTGTCTGTGCGTTGTGTGTGTATGTTAGAGTGAGTGTGTGTGTGTCTGTGAGTGTGTGTATATGCGTAAATTTGTGTCTGTGTGTGTGAGTGAGTGTGTGCGTACGTGAGTGTAAGGGTGTGTATGTATGTGAGTGTGTGTGGGTGTGTATGTATGCAAGTGTGTGAATGGGTAAGTGTCTGAATATGTGTGTGTGAGTCTGTCTTGTGAGTGAGCATGTGTGTATGTATGTGAGTGAGTAAGTGAGTGTGTCTGTGAGTAAGTGAGTGTCTGTACATGTGGTGGTGGTGGTGTGAGTCAGTGTGTGCGTGTTTCATTGTGTGTGTATTACCTGAAAGTTCCCTGCTCAATGCTAATTTTTTTTTTTTAAAGTGTGTGTGTGTATATATACACAGTAATGGGCAGTAACGCGTTACTAGTAACACAGTACTGTAACAAAGTTACTTTTGACAGTAACTAATACTGTAACGTGTTACTTTTAAAAATAAAGTAACTCTGTTACCGTATGGTGCTTTCCCGTTACTTTTTTAAATGAATTAATTCCGGATTGTAGAATTGGTGGATGAACCACTGTATTATTTCACCGTTTATTCAGGTCTGTGCAGCAGTAATGGCGAGTCGAGGCGAGAGCAAGACGAGTTTCTCAAAGTGGAAATATGCTTATTATTTCACTTTAGTTGAGCATAAAGACAAAAACTTTTTAGACAAATGTAAGCTGTGTCGTTCTGGTTCGAAGGTCGTATCTACTGTGATAGCAGCACCTCCAGAAACTCCACGCCTCGACGAAGCTGGAAGCTAGCCCGGTGTTCTGTTGTACATTGTTGATAGTTTTCATACTTCAGCTGTGAAAGGAACATTTTTAAGCTCAACACAACAGCTTTTATGATGTAGAAGCCACTTTAGTTTTTGATTCTGAATATATTATTCAGCTTATGTTATTTATTTCAGAAATCCTTGTGATATATTCAGTTTGTGCTGGTCTGACTTTAATAAAATAGTGTTTAAAAATTACTTTGTGTTTGTAGACCATAACGCATAAAAGGGCATTAATGTGAACATTAAAGAAGGTTCTTTAAAAGAGTAACTACAAAGTTACTGTTAACAGTAACACATTACTTTTTGGTGTAAGTAATCAACAAAGTAACTAAGTTAATTTTTGAATAAAGTAACAAGTAACTGTAACTAAATAAATCAATAAATAAATAATAATAAAAGTAAAAAGAAGTGAAAGTTATTATATGTACTATATATGTCATTAAAATATCTGTGTCTGTAGGTGTGTGTGAGTCAGTGTATGTGTCATTGTGTGTGTGTGTTAGTCAGTGTGAGTGTGTGTATATTACCTTTTAGATGCCTGCTCAATGAGTATGTGAGTGAGTGTCTGTGTGTTGTGTGTGTATGTGAGAGTGTGTGTATATGTGCGTAAATGAGTGTCTCTGTGTGTGTTTGAGTGAGTGTCTGTGTGTCTGTGCGTGTATATATATATACTGTATATATATGTGAGTGAGTGTCTGTGTGTTTGTGTATGTGAGAGTGAGTGTCTGGCAAGGACAAATCGTCTGCTCAGAAACAAAAGAAGACCAAAAAATCCTCTAAAAGGAAGAAAAAGAAGCAGAGGACCGAAAGGTGCAAAAGCAAAGCGACCGATGAGGACAGCAGCACAGAGAACATCGAATCGGACAAAGGGCGAGAAAAGACGAAGAGGAAAAGACCCGTAACAGACACGCAAACAGAGCCTGAAAGAAAGAACTGGAAATTCATGAATGAAGATGAATTCTACGGGTCGCGCGCTCACCGCTGGTTCATACATATATTAAAGGCCGTTTAAGTTACAGCCAGTTAAATAATCATTTTCTTACACTATAATATAACAATATATATATTTTATACATTATAGTTATATTCTACTTTTTCTTTGTATTTATATATATATATATATATATATATATATATATATATATATATGTGTGTGTGTGTGTGTGTGTGTGTATATGTATGTATTTCCAAACCCCACCCTCCCGGATTTTAGAATCCAGAAGCCAATCCTAAAGCGGGTCTTCACGGAGGCCGGTTCTCTCAGCCTCATTCTTAATGTTACAAGGTTCAAGTTCTTCTTGTTTCTTACTACAGACTGTGATTTTCAGCTCATACCTGACACTCACTATGAATTTAATGACAATGATCCAGTGTCTTTAACAATCAGTTCAATAATCGTTGGAATTCTGTAATTAAGATGTGAATTACTCATTTTGTTTAGATTTTACAGATGGGGTCATAGTGGGTTTAAGGAGCTTTATCCAGAGGAGTTTCAATCAGACAGGCAAGTCATTTAAATTCAATGGACTAATAACCATTTTCTTTCTTTATATACAGCCTCATTGTTAAGGTTACTGTTCCATGGACCTGGCCTCCACAATATATATATATTTTTGTTCAATGTTGAATTTGTTGTTCTTTTAAAGTTTATTTGTTTTTGTTATTATTATTTAAAATGTTAATTATTTGTTTTAATGTTTTATTATTTATATGTTTAATATTTTATAAATCATTGTTTAAACCTTTCTGACTGAACAGACCCTTCGTTCATGCACACAGATACACAGAATTCTGCCACACAGACTACAATATGTCTACACCAGTTCTCTGGAAAGAACACATGCTGACAGGAAAGTCCCAGTGATGCAAAATATGAATGCTGTCTCCTATACATTTGGCCAGCTATACCACTTTGAATATATTCTGTATAAACCTCACTTATTAGCAAAGACATAATAGTTTATGACCCATTTACCCGTTTACAAATTCTAATTTGTAGAAAGATAAAGCATACATTTCTCACATATTTGCCATTTTTTGACCCATCAGTGAAAAATGTGCAATCACTGTTGAAAAAGTAGAAGAAATAAATAGATATAAAAGCTATTTCAGATCCTTTTTCATATGATTCATCAATATAAACAATTCTTTCATTTTGTTAATTTCATTTCTTTGATCAGAAATCAAATAAAATGGTACATTTTTCATTGTTCCTCTGCACGAGTATCTACCCGGCATGAAGGAGCTGCTGCAGGTGGATGAGCTAAACTGCCTTTCTCTGTTCTTCTCTCTCCATGTGGGTTTTTTTTTATTGTATATTTGCTATTAATTTATATTTTTTTTAAATAAACAATGTATTTGTGTATCAAATCTCGTTTTTACCGAACCTCGCTCGAACGTAACGCCCTGATATTTCTCGCACTTCCGTTCACACAACCTCATTTACTTTATTAATAAACTCTTATTAAAATATCAACAAGTTCATCAGTTTTTTATTAAATTAATCCTAATATATAGACTGTGTGGCCAAAAGTACGTGGACACCTGACCATTAGATTCCTCAAGATTATTTTGTGGAGATTCATTGTGGAGACTCCTCAGGTGAGGAGGCCTGGTCAGCGTGATTTATAGAACAAACACTAGTGCAGGTCTTAAAAGGCTACTGAGGGTTTGTTCTCAGTATGGATTAGATTAGATTATGATTTTTAGATATTTAATACAATGCAAAGAAGATCAAGATCAACAGGAGTAATTAGAACAGGAAACTTCATTTCATGACTTTTCACTCTCTGGTCTTGTCCTTCTAGTCCATTATATAACAATATATGGTTTATTATATATCTGCTGACTTGATGCTGATCTGATGATAGGGACATCTATAGACAGTGTCATGTGATATATGCACAAGCAAATATGTTAATTTGGAAATTTAGTATGTGCTCGAGATCTGTGAAGACTGTACTTTCTAGATCATTCTGTACCCTTTGTATACTGCCCATCTATAGAACAGAGAAAAGTCTAGATTTAGTCTTCCACATTGATCCCTATTTGCACTTATAATAATCTACAAAGTCTTCTGGGAAGATCTTCCACTAGATTTTGGAGATTTGTGGAGATACCCTCAAAGGTTGAGGGTCAGAGCTTTATAGCAGGAAGATCTTCCACTCCAACCCATGTAAACCGTATCTCCATGTAACTGGCATTGTGCACAGGAGCATTGATATTCTGGAACAGGTTTGGATCATGTAGTAAAGTTAAATAAAGGGAAAATCTTAATTTTAAATGCCCTATACAGCCTCCAGTTTATGTTTAGTGAAGAATTACGCATGTGTGGGGTAAAAACACAGTCGGATGTCCAAATACTTTTGACCATATTGTTTTTGAACGCGTGCACAAATTTATTTTATTTATGCTCAGGTTTTTTTCTGGTCCACCGTTTTTTTTTTTTTTTGGTTCTTAATAGAATATTAATAAAATGTAATTAGTTTGTTAAACACAACAACCTTCTTTTTTACATTTATAAAAATGACTAAAGTTATGTAAATAACCAGAACATCCTCCTTATCCCCACCCAACCCAGAGTATCCCACAAAAACACAAATAAAAAAAAAACAGGGGGGGAAAGGTCCCCCCCCTGAAGGTATAGTCTCAACAAAGGAAATCATCGGATTCCAGATTTTGTAAAATAAGTTAACAGAGCCTCTAGTTGTGTTTCATTTTTTCCAAATGTAGAAAAGACATTAGGTCCTTTAACCAAGAGAAATTAGCAGGAGGGCATGGGGATTTCCAATGAAGCAGTATTCATCTTCTGGCTACCAGTGAGGCAAAAACAATAATATCGACATGCCGCTTTTTATATAAACCATTAACGGGAGATACTCCAAAAATTCCAATAATTGGGCAGGGTTTCACAGAGACATTAAGAGCTTTTGACAATATGTCAAAGAAATAAGAAACAGAAAGAGTTCAGTTTAGGACAGGTGTAAAATGTATGAGTATGATCTGCCGGAGACAACTAACATCTATTACACAGACATTTTGAATGTTAAAGAAAGTTTTTTTTTATTTTGCTTTGGTGAAATAAATTCTATGAACTACTTTAAACTGTATAAGACTCAAACGAGCACAAATACAGACAGAGTTAATTTGAGCTAAAACATTATTTTACAGCTCCTCATTAAGTTTTAGCCCTAACTCCTGCTCTCAGACTCCTTTAAGCGCAAAAAGAGAAGAGGACTGTGAAGATCGAAGCAGATCATAGATAGAGGCAATACGGTTATGAGACTTTGAAAGAGAAAATATAACTTCAATTAAAGTTTTCCTTGGCTGCTGGGGGAATGTAGCAAAATATGCTTTAGCAAAATTGCGTAGTTGAAAATAACGGAATAAATTAGATTTGGAGATACTGAATCTACTTAGCAAATCATTGAATGACACAAATGTGTGATCCAGAAACAAATCATTAAACAGAACTATGCCCTTCCCACTGAACAGAGAAATAGTTGGTTTTGCCAATCCATTCATGGGGAAACACTCACTTTTAGCCAAGTTTAACCTGTATCCTGAAATAGAGCCAAACTCATTCAATAGATGCAGTATACTGTCCAGACACTTAAGAGGATCTGAAACATAAAACAATAGATCATCTGCATACAGTGAGATGTGGTGTTCCCTTCCTCCTCTAAGATTACCCGTAAATACTGAAGACGATTTTAAGATTATAAAAAGAGGCTCTATAGCCAAAGCAAAAAGCAGAGGTGAGAGCAGACACCATTGATGGGTGCCACGAGAAAGCGAAAAATAAGAAGATATTTCAGAGTTAATCTTCACACAAGCTGAAGGACCAGAATACAGCAACTGAATCCATGAGATGAATCTGGATCAGGATCAGAATTCTTGTAAAACCATGAATAAATAATCCCACTCCACACGGTCAAAAGCTTTCTCTGCATCGAGAGAGATGACCATTTCTGACCTTGACGACCAGGATGGAGTAAAGATAACATTCAAAAGTCTACGTATATTGGACAATAACTGACGGCCCAGTATAAAGCCAGTTTGGTCATCTGATATGATCGATGGGAGATGATTCTCTAAGCATTTGGCCGAAACTTTAGCTAGTACTTTAGCGTCGTTATTGATTAGACTAACTGGTCTGTAGCTGCCACAAAGTGTAGGGTCCTTGACTTTCTTAAATATAAATGAGATCAAAGCCTGGTTCAGAGATGGTGATAAAAAAACTTGATCAAGGGAGTAATTTTATAGCTCTAATAACATGGGGAATAGCTGACCAAAAAATCAAGATCGCACCGGTGGGTGGAGCTTTATTACGATACAGGAGGTTCTTTTTTTTTTTTTTTGCAAAAAAAAATAATCACAAAACAGATATAAAAAAAGAAAAAGACTGGGCATACAGACATTACAAAAGGTAGGTCTTTGAGTTTAAAGGTTCTGAACTTAAAGGAGGTAAAGAAGGATTTAATATCAGAACAAAATAATCTAAAATTGGATTTCCAATAAATAGCTCTGGATTTGGGAATATGAATTTTACCCAGGAGACAGAAACAAAAAGGTATAATCAAAATTAACATCTTTAGAATGCAAATCTGAAAGAATAATAACAGCTTCAGCAAATTGTACAATGTTTTTACAAAAAAAAGAAAGAATGAAAAGACAGTAACTTCTGATCAAAAAGACTTTGAGAATGAGGCAAAACAAATGTAGAATCAACTCTTCCACATTGAAAAAGAACATAAAGATACATTTTGATAGGATCTGCTCAAGAGAAGGTTACAGAGGTGAAATCTGTGAGCAGTTTTGAAATGGAGTTCTTTAATTTGATTTGGAATAAAGAGTTTGGGAGGGAAGATCCATAAATTGTTTAATTCAGCATTTTGGTAGCAGATACTCCATTTATATTGTGCTTGATGGAGGATCCTTGGAGTTGAAAATAATGCTTTTCTAATTAAGTAGTTGACATTTTTTCTGATATGTTAACACCATTGATTGCAAGTGTAAGAAAATGATTATTTAACTGGCTGTAACAACAGGAACACTTTTGATTACCTTTTTAAAATCTCTCATTGAAACGGTGGCACTAGCCTTATGACAACTAAGTGAAAAATGACCGTGGGGGGAAACAGAATGTTCTTTACTGACGCACTCGACAGTTCATTAGGTGTTGGCTGCTATGAAACTGAGGACTGGAATGAACATGTGGGTTTTCTGTTGTTGGAAACAAAACGTGAGAAAAGAGTCATTTCAGATTACATGACATTCACAAAGTATGACTGAATATGATGAAAGGTTTTCCATTACATTTCCTCCTTTTTGTCCTTTATGGACAAACTCCAGAGTCAAATTTTAATCATTGTAATATTTGATCATTCAATAAGACACAACTGCAAAAATAAAACATGGCTAAACAGTTTAGGGTGAAACAGAAATGGAACATCAGACATAAACTTTCCCATAAGGGTTTTCAATTGTATCATCGTGAATATTCTCAGCGAAACTCGTTACAACATAATTCAACGCTTAACTACTTAAATCAACGTATCTTCTCAGGTTGTGTGTCGTCAGCTGGATCGGAGAGGGTCTCCTGTTTGTTCTAGATCTGGTCTGGTGACACCTTTCCTATTCTTGACGTTATTGGTGCTTGAAGGGCAGGTGCGACTTAAGCACCTAAACGGCGCCCTTCTCCCACCTCACGAGGTCCAGCGACACCAGAGTTCCTATGTAAAGTGTTCTCACTTTCCCCGTCTCCCATCAACCCCTGTTCCGGGTCTGGCACTCGTTTGCACTGGCTGGCGTGAATCCACGTGGCTCTCTCTGCAGCATTCACAGCAGTCTGCGTTTTCAGGAGCATCTGGAAAGGTCCCAGCCACCGTTTGGTGTTCCGGCTCTTTCTTCTGAAGTACTTCACCGCTTCACTTCACCCAGTCTTCCGATTTCAGGTTATGTAGAGGCGTCTGCACCGGTCCAGGAAGCACCTCATTCACCTGTTTGTGGGCAACAGACAAAACAGAGGACGGTCTGATTTCAGTGGATATTGAGGTTTGCACTTGTGGTAATCAGATTTTGGTGTGATATGAACCAGTGATCTTTAATTAAACCCACATCATGTTTCCTTTGTGCCCACAATTCCTAAAGAACTGTCTGTTATCGTGAGTCATCAATTGACATTTTGGTTAAAAACATGGTCTAATGAACGACACATTTGGTTTGAATAATTCCTATCTAGCAGGATCATTTCCACGTCCCCCTCGTAACTGGAACAATCCAGTTGAAGGAGATTGTGTAAGTGTTTGATCTTTAAAACTGTTTGATCCTCATCATGTGAAAATGTTACAGTTTAATGAAGTACTATTGTGTAAACTGTTTGTTAACTTCAGGACAGTCACACTGGATCTGTTCTGGTGGGACTCACGATCATCAGGTTGTACAATCAGTTCTCGTGACTTGATGGATTCAATTAAAATAGTGCGAACAAACTAAAATCTAAAAAACAACAAATAAAATCAGTAAACAATCACATACTTAAATGCTGTTGTTTTTACAGAAAGAAACCCAGCATGAATTTGTTTAAAGGAAAAATCCCCATGCACTCGTCAACAAAACTCCACTATAAACTTTAAAATGTCAAAATGAAAGATTGTTAAACTCATTATGTGGTTTTTGAATTGTTTAAGTAGACTTTTATACATAAATACCCTGAATTAGGATTTTATATAGTTATATTAAACAAAACATTAAATAAAAAATTATTACACGTCTGTAAGGCTTCAAGATAAACTTTACAAATGTGCCTACAGGATAAAAGTTGTGCTCTAAGTATGTGATTACATGTGTAATGTTAGGAGTCGGTGTCAGAAGGTTTTGTTAGCAGAAGCGATTCTTCTTTATAAAGTATAGAAAATGGTGCCTCACCTCCACCCTCCTGCTCCAGAGATCATCAATCTCCTTGCTGAGGTACTGGCCGGGTTTCCTCGTGCAGCTGCGTCGAGGCGGGAAAAGTCCCGCGTCCAGTGTCCTTTTCAGTGTCCACACCCTTTTCCTCTCAGTCCTCCGCGTCCCAAACACTCCAACAAGTAACATGGTGAACTTCCACTACAAGTTATAGACAAAAATAGCACAGAAATTCAAAGCCTCGAGCACCGCGCATAGAAAATATTCAGAGCACAATAAAGTTGCTGTTAACACTGCGCCATCTTGCCGCCGCCCTTTACAGCAGGAGGTGCGGGAAAGCGCGAAAACAAGATGGCGCCGGTGGGCGGAGCTTCATTCAGTTACAGCAGGAAACGTGGGAAAGCGCGAAAACAAGATGGCGGCGGCGAGTTAATAGAAAATAATTTAAGTATAATTTCCTGTAATGTATCAATTAGTGATATAAATAGTGATCCTGAAGTAAACATATTTTTTAATATCCTATAATAAAGTTTAAAAATAACTTGAAAGCTGTTTAATAGAGAAACGCGATTTAATTAATAGCATTTTTGCTATTAATGTAAGCATAAGCACACATTAATTCGTGACAGTAAATTACAGATTTGTATTATTTTATTTTATTTTTTAAAACTCGTTCATGTGTTTGGGCATACTTTTATTCGTATGCTTCATTAGAGATGTAGTGAGGCGTCGGGTTCATTTCCTGTTTGGGTGTGTGTGTGTGTGTGTGTGTGTGTGTGTGTGTGTGTGTGTTTGAAAATTGTATTTTATTTTTTCAAAAGTAAAAAAAAAAACAATTAAAGAGGGGGAGAGTGAGACCATTCAATAGACCATGTTTTTAACAAAAATGTCAATTGATGGCTCACGATAACAGACAGTTCATTAGGAATTGTGGGCACAAAGGAAACATGATTTGGGTTTAATAAAAGATCACTGGTTCATATCACACCAAAATCTGATTACCACAAGTGCAAACCTCAATATCTGCTGAAATCAGACCGTCCTCTGTTTTGTCTGTCGCCCACAAACAGGTGAATGAGGTGCTTCTTGGACTGGTGCAGACGCCTCTACATAACCTGAAATCGGGAGACCGGGTGAAGTGAAGCGGTGAAGTACTTCAGAAGAAAGAGCCGGAACACCAAACGGTGGCTGGGACCTTTCCAGATGCTCCTGAAAACGCAGAATGCTGTGAATGCTGCAGAGAGAGCCACGTGGATTCACGCCAGCCAGTTCAAACGAGTGCCAGACCTGGAACAGGGGTTGATAGGAGACCCCCCCCCACGATCGTTTTTCACCTAGTTTTCTTATAACTACATGCTCTGAGACATTCTGTTTCAGCAAAAGGCGACTTGTATAAATATGATTTATGAGCTGCACAGGGACGGGAGGGTGGGAGTGAAGAGTAATAAAAGCAGAGTAAAAGAAGAGGAGGTATCTCTTTTCTTACTTACATCTTGCAGAGTTTATTGCAGAGGATTCTCTTTAATAAACTTTGTTCTGTTCGATTCTACTCGAGCCTGAAACTATTATTTAAGATTTAAAGATTTTCCACCACATAAGGTGCCACAGTTTTAATAAGAGATTTTAAAAAGGTAATCAAAAGTTTTCCTGTTGTCATAAAAAAATACATATATTAAAGTGCATTTAAGTTACAGCCAGTTAAATAATCATTTTCTTACACTTGCAATCAATGGTGTTAATATATCAGA
Organism: Silurus meridionalis; assembly: GCF_014805685.1. Lineage (NCBI taxonomy): Eukaryota > Metazoa > Chordata > Actinopteri > Siluriformes > Siluridae > Silurus > Silurus meridionalis. The sequence goes on from NC_060907.1 coordinate 8,039,303, forward strand.
AAAAATGTCAACTACTTAGAAAAGCAGTTTTTTAAAACTCCAAGGACCCTCCATCAAGCACAATATAAATGGAGTATCTGCTACCCAAATGCTGAATTAAATAATTTATGGATCTTCCTGTCGAGAAAAATATTTTAATCAACCATATCTAGCGTGTGTTATAATCAAACTAATATTATCAAACTAAATTAACCTAATTAACTTAATAAAGCAATATAGAACTTATTAGATATAATAGAAGTAGTCTGACAAAACCTATTTGATCTATATGTTAATCAAACCTTTAGTTACATCAAGTATTAATAATAATAATTGGGTATTTACATGTGTGAGTAGGATAGAATCTGACTGAATGTTATGAGTGTATAGAATAGGCAAAGAAGGACAGGAAACAAACTTGAGGGAGATTAAGCATCTTTATTGAAATAGCAAGGCGTACGGGCTTCAGCAGCTGCAGGAGACATGTAGGAGTAGCTAGGCCCAAGGCCGGTGAAGACACAGAAGCATGGGCAGGAGACATGAAAGAGCGGCTTGGCCCGAAGCCAGGTGAAGGCACAGGAGCACGGTGACTTGGCAAAGCAACAGGCCAGTGTGAAGGATAGGGAGAAAACTGTGGTGTAGTGTCAGGGAAGTAGGAGCATCCGTGACGGCTGTTGAGCTCAGGAGAAGTCTGTGTGCTCTTGTCACGCGTAGAAGTGCTCTGCACAATGCGAGGAGGCAGGAAGGCATCCTCAGGGACACTTGGGCTGGAAAGATGTTCAAGAAAATGAGTAAGCTCAGCGGCAAGTAAGGAGAGCTGAAACTGGCGAAATTGTCGTGAAGAATGCCCAACTGAGTCGTTCTGGGAGGCAAACGTGGTGGAGCTGAGCAAAAGAGACCAACAGAGATAAGATATTAGACAGGGTCAAATCACGGTGACGACGGGCATAAGCAAAAGATAACACTCATGCAAGAAAAAAGATTCTACACACAGTGTAACATTCAGTTCAGAATGCACAATTAAAATATAACCTAGGCGCATACAACTATTAATTAAAAGTATTATAATCAAGCACAGTATACAAACAATGCTATAACTCAATTAAATGAAAGTAGAATAGCAAAACAGCATTATAAAAGAATAAAGCATAACACTTACCCATTGCAAATGCAGGAGGACAAAATAGGCCGCAAAAGGTTGTTCACACTTGAGAGACTGAAGAACGTATGGTTGAATCCAGAGAGAAATAAGGGCTTTATACTCACTCATATTTTTTATGTATAAAATTATGGGCCGAATATAAGGAAATTGGAAAAACAGGAACTCCAAATATGGTGTTATTTGGAAGAATGAACACCAAGGCCAAAGATAAGGGAATTGACAAGGATAGGCAAGATCCGAGACATAAGGGACTTGGCAGAAGAAGGCAGACATAAGGGGAATTGACAAGGATAGGCAAAGGGGACAAGGAACGGCAAGAAGGCAGACATAAGGGGAATTTCTCAAGGCCAAAGAATTTGAAAAATAGAAAAGACACGGTGGCTACAGGGTATAAATACAAGCGCGAAACGAACAGTCAGTGTACTTCCTCACTATGGCGTGCTCTATCATTTGTTGATGTGCTGTTCATTTTGATGTGAAGTACCCACCTTCTACTGAGCTCTTTGGAACGTGCATGGAAATAAAGAAGTTTTGCTTTTACTCATCCAGGACTGAGGATCCTTCATTGGCGGTTTGTGTCTATTATATTTGTGTTTTTTCTAGAATTGGCTGGGCATTATTGGGAATCCTCTGAGCAAAGAAATCCACCCTCGATGTGTCGCCTCAGAGACGGGCTCTGAGTTCCGACATATTTATTGGCGCCCATCGTGGGGCCCTGAAGGTCAGCACAAAGGTCGAAAACCTGAACAGGGGACCGAGCATCCTGTGGGCTACAGCCGCTGGAAACAAAAATTCAGAGAAAAAAGGTAAGCAGACACCTGTTATACTCAAAGTCTGTGATTAGTAACTGTATGCCTATGAGGTTGTCGGCCCCGGGGAGGGTATAGACTGCTGGCCTAGGGCCAAAGAACTATCGGGTGGAAAATTAGTGTTGGATGAGTATAAGCAAAAGTAAAGACATAAGTTGTGAGGTGGAGAGTCACTGCGTATAGAGACGCAGGGTGGGACCCACGTGAATAAAGTTGTGAGGTGGAGAGTCACTGCGTATAGAGACGCAGGGTGGGACCCACGTGAAACTACGGCTAATTGTTTGTACCTTAGTCTGTCGGACTTTCCATATGGTCTAATTAGGTTGCAGACTAAGCAGACCGAAATCGTGTAAACCCAAAAGTGAAGTCTTGGTGATTCGGTGCAAGTCCCGATGTGAGAAGACAACACTTCTCATATGGTCTAAAACAGGAAAGATACCATAGGTCTTTACTAGGGATCCAGATTCGTAACCTGGGGTGGAAAGGGTACATTTAAAAGGTCGTGAGTTGTCAGTATAAGAGTAAAGGGCTCGGAGAGTCACCGTTACGAGTACGGGTGGGACCGAGGATATTGAGATTATTGAGATGAAGTGATGGCCATGTGTACATGTACGGTAAAAGAGAAACGTTGTAACTGCAGTTGTGTAAGTGTTGTTGTCATATTGTTCGTGAAAAGCGTGTTTTTGTAAAAAACCGGATTTATAGTGGTGTTTTCTGTATGTTGATGTTTTGTCTGTGAATTTATATGTATGCCTGTGTTTGTATTGTTGCTTGCTGTTTGCTTACGCTGCTTGGGATGATGCTGAGTTTGTGAGTATACTCATATTATTTGCATATCTGTACTATTGATAAAATAGCATGGTATATACGGGCACACATTAGAAGCACAGGAGAGCTGCGCGTGGACGAGGACGGAGCAGAAAGGAGGCGCGGGCACGCGCGTATAGACACGGAGCGCACGAAGGGGGGTGCGCATGCGCATAGGCGCACGGAGTATAGCACACACATAGTGTTCGCTCGCTGACACACACACACATACATGCATACACTCGGACATACACAGTGCGAATAAACGAATAAATCAAATAGAGAAAATATAGCAAGATAAATGTATGGATTTGATAGACATAGAGATAGAGACGAACGGACTTAGAACTCATTTTGGGACGAAAGAACATATAAAGATAGAAACGGTATAGAGAGGAGGCAGACAGAGAAGTAGATACAAGACAAATTGTGGGCTATTACACGATTACATGGCATAGAGGTGTTACTCCAGATATTCCCAGAGGAAAACTGGTATGAAAAATAAAAGCGTCTGGAAACCTCAACTGTTAAGCCCAGTATTGCGCACCCTAGTGAAAGCCCCTAAACCTAGTAAAGCCGTGATACACCTGTTTGATTTCATAGCAGACCCACACAACGAAGACGAGGAACCATTGATAGAATTAAATGCAGAAGTACCTGAACAATCTAATTATTGCTCAGGACTGACGGCAACTGTTGTAGTAGAACCTAAAGAGGTTTTGTGGGAAAGAGGTGTAGCCACCTCGATTCTAATCGATAAAATCAACTCGTTAAGTGGACAAAGCCGAAAGAATCCAACACGACCTTGTAAGACAGTGAGACGGATAAACGTCCATCTAAAGTGGTCTGCTCAAAATAGAAACCCAGGCCACCGTGAGAAGCACACAGAGCGAGACAGGGTGCATCATGAGCAAGGAGGAATCCCCAATCACACCTGTAGATGTGATAATTATAAGGCATAAAGGGGCTGAAAAGGAGATCAAAAATACATGAAAAATGGAAAACCTGACAACTGGGGATTTGCAATGGCCAGAAGAGGGAACATTTAACAAAGAAAAGTGTGATGTAATGAAGACCAGAATAAGAAATTGGGGAGAAATAAAAAAAGAGAAGAAGGAAAAGACAAAACGGAAATTAGACATCATTGAATGGTTTGAGCATGAGGGGAGATGTTAAAAGTGCACAAAGAAAAGACAGAGAAGGAACAGGAAGTAAGGAGGAAAAGGGTCAGAAAAGGCCTCAGCCCCACCATTGGAGGAGTTTGAGGAACAGAAGAAAGCACCACCATATGCTGAAGTAAAGAAGCCAAAGGTGATTAGCTTCTACCCAGTACTAGGAAAGAGAGAGTATCACGACATACAACTAGACATAACAGGAGGACGCATTGAAGGGAGGATGGAATTACTAGCTTCAGACAACAAAATGAACAAAGGAAGAGCAAGACAAACAAACAGTGTTATTTCAGAATCTTGAAGGAGAAGAGGGAGATAATGAAGAAAGCGGCAATGAAGGGAGATATGATTATGAACATGATTATGACTTAGATATCCCACCTGAAGAATGGGAAAGAAAGCGAGAGGAACTAGAACCACCTGAGCATGACCAGAATCAAAGACATCGCCAGAAAAAGCAAAAAACAGAGGCAAGAAAGGTGTGAAAGCACCCCTAAAGTACAAGAAAGATTATGATCGCTGGACATTTGGAGTGAAAAGAAATGACGATGGAATGCACTTCGATCTGCATACCCAACTCAATCTGATCTAACCAAGGTGGAAAACCTGAAAATGGACGAAAAAGAAGGAGCTGCGGCCTTCATTCTTAAGTTACAGAAAGCATGGGCTGAAGAGATGGGGTCAGCATGGGATGAGACAACGGCTAACCTCACATTATTCAAAATAATTTTGAAGAGGGCGCCCAAGTGAAGTACAAGAACAGCTTGAATCAGTTGTGGGACTTAATGCACTGCCCTGGGCAGCTTTCCAGGCAAATGTCACACATGCTGTGGAAATGCACAGGAAAAGAAGGAAGCAAGTAAACAAGCAGCAGAAGATTTAATAACATTGCTGCACAAAGCACAGCTCGGAGAGATAGCACGGAGCAAACAAGAAAATCAAGAGAAACGCAAAGAAGAGAAAAGTTCAGCTAAACAAGCAGCAGTCATGATGATACCAACAAATGCACAGCAGGATCCAGCTAGTCAAACCATATCAGATCAAGGAAATCAGCAACTAATGCCTGTGGGACAACCAATAATGACCTATCCAATGTATCAACAATATCCACCACAAAACAGAGGGTGGGGGCAAGGGCAAGGAAGAGGCAGAGGAAGAGGAGGAATGTTTCAACCAAGAAATTATCAACCACCGAGAGGAGGAAGATGCTGGAACTGTCAAGATCCCAATCACATGATGAGAAACTGCCCCTATCCAATAAGACAACAGCAAGGAAACCAGCAACAAAATCAAAGCTGGCAAGACCCCGGAAATTGGGCAGGACCATGGATGGGCCAGAATCAGCAGAATCAACAAACTCCGGGACCACCTCAAGGTAACATGTGAAGATGCCCAGAGAAGCCAGAGGGGGAGCTGGTACAGTGCCCCACCTCACTGTACCCTGCACAAGAACCAACCATAATGGTGGATGTGAATAACCAGCTCCAGACATCGTTTTTGATTGACACAGGAGCAACATTTACAAGCATTGGAAAAGAAGGCTCTAAGCTCCCCCTCTCACGCAAAGCAGTAAAGACAGTAGGCTTCTCGGGTAAAACTCAAACTTTGCATTTCACAGAGCCACAAGACATAACAGTAGAAGGAATCACAATACAAGCACCATTGTTGTATTCCCCCAATACCCCAGCAAATCTATTAGGCAGAGATGTACTGTGTAAGCTAGGAGCAAAAATCTTCTGTGGACCTACAGGAGTGTGGGTCGAACTTCCTGAAATCCTAGCTCAACAGTGTGTGATGGTAGAAAGAAAAATAGAACAACAAACACTGGATAAAGTCTATTGGCTGGAACTCGACGGGACATCCTCAGAAATTCACAAGCTATATGACCACTGGAAAATATGGTTTACAAACATGCGTCCAGACTGTGAAGAAACCAGAAAACCATGGCATTGCACAATAAGGTACGATGAGGGGGGACAAGATGAAGAATATGAGACTTTGTGGGAGAACATGTAGAAGGAACCAGTACAGTCTCAAAGCAGAGAACATGATCCTTGGTCCCCAAGGGATAGCTGCAACAGTACAACTACCAGACCACATTGCACAGTGGTATTCAGTCGAGAACTCTGTTCCACATGTCTCCCTAATGATCGGGCAAAATTTTAAATCAAAAGACTTAGGGCCAATGGTCAGAGAAGCAAGCCAGATAACTGAATGGATACCAGTGGTAGAAAATATGAGCATGACATTAGACAGGAAATATCTCAGAATAAAACTAACAGCTGAAGACAGTGTGGTAGCTCACACTATTTTGATCAACAGACAGATGCAAGTGAGAACACAAGTAGGACAGGTAGGACAATGGCAACAGAAGGAAGAACAGGCTGAACTAGAAGAAGAACAGGTACTGAAACAAATTCGGAAAAGCTATGGACTAAACATCAGACAGATGTAGGGTTAGTTAAGTCATCAGGGTTGGAGAAAATTCAATTAAAACCCAATGTGCAGTTACCTTACCAGAAGCAATACCAATTGTCGCAACAAGCGATAGAAGGATAAGACCAACCATTGAAGGACTAGTTGAAGCAGGAGTGTTAATTCCAACAAACAGCCCTTGCAACACCCCATTTTTCCGGTCAGAAAACCAAATTCAGACAAGTGGAGATTGGTCCATGATTTAAGACCAATAAATCGTGTGGTGGTAGCAGAAAATCCTGTAGTACCCGATCCACACACACTGTTAACAAACATCCCTGAAGGGACTAAATGTTACACGGTGATTGATTTATGCTCAGCATTTTTAGTGTACCTCTGCATCCTGAGTCTCAGTTTCTGTTTGCATTCACATACGGGGAAAACAATACACCTACACGCGTCTGCCACAAGGGTATTGTGAAAGTCCATCAATTTTAACCAGGTGTTAGCACGAGATCTGGCAGATCTAGACATTCAAAGCAGTTTGCTTCAAAATGTGGATGACCTACTGATTTGTAGTCAAACTAAAGAACAGTGCATGAAGGACTCGTTAAAGGTCCTGGAAACCCTAGCTCATAATGGACACAAGGTCAGTAAGGAAAAATTGCAATTCTGCCAACAAAAGGTAGAATATTTGGGTAGAGTGCTCAAGGCACTACACGCAAAATCTCGCCTCTCATGTAGAGGCAATTCAGAAAACACCACAACCTCAAACAGTGCAACATATGTTGTCATTCCTGGGTTTAGCAGGTTTTAGCAGACCGTGGATTTGTGACTTTGCGTTGAAAGCACAACCTCTCAGAGACATGATGAAAGCAGCTGATCAGACAAAATCTAGCGCACGTGTGGTCTGGACAGAGGAAGGAAAAAAGGCTTTTGAAACAATCAAAAGTGATCTAAAATCTGCCCCAGCACTAGCTTGTCCAGACTACACAAAACCATTTCACCTCTATGTGTCAGAGAGACGAGGTTTTGCATCAGCCATTTTAGCACAACAGCAACAGAGCATGGGAAAGAAGCCAATTGCATACTATAGTACGGCTCTTGACAATGTGGAAAAAGGCATGCCACCTTGTTACAGAGGATTGGCAGCCGCAGCATTTGCCTATCAAAAGCATCAACAATCACGATGGGTCATCCAGTGACCCTGTACACTTCTCATGCATTACATGCTCTGCTGACAAGTCAAAAGTTTGTGATCACGAATGCACGAAAGACAGGGTATGATGTCATCCTGTCTGCACCAGAACTAACAATTGAGAGGTGCCTCACAATCAATCCAGCTGATCGAGTGGTCTTATCAGATGAGGAATTCCCCATGAGTGCACTACAGAAGCAGAGAAATTTCTAAAAGCTAGAGATGACCTAGAGAACCAACCATTGCAAAATGCCCAAATTGTTTTGTCTGTGGACGGTTCTTGCTATCGTCGAATGATGGCAATAAAGCAGGATATGCTGTGGTCATGCACAATGAGGAAGATGACTCGTTTCGAGTACTAGCTAGTGTAAGTGTACCACAACCTTGTTCTGCCCAATTGGCAGAAATAAAAGCGTTAACAGCAGCATGTAGGCTGGGAGCAGGAGGAAGGTGTACTATTTACACTGATTCAACATATGCACATGGGGTATGTCACACATTTGGACCCATCTGGGAACAAAGGGGTTTCCAGAGAGCTGATGGATCATCCATTTTACATGGTCCTGCAATTTCGGATTTGCTCAAAGCAATGATGCTTCCAAAGGCATTAGCCATTGTGAAGTGTAAAGCCCACAAATCTGATGGAGATATGGTCAGTAGAGGTAATGCGGCAGCAGATGAGGCAGCTAAAAGTGCAGCAGTAGAAAAAGACTGTGTGAAAGTGATGATGGTACAAGATGAAGAACATGAGGAAGTGCGAGGGCAGGTAACAGAGGAAGATCTTGGGGAATATCAGGATGTAGCAAGTGGAGAGGAGAAAGAGAGATGGAAAAACGAGGGCAGTACAAGACCCCAACACAGGGTTATGGAGAAGTATTGATGGAGTGTGGGTAGCACCATTAGCTCTTTACCAAGCTCATTACTGAAGCACATGGGGTAGATCACTGTAATCTTTGGGAGACCATAGACACAATCCGAAGGAATTGGTGGTCGCCATATCTGGCCAGTATGGTGGACAAATTCCTGAGGTCCTGTGAGCTATGTGCAGCACGAAATGTCAGGAAACATTTCACAGCACCAATCAGCCACATTCCTGAACCAAGGGGACCATTTCGACATTTGATGATGGACTTTGTGGACATGGCAGATAGGAAGGAAGGGAAAATATACATCTTGGTAGTAATAGATCGTTTTAGCAGATGGGTAGAGGCAACAGCTACTGCCAAGAATGACGCAAAGACTGTAGCTAAGTTTTTGATCAGGGAAGTGATTCCAAGGTTTGGGATACCTGACAAGCTGAGCTCTGACAATGGACCACATTTTGTAAATAATGTGATCAAAGCATTTGCAGAAGCTTTGTGTATCAAGCAAAGAATGGGGTGTGTTTACCATCCACAGTCACAAGGAATGGTTGAGAGAGCAAATGGAGTGTTGAAGGAGAAAATAGCAAAAATTTGTGCTAGCACAGATCTGAATTGGGTACAGGCTCTCCCACTGGCATTGATGAAAATGCGCTCTCAAACAAATCGCAACACACACCTGAAACCACATGAGTTGCTGACAGGACGACCCATGCCAGTTGCTTTTACACAAGGACCTTACACAGGCTCCTCACTTGAACAACTTGAAGCAGACATGTCTAGTTATTGCAAACATCTGACGCAAATACACAGAACTTTATATTTACAGGTCCGTGAAGCCACACACGGGCACAGGTTGATGAGCCACTACAGCAGGTGCAACCAGGTGACTACGTGTATATCAAAGTGTTCAAAAGGAAACACTGGAGTGAGCCACGCCGTGAAGGCCCATTCAAGGTGGTACTAGCAACTCCTACCGCAGTCAAGGTTGAAGGTAAGGAATACTGGTATCATCTTAACCATTGTTGCAGAGCTGCGTGAAAGGACCAGAGTGGAGGAAATCTCGGCTGAGTTGGCACGCTGCGCCCACTCTGACGACTCAGAAGACGACGACGACGGCGCAGGCCCAGCACAGGACAGAGGACCAGCATACAGGACACGTGCCAAAACCACACAACCACGGCCAGTTGAAGGAGAACCGAGGCCAGGTTGTTCGTATCAGGTTGATTCACGACCACCACATGACACACTAGACTCTGACAAACTAGAAGAGACTGTGCAGAGACTACTAGGCAACGAAGAAAACACTGTCACTCCACCTGAACAGTTTGACACTCTTAATCTACAAGATCTAGTAGACTTAGATATCGATCTACCTGTGGAACCATGATGAAAAATTCCCTAAAGTCCAAACGGACTCTCACCAACAGACACTGGGCAGTACTCGTTATGGCTTTAGCAGTATGGTTCATTTGCCCTTACATTTTCATTAACCGTAATTTACATCGTCCAGCAGATATATCAGTCCCTTTGTCCAACATTTCCCTAAATAACTATTCCCAACCCGCACAATGTCCACAAATAGATACAAAAGGTCTAAACCACTAGGGTCTCTAGGTCACCTTGCTAAAACTAGTCTCACTTCAGAACAGGCTGCAAAGGTTTCGCACATATGGCCAGAAACGTACTTGCAGAACAGTTCCGGTGTGCATTGGGCGTTTTTAAATAACACCAAGGTCCTACCATCCTTTCCAGTAACTGCACAACATATGTTTATAACATATACTATATCCCTTTTTCATCCCTGCAACTCTACAGAGATAAAAAACACTCCTGAATACGAGATGAGACTTGAGGCTCGAATGACTGACACGGATAAAGAAACAGACATTATAGTGGTCACTGGAGTACCCCACAGAGTTATACCTCGCATATTAGGCACCCGCAGTTGTATTGATATTACGCTTTTATGGTATTTCGGTTTTCCCAAGTAGGGATCCCGCATGGCACGTTTGAAAGAACCTCAGTAGAATCTCTAGCGTATGGGGATGTTTTGTATAAAATTCTAGTATATGTCCCTAACTGGCAGGAAGGGATGAACTTACCTAGAATACAATTTAGTTTCAGATACAAGAACCCCAACTATCCTCTAACCCAAAAGCCCGACCTGTTTCAGATGCGGAAAGAATCAATGTAACATCAGTAAAGCAATATGCTGAAACTACAAACATTCAGCCAAACCTTAACCTGTACAGACAATGGATGGTGGATTCGGGCATGCAGCAGTGCCCCACTCTACGTGCATTGTATGTGACAGAAGATCTCGACGTCCACCTCGTGTTATGCCGACAGTAGGGTTAGAGGCATGTGACAAAGCACCTTATGACACCACTCATCTTTGTCCAGCTATATGTTTTTTGGGTTCAGCTGCTGTTGATTATGGTGCCAACTGGATGCGCTCACGTAGTGCTGCACACCAAACATATCCTTTTACTAATATCCTTTGTATTATGTATACAGATGTATATCTGTCTAGCCATCTATCTATCTGTGCCTGATTACTGATCTTGATACTAATAACATACCCGTGGAGGTTTACTTCTATATTTCCCACTTTCATGGCAAATGCTTTAAGTCGTTGCTTGTCCAAATTATGTTGTATGAACCATGTTGTTGTTGTGAGTTCTTCATGTTGTGTGCAGGAACATGGCCGCTGGTGAACCCAGGTGGCTACAGCCGAATCTGCGACTGTTTCCTGGTGTGTGTGCATTCGCAGAAACATGTTATGAGGGATATCGCTTCGCCTTCGACACATTCAGGGGTCCCTGTGAGGCGTGTGCAGCCCTAACCTATGACCATCAGACACATTGCTTGTGGTGCCAAGACGGTGACGACTGTCCTTTGGGTGACCGGTGCCATGATGGACCCCATGAGTGGTTCGGTTTTCCTCCACAGAGGGATGAGTTTGCTTGGGAAACAGATGAGGACCAGCGTAGACCAGTGACCGCCATTTTGCGCCATGCTAACATGTTTTCTCCGGAGGGAACGTGGTTAGACTCCATTCAGAACTCTGTCTATAATCTTCCTGGTGGACTCCAGATGGTCACCCGAGTCTTCACAATACGTTGCGCAATCTCCCTGGCTGAGTCATTTGGGGTTCTTTCCTTCTCAACAAGAGCCCGAAACACCCATAGTTTCCTGCTTACGACCTTCGTCATGCAACGCACTACTGTAACATACTACACCATTACCTTAGGAGGCTATGTTCTATGGACAACGGAACCAGCAACACATCGGGATTGGCACTGTCGCCCTATCCTGATTCACAGATATCGCACATTATGCGGACTACATTGTTTAATTTCAATTTTCATTTTGTTCATGTGTCTCATATTTAACTGCATGTACACCCACGACTAAGGATGACCTTGGTGGTGATTCCGCTGTCGCACCACTGGCGGGCAGAGTGGGAGTTTTCCCTGGCATGTTTGTCTACAGGGTTTTTCGCCCACTCCTAGTTCATCGATGTTGTGGTTTGGCGCACCCATTAGTGTGAGGGTGGGAGTAATGTCGATCTTATAATGTTGCATTGTCGATCTTATAATGTTGCATTGTCGATCTTAATCATTTTGCTTTTATTTCTTTTACTTTTGTTTTGCTTTATTATTCTTTTCAACACACGAGTGCCTGGTAAAGTGCTAGTAACCTCTTCCAGGGCTCCAACAAGACCCCTGCGATACGCAAAGTATCTGGGTCAGAAGAAAACTACATATGCCAAAGAAGTCAAAGACTTTTACTTTGTTCTACTGCTGTATTACATGACATGTATGATTGAGAAATGGTTATAAGTGGTTATAAGCGGAATGTGAGACTATAAAGTCTCAGAGGGGGGAGTAATGTCGAGAAAAATATTTTAATCAACCATATCTAGCGTGTGTTATAATCAAACTAATATTATCAAACTAAATTAACCTAATTAACTTAATAAAGCAATATAGAACTTATTAGATATAATAGAAGTAGTCTGACAAAACCTATTTGATCTATATGTTAATCAAACCTTTAGTTACATCAAGTATTAATAATAATAATAGGGTATTTACATGTGTGAGTAGGATAGAATCTGACTGAATGTTATGAGTGTATAGAATAGGCAAAGAAGGACAGGAAACAAACTTGAGGGAGATTAAGCATCTTTATTGAAATAGCAAGGCGTACGGGCTTCAGCAGCTGCAGGAGACATGTAGGAGTAGCTAGGCCCAAGGCCGGGTGAAGACACAGAAGCATGGGCAGGAGACATGAAAGAGCGGCTTGGCCCGAAGCCAGGTGAAGGCACAGGAGCACGGTGACTTGGCAAAGCAACAGGCCAGTGTGAAGGATAGGGAGAAAACTGTGGTGTAGTGTCAGGAAGTAGGAGCATCCGTGACGGCTGTTGAGCTCAGGAGAAGTCTGTGTGCTCTTGTCACGCGTAGAAGTGCTCTGCACAATGCGAGGAGGCAGGAAGGCATCCTCAGGGACACTTGGGCTGGAAAGATGTTCAAGAAAATGAGTAAGCTCAGCGGCAAGTAAGGAGAGCTGAAACTGGCGAAATTGTCGGCGAAGAATGCCCAACTGAGTCGTTCTGGGAGGCAAACGTGGTGGAGCTGAGCAAAGAGACCAACAGAGATAAGATATTAGACAGGGTCAAATCACGGTGACGACGGGCATAAGCAAAAGATAACACTCATGCAAGAAAAAAGATTCTACACACAGTGTAACATTCAGTTCAGAATGCACAATTAAAATATAACCTAGGCGCATACAACTATTAATTAAAAGTATTATAATCAAGCACAGTATACAAACAATGCTATAACTCAATTAAATGAAAGTAGAATAGCAAAACAGCATTATAAAAGAATAAAGCATAACACTTACCCATTGCAAATGCAGGAGGACAAAATAGGCCGCAAAAGGTTGTTCACACTTGAGAGACTGAAGAACGTATGGTTGAATCCAGAGAGAAATAAGGGCTTTATACTCACTCATATTTTTTATGTATAAAATTATGGGCGAATATAAGGGAAATTGGAAAAACAGGAACTCCAAATATGGTGTTATTTGGAAGAATGAACACCAAGGCCAAAGATAAGGGAATTGACAAGGATAGGCAAGATCCGAGACATAAGGGACTTGGCAGAAGAAGGCAGACATAAGGGGAATTGACAAGGATAGGCAAAGGGGACAAGGAACGGCAAGAAGGCAGACATAAGGGGAATTTCTCAAGGCCAAAGAATTTGAAAAAATAGAAAAGACACGGTGGCTACAGGGTATAAATACAAGCGCGAAACGAACAGTCAGTGTACTTCCTCACTATGGCGTGCTCTATCATTTGTTGATGTGCTGTTCATTTTGATGTGAAGTACCCACCTTCTACTGAGCTCTTTGGAACGTGCATGGAAATAAAGAAGTTTTGCTTTTACTCATCCAGGACTGAGGATCCTTCATTGGCGGTTTGTGTCTATTATATTTGTGTTTTTTCTAGAATTGGCTGGGCATTATTGGGAATCCTCTGAGCAAAGAAATCCACCCTCGATGTGTCGCCTCAGAGACGGGCTCTGAGTTCCGACATTCCCTCCCAAACTCTTTATTCCAAATCAAATTAAAGAACTCCATTTCAAAAGTGCTCACAGATTTCACCCCTGTAAACTTCTCTTGAGCAGATTCTATCAAAATGTATCTATGTTTTTTTTCAATGTTGTAGAATTGATTCTATATTTGTTTTGCCTCCTTTTCCAAGTCTTTTTGATCAGAAGTTACTGTGTTTTTATTCTATTTTTTGTTGTTGTAAAAACATTGTACAATTTGCTGAAGCTGCTATTATTCTTTCAGATTTGCATTCTAAAGATGTTTATTTTGATTATATGGTTTTGTTTCTGTCTCCTGGGTAAAATTCATATTCCCAAATCCAGAGCTATTCATTGGAAATCCAACTTTAGATTATTTTGTTCTGATATTAAATCCTTCTTTACCTCCTTTAAGTACGTCAGAACCTTTAAACTCAAAGACCTCCCTTCTGTAATGTCTGCATGCCCAGTCTTTTTCTTTTTTTATATCTGTTTTCTAATTATTTTTTGCAAAAAATAAAAAAACCTCCTGTATCGTAATAAAGCTCCACCCACCGGTGCGATCTTGAATTCGCGATTTCCCTCCAAAATGTGACATAGTAGAAGACATCTACAGTGAAGAAACAGACTGAAAATAATTACATCCAGAACAGAAACTTTCTCACATACACACACTGAAGGTCCCTGTCTCCAGAAGGTCCATCTTCTCCTGTAAAAAACTGAGAGACACAGAGAGAGAGACTTTTTGACTTTTAACATTCCTCTATTACACAGTTATGCAGTGTCCACCAAATCCTGTCCTGGAGACAAAACAGCTAAAATTACAAACAGAATTTGACTTATTGACGACCAACCAGGCAGAATTTCTACTAAAACGCACAAAAGCAGCTTACTACTTACACAGAGAGAGAGCTGGCTGCCTTTTAGCATCTCAGCTTAGACGTCAGTGTGCTGCCCAATTAATCCCGCAGGTATATGACTCCTCAAATACTTCAGATCCGGTTAATATAAATTCAGAGTTCGTTTCTTTTTATTCTAATCTTTACAGATCAGAAGGCTGTTCGGACGCTACTACTATTCAAAGATTTCTTTCTCAATTAGAAATGCCTAAGTTAAACCCAGATACAACTTGGGGGAAATAACCGCTTGCATTTCAATTATGAAAAACAACAAGGCTCCTGGCCCTGATGGCTTCCCTGACAAATTTTTTAAAAGGTTTTTTGGTCAGCTATTCCCCATGTTATTAGAGCTATACAATTACTCCATTGACCAAGGTTTTTTATCACCATCTCTGAACCAGACTTTGATCTCATTTATATTTATATTAAAGAAAGTTAAGTTCTAGCTAAAGTTTTAGCCAAATGCTTAGAGAAACATCTCCCATCGATCATATCAGATGACCAAACTGACTTTATACTGGGCCGTCAGTTATTGTCCAATATACGTAGACTTTTGAATGTTATCTTTACTCCATCCTGGTCGTCAAGGTCAGAAATGGTCGTCTCTCTCGATGCAGAGAAAGCTTTTGACTGTGTGGAGTGGGATTATTTATTCATGGTTTTACAAGAATTCTGATCCTGATCCAGATTCATCTCATGAATTTGGTTGCTGTATTCTGCTCCTTTGGCTTGTGTGAAGATTAACTCTGAAATATCCCCTTATTTTTCGCTTTCTCGTGGCACCCATCAAGGGTGTCCGCTCTCACCTCTACTTTTTGCTTTGGCTATAGAGCCTCTTTTTATAATCTTAAAATTGTCTTCAGTATTTACGGGTATTCTTAGAGGAGGAAGGGAACACCACATCTCACTGTATGCAGATGATCTATTGCTTTATGTTTCAGATCCTCTTAAGTGTCTGGACAGTATACTGTGTCTATTGAATGAGTTTGGCTCTTTTTCGGGATAAAGGTTGAACCTGGCTAAAAGTGAGTGTTTCCCCATGAATGGATTGGCAAAACCAACTATTTCTCTGCTCAGGGGGAAGGGCATAGTTCTGTTTAATGATTTGTTTCTGGATCACACATTTGTGTCATTCAATGATTTGCTAAGTAGATTCAGTATCTCCAAATCTAATTTATTCCGTTATTTTCAACTACCCAATTTTGCTAAAGAATATTTTGCTACATTCCCCCAGCAGCCAAGGAAAACTTTAATTGAAGTTATATTTTCTCCTTCAAAGTCTCGTATTGCCTCTATCTATGATCTGCTTCGATCTTCACAGTCCTCTTCTCTTTTTGCGCTTAAAGGAGTCTGGGAGCGGGAGTTAGGGCTAAAACTTAATGAGGAGCTGTGAAATAATGTTTTAGCTCAAATTAACTCTGTCTGTATTTAAGCTTGTTTGAGCTTTTCCTTTGTTAAGAATATACCTTCAGAGGAATCGGAACGTGTATGAGCGCCTTTTTTTTTTTTTTTATCTCGCGCGAGCAAGCATATGGTGGACCAGAAAAAACCTGAGCATAAATAAAATAAATCAGTGCACGCGTTCAAACTCGATATGGTCAAAAGTATTCGGACATCTGACTGTTTTCACCCCACAAATGCGTAATTCTTCACCAAACACACAACTAGAGACTCTGTTAACTTATTTGACAAAATCTGGAATCCTATGATTTCCTTTGTTGAGACCATACCTTAATTTTAGTGGACCCCCCCCCCCCCCTTTTTTTTATTATTTTTTATTAATTTGTGTTTTTTGTGGGATACTTTGGGTTGGGTGGGGATAAGGAGGATGTTCTGGTTATTTACAAAACTTTAGTCATTTTTATGAATGTAAAAAAAAAAAAAAAAACAGGAGGTTGTTGTGTTTAACAAACTATTTACATTTTATTAATATCAGTTAAGAACCAAAAAAAAAAAACCACTCTCTCTCTCTCTGAGCATAAATTAAATAAATTTCTGCACGCGTTCAAAAACAATATGGTCAAAAGTATTCGGGCATCCGACTGTGTTTTCACCCCACACATAAAGCTCTGACCCTCAACCTTTGAGGGTATCTCCACAAATCTCCAAAATCTAGTGGAACATCTTCCCAGAAGACTTTGTAGATTATAATAAGAGCAAATGGGGATCAATGTGGAAGACTAAATCTAGACTTTTCTCTGTTCTATAGATGGGCAGTATATAAAGGGGTACAGTATGATCTAGAAAGTACAGTCTTCACAAATCTTGGGCACATACTAAATTTCCAAATTAACATATTTGCTTGTGCATACATCACATGACACTGTCTGCAGATGTCCCTATCATCAGATCAGCATCAAGTCAGCAGATATATAATGAACTATATATTGTTATATAATGGACTAGAAGGACAAGACCAGAGAGTGAAAAGTCATGAAACGAAAGTGTCCTGTTCTAATACTCCTGTTGATCTTGATCTTCTTCTTTGCATTGTATTAAATATCTAAAAATCATTATCTAACCTAATCCATATCGAGAACAAACCCTCAGTAGCCTTTTAAGACCTGCACTAGTGTTTGTTCTATAAATCACGCTGACCAGGCCTCCTCACCTGAGGAGTCTCCACAATGAATCTCCACAAAATAATCTTGAGGAATCTAATGGTCAGGTGTCCACATACTTTTGGCCACACAGTCTATATATTAGGATTAATTTATTAAAAAAACAGATGAACTTGTTGATATTTTAATGAGAGTTTATTAATAAAGTAAATGAGGTTGTGTGAATGGAAGTGCGAGAAATATCAGGGCGTTACGTTCGAGCGAGGTTCGGTAAGAACGAGGAGACGTGATACACAAATACATTGTTTATTAAAAAAAAAACAATAAAAAATATACAATAACAAAACCCCCACAAATAAAAAAAAAAAAAAAAAAAAACACATGGAGAGGGAAGAACGGAGAAAGGCAGTTCAGCTCATCCACCTGCAGCAGCTCCTTCATGGCAGGTAGATACTCGTGCAGAGGAACAATGAAAAATTTAATATTTTATTTGATTTCTGATCAAAGGAATGAAATTAACAAAATGACAAAAAGAAAATCATTCATATTGATGGATCATATGAAAAAGGATCTGAAATAGCTTTTATATCTATTTATTTCTTCTACTTTTTCAACAGTGATTGCACATTTTTCACTGATGGGTCAAAAAATGGCAAATATGTGAGAAATGTATGCTTTATCTTTCTACAAATTAGAATTTGTAAACGGGTAAATGGGTCATAAACTATTATGTCTTTGCTAATAAGTGAGGTTTATACAGAATATATTCAAAGTGGTATAGCTGGCCAAATGTATAGGAGACAGCATTCATATTTTGCATCACTGGGACTTTCCTGTCAGCATGTGTTCTTTCCAGAGAACTGGTGTAGACATATTGTAGTCTGTGTGGCACAATTCTGTGTATCTGTGTGCATGAATGAAGGGTCTGTTCAGTCAGAAAGGTTTAAACAACGATTTATGAAATATTAAACATATAAATAATAAAACATTAAACAAATAAAGACACTGACCAGTCTGGATCATTGTCATTAAATTCATAGTTTCCGTGTCCAGTGATGAGCCTCTCCTTCTTCCCTCTCAGAAAGACACGCTCTTTCACCAAGCCTGCCATGCGCAGATCCTCCTGACTCCTACATGTATCGGTCACAATACATGCTTCTAAGTATGAGCTGAAAATCACAGTCTGTAGTAAGAAACAAGAAGAACTTGAACCTTGTGCTCCAGCTGTGCTTTGACAGTAGAATACAGAGATCATGGTACAGAGTTAAAGAGGCTCCTAAAACTATATTTATATCATCGAGTTCTACACTAAAATAAGTGTAAATTAACATTAATAATTCACATCAACTCCGAAATCTTAAAGAAATATAAGAGAAATAAAAAGTCAAGTCAAGTCAAGACAAGTTTATTTGTATAGCGCTTTTCACAACAGACATTGTCTAAAAGCAGCTTTACACAAATCAACAGTGATGGTGAATGGTGTGAATTTGTCCCTGATGAGCAAGCCGTGGCGACTGTGGCAAGGAAAAACTCCCTTAGATGTTATGAGGAAGAAACCTTGAGAGGAACCAGACTCAAAAGGGGAACCCATCCTCATCTGGGTGACATCAAGAGTTTGATCATAAATCTTTCAACAATACAGAACACTGGACAGTGAGAACTAACATGATTACTGGAGTATAAGATTATAAGTGATGTTCTTTCTGCAGTCTTATACAGTCTATATGGTTAGTAGCTCCGAGTTTTATGAGCTCAGCATTTGTGATCACCACAGATCCAGCATCAGCTTCTCCATGCCAGAGCCTTTAAACACTCCAGGAGGTCCAATGTCAAAACTCCACACATGTAGCGGGATCCAAATGGCACTGGTACGTCTCTAGATGGTTCGGGATGTTTGTGAGTTCGGCATCTACTTCTTCAAAGGTCCGTAATCATCACGAGGTGGGAGGTGACTGGAGCTGGCCAAACCTCAGGGTGTCTCGGGATGGGAGAGAAAGAGAAGCAGTGGAGAGGAATTAGCGTAGCTGCTGTTCATGATATTAACAGCACAAGTTGATAATGTGCATGTGATCAGATGTTCTGGAGCACAAGGTTATGATATGTGATGTGTGTTATGTGTAGGCTTTGCTAAAAAGATATGTTTTTAATCTACACTTAAACTGGGAGAGTGTGTCTGAGCCCCGAACACTGTCAGGAAGACTATTCCAGAGTTTAGGAGCTAAATGTGAAAATGCTCTACCACCTTTAGTGGACTTTGCTATTCTAGGAACTACTAGAAGCCCAGAGTTTTGAGATCTCAGGAGCGTGGCGGATTGTAGCGTGTTAAAAGACTGGATAGATACAAGGGAGCCAAACCATTTAGTGCTTTATAAGTGAGAAGTAATAGTTTGTAGTCTATTCGAAACTTAATAGGAAGCCAATGTAGGGACGATAAGATCGGGGTTATGTGATCATATTTTTTTGACCTTGTAAGAACTCTGGCTGCTGCATTCTGGACTAACTGAAGCTTGTTTATTAATGATGCAGGACATCCACCTAGTAACGCATTACAGTAGTCTATTCTGGAGGTCATGAACGCATGGACGAGCTTCTCTGCATCGGATATGGACAACATATTTCTTAGCTTAGAAATATTTCTAAGGTGAAAGAAGGCTGTTTTTGTAACTTGATTGATGTGATTTTTTGAAAGACAAGTCGCTGTCTAAAATAACACCCAGGTCTTTTACCGTTGAACTAGTGGTTACAGAACATCCGTCTAAATGCAGGTTGAGATGCTGGAGCGTCTGTATACTAGTTTTTGGGCCGATGAGCAAAATCTCATCAGAATTTAAAAGTAGAAAGTTATGGGTCATCCAATCTCTTAGTTCCTTAACACACTCGGTTATCCGGGTTAATTGAGCTGTATCGCCTGGTTTAGATGAAATATATAGCTGAGTATCATCAGCATAACAATGGAAGCTAATTCCATGCCTTCTAATAATATTTCCTAACGGAAGCATGTATATTGTGAAGAGCAGGGGTCCTAGAACTGAACCTTGCGGCACGCCATAATTTACTTGCATTAGCCTGGATAGCTCTCCATTTAAATCTACGAAATGGTAACGATCGGACAGGTAGGATTTAAACCAGCTTAATGCCTGTCCCTGAATGCCGATGTAATTTTGTAAGCGATCTAGGAGGAGATCATGGTCTATAGTGTCGAATGCAGCACTAAGATCTAGTAAAACCAACAGCGAAATGAAGCCTTGGTCTGAAGCTAAAAACAGGTCATTAGTTATTTTAACTAGGGCAGTTTCTGTGCTATGATGGGGCCTAAAACCTGACTGAAATTCTTCAAAGATATTGTTCTCTTGCAGGTGGGAACATAACTGTGCAGCGACAAGATCAGTATCACCATACTCGCCTCACAGCAAGATTATTACCTCTGAAAGCCCACAAGCGCTGTGATTGGCTATATTTACTCATAATAAAGCGCTGATTGGTTAAAGCTGCAGGGTTCCGTTAGGAGGATATTATTTAAATTTAAATGTAAACTTTTTATATGTTTTTTCTTTTATTGTTTTTTTATTATATCAAATGTATTTATTATTAGTAAAATATTATCATTCAAATGTGTGAAAAGAAAAAGTTCTACATTACTACATGATTATTAGTTCCACAACATTATCATCATTATTATTGTATTATTTATTATTTTAAGCGAAAATAAAGAAGCACATCTGCTTTTTTATAACATAACTTCAAATATTCACAGAATGTAGCAATTAACTCAATATAAATCAGTTTAGAGTGAGTGTTTTATTTGAATTCATTCACAGAATTGAAAAAAAGGCATTTCTCTCAAATCTGACTTTATTTCTCACAATTCAGTTTTTATTCTGCCTATTCTGAGTTATTTTTGAACAACAAGCGGTATCTGGAGCAATCAGTTCTGCTCCTGCTATAATGTTACGATGCTTCATGTGTACATGGGAGACGGGAGTTCAGGCTACAAAGGCTGCGTCTGCTCTGTCCACTTACTGTATATTTAGTAGTGCTTGCAAAGCACCACTCTTACAATGCTGTGGCAAATTACTATTATTTCAGAGCTTAACTACTCTTGCAGTTTTGGTCCCAGCACCACGGGTGGTACCTCAAAACGTGCGGCCCGTTCGTGTGTGGTGTGCTATTAATTTTCTAAGGCCTCGCCCTGCCTGTTTTCGATTACGGGAGAGAAACCTGCGGTTTTTGGCTTATTATTATTATTAGTAGTGCTTGAAAAGCACTACTTTTACAATGCTGTGGCGGCCATTTTCAACAACTTTTTATTCTTCTTTTTCTTCCGGACACTTTTTCGGCACGTAACTAGTCCCGCAGTTTTTGTCCCGCAGACTATATTATGGTGGAGCGAGTCATTGCTCAGAGCTCTCCTCAGAGCTCTCAAATTCATCTTCATTCGCGAATTTCCATTTCTTCCTTTCAGGCTCTGTTTGCGTGTCTGTTACGGGTCTTTTCCCCTTCGTCTTTTCTCGTCCTTTGTCCGATTCCATGTCCTCTGTGCTGCTGTCCTCATCGGTCGCTTTGCTTTTGCACCTTTCGTTCCTTTGCTTCTGTTTCTTCTTTTTAGAGGATTTTTTGGTCGTCTTTTGCTTGTGATCAGACGATTTGTCCTTGCTGTTGCTTATGTGTTGAACGTCACGTGACTCCCTGGGTGAAGTGGAAAGTACAGGCTTAAGACGTGTAATAATCGTACAAAAAATAACTTAGAACGTTGGGTTTAAAGATGAAAATGGTTTATACAAGTGCTGTTTATTACAGGTAGTCCCCGAATTATGATGGAAAGCCGTTACAATGACCCCATTGTAACTTGAAAATATCGAAACATGACCTAGCCTACCCAGGATTCTTAAAGAATGGTGATCGATATGGGGCCGTAATGTTTATAGGTTGTTAAATTATTAACAAATTACAGTACATAATTTAGCAAAACAAAGCTATTTTATACTACCTTAATGTATAAACATTACAAGATAAACGTATGTGAGCTGGTTCACCAATAGA
This sequence comes from Silurus meridionalis, assembly GCF_014805685.1. Lineage (NCBI taxonomy): Eukaryota > Metazoa > Chordata > Actinopteri > Siluriformes > Siluridae > Silurus > Silurus meridionalis. Next base: position 8,061,811 of record NC_060907.1, read on the forward strand.
GGGACACGCTCTGTTTAAGGGTCTGGCAACAGCGATAAAAAGGAGAGAAGAGCTAAAATTGCGCTTTTGCACATAAAAAAATAAAATACGGCTCGAACACTGAGACAACTGAACTCTGTCGACCGCTGGTGAGAGCAAGGCATCTCACAAGGTGAAAGATGCATACATCCTGGCAGTGTCCAGACGTAGTGTACAAAAAATTCAGTGCGAAAAAGTGCGAGTTTTTTTTTTCCCGTGTTGCTATTGTTGCCATGATCTAAAAAATCATAAGTTGAGGCATCGTAACTTGGAGTCTACCTGCATTCAAATCGAACATTATAATTTAACAAATTATATAAAATAAAAAAAAAAATGATTTTGTAAAAAAATATATATATTTATATATTTTTTTGTACTTTATTATTTTTTTTTACAAAGCAATGTCTTGCAGAACTATACATCAATTTTGTAAGCAAAAATATTCTACCCCAGATTCATTATCGTAATAATAAACATTATAAAGAAACATACCAAAGAAATGATACACTCCTGCAATCCTTTTTTTTGTTTTCAATGATCAAGGCCTTAATATTAATTGTTGCCCAAATAGGGCAAAAAACGAACGCGCTCGGAAACGGACGTGCGATACGTCAAAACACTCGCCACGGTGGGGGGAGTTGAACCTGGGTTGAATTTTGCCCGTCACGTGACGTCATAGGCCACGCCCACCTATTAGCTTTCCGCGTCCCTAAACCTGCTCTGACCCTGACGTGCCACACTTCGAACCGCTCGGCACGGTCCCGAGAATCTCCAGCAGAGTGCCGTTTCGACGCCGCGTTTAGTCACGTGAGCGGGAATGCGTAAAAAAATTAAAAACGGCAAAACTCAAGCGACACGGGCGTGTGACGCCTCCGATCGCTCGGCACGCCGAGGGGAGTCGTACGCCGCGTTGCGTGATGACGTGACGTGACTGGCCCCGCCCCCTCGAAAAAAATAGCTAAAACAGGCGGGAGACATATCGAAACACTCGTCTATCCGAGTAGCCTTCACGCCTCTAGCGTTAGGCACTAAAACCGATACGCCTCTTGTCCAGGTTCACGGGGTGTCGAGTTTTGAACCGGCAAGCACTACTCACATTTTCTTTAGGAAATGTCACATTCTAGTAATATTTACAATTGTGTGCCTCAGTGAAACATCAAAACGTGCAATGATAATCTTGTAAACACTCACCAGGTTTGAAATGAAAAGGGCCAATAAAACATTAGCATCACATCATCAGGTGTCATACAGGCCTGTCTAACGTTAATGTCTCCCCGTTTTTACTGCATTTATGTAGCAAGGTAAAACTTGAAATCAAACTATTCAGCAGATTGTGATTGTCTAAAGAAATGTGAAATGAATGTGTATGGTGTCAGAGTGAACAAGAACTGATTGTTGTGATTTTTCAATATTAGTACAACCACATACCACATACAGCTTGTGTATTTACTGGACTCTTGTTAATGTACTATTACAGGATGGACGACCTTTTCAGCTTCCTGAGGGAGAGAAATGTTCCTGAGTCCACCATAAATAAAATGATTTATGATAGGGTAGTCAGCATTTATGAATGCAGTGCATATTATTCACACTTTTGTACACTATACAAAAAGAGTAATATGAGAGTATAACAGTTGGTGGATACTGATAATTGAGCACTAGTTTTACACTACACTACTTATGGGCAATGCCATCTGAAACCAAGCAGGTTATAAAGCAGGTGTGGGAGAATCAGTCAGTTTTACTTTTATACTTATATATAAATATGAAGTTTGTGTCCTTATTTCCTTGTATTTTATCATAGAAAATCTTTATAAAATGGTTTATCTTCAATGGTATGAAATTATATGTGGGCATATTTGTTTTTCTTTAACGCTTTACATTTTCACTTACCATTTTGAAAGTACTATAGTAAAAAAGTATTGTTTTATGTATTTAAAATTTTATCTTGTTTTTATACCAGTGTCTTGCAGTTAATGACAGATGAGGAGCTGAGGAACTGTTTGCCTTCTCATAGAGAGACTGGTTGGCAGCAATGGGGTTTTGCAGGTGGCAGGAAGATACTGCAAGCTCTAGGGCAAAAGTGTAACGCTTACAGAGCTCGGACATGCGCTTCATACAGCTCTCGTCTTGTTGTATGGCGAAGTCAGTTCCAATGAGCCGCAGTTCACATGGAATTGCATGGTGTTGGATTATGGAATAATTCTCCAACCTTCCCCATCACAGAACTTTCTTCCACTCAATCACTGTCTAATTCTTGTGTGCTTTTTCACATTACCTAGTTTGTTGAATATAAACTAATAGAACATGCATGCGTCTGAAAAACCATAAAAGACTCTTTTTCCACACTTTTCACAGACACTTTCATGTAAATTATATGTTTAATTAAACATATGGATGGTAAAAGTAAATGAATGGTCCATAGTGCACAAACGGTTGAAGACCCCTGCTCTACACACATCTGGGTTCCCATGATAAATGTACGTAAAAAAACAAACGAACAACATGAAGTTGTTTGCCCATGATTTTTCTTATCACCAAAGCTCCAAAGTGAGTTTATTCAGAGACAAAATAAGATCTTGCTTTGCATCATTTTTCTTAATTTTTACAATACAATACAATACAATACAATGTTTAAAAATGTTAACTTTGCTGCAAAATCAACACGTCGGTCGTAAGAATACATTTAATCAATAATATAAATTACATTCTCAATATAGTCATATTTTTTATAGTATTAAATTTGGGTGTATTATTTGTTTAATTATTAAGAATAATCTTTTTTATTAAGCACAAAAAAACAAGCCTTAAACAAAGCAAACTTTAAACACAAACCAGACACCAGATAAAAAAGAGAAAATAAGAAGATGAAGAAGAAAAAGAAAGCTGCTCTGCTGCATATGAATTAGTGTACTATGTAAGGATGGGTAATAATGATACAGTGGCGTTGCCATCATTTTAAATGTGGGGGGGACGTAATGTTTAGTGTTTTTTCTTTCAGTTAACCCTTGTGTAATTGACAGGTTTTATTTGTAATCATATTTTTTGCTTTATATGCTTTATGATTATATATGATTATAAAACAGAAAGAAAGAAAGAAAGAAAGAAAGAAAGAAAGAAAGAAAGAAAGAAAGAAAAATAGAACAGCTTGCCACTGGGACAGTACCCTTAAAAGGACATCTTTGTACCTTATTTACCCCAAAAATGTATAGTTGTACATTAAGGTACACATTGGTACTCCAAGGTAGTAATGTGTACCTTTTTAAGTACACATCTGTTCTCACCTGTAAAGTTTCTTGTGTGACATCCTGAATCTGCCCTGACAAACCTAGGCTGTCTGTTTCTTGCCCATTCTTGACAACACATAAAAACGTAAAATAAGTGCAATAATGAAAGAGCACCCCATTAAATAAAGATCGTTCCTATCAGCATACTGTAACGTCTCCCCTGTCATCTACCCTCATTCACCGGACTACATTACCCATCATCCTTTGCACCCCGTCATCCACCATGTTTGTTTCCCGTCTTCACCTGTCTGTTCTCCCGGACTCTATTTATACTCATCATCACCACTGTCTTCACTCATTGTCTGTTATCGTCTTTACTACGTTGTATGTATATGTGATTTACCTGCTCCTTATTATTAAAATTACATCTTTAATGTTACTATTCGTGTCCTTGTCTCTCCGTGTACATACCGTGACACACAGAGTTAAACATGCTGTCAAATCTCACTTCAACATTATCTTTATTCTTATTTGAAGGGTTTTGATAACAGACTTGTTAAAACAAAAGACGTTATAAATTAGTTAAGGAAAATACACAGAAAAAAAGTGAACGTTTGTCCCAGCAGCTATTTTTCCTTATAATCCTTTAAATCCTTTAAAACTTGCTAATTATTTAACAAGAGCAACAGGCAGAGTTACTAAACATTGTGCAACACAATTCGGATACCATATGCAACTTACACTGCTTGACTTTTTTGTAAGAAAGGAGTGAAGCGTTTTTTGCCGCTTTGAGCTCATCGTAACCGAATATTGGGTCGCGCGCGGGACCGCGGATGCGACTCCAGCTACAGTACTAGGGCGCGTAATGATGACGTGACAATTGCGTGACTGATTGCCATGGATATGTGAACGTCATGTATGGACTATCTTGTCTCGTTGAATTTCGAATCACTCTGCATTTATATACATTGCTCCATTAAAACCTCAACATGTCGTGAACACAACTCTCCACTAAAAAAGTGAGGGGACGAATTTACTTTTTATAAAAAGTGCGGGGGACCCGTGTAATCTACGCCTGCATGCATATATATATATATATATATATATATATATATATATATATATATATATATATATATATATATATATATATATATATATATATATATATATATATATATACAGTGGAACCCGGTTATCTCACCCTCGGTTAACTCGACAACCCTATTAAGTCGACGTTTTTGAAGTGGAACCGCCAAATTCTCGCTTTTTCTAAGCATTTTTTATCGGTTATGTTTTTATGTCGCGGAACCCTGATATCTCGAGCACAAGGGGGGGGGGAATTAGAAATAGAAATTTTAACGTCAGTTATCTCGATCAGCACTGTGCAGACGCAGAAGAACTCGCGAAAGTGGTGGAAAAATCAAGTCTTACAGATACTACAGGTGTTTGTATTGTATACTGGTGAATCTCTGCTGTTAGTTAGTGCACATATGCCTCTTTTTGTTAAATGTTATGCGATGAACGGGAGCGCACGCGCGCGCTCGGTAAGGAGCACAGCTCTCTCGGTAAGGAGTTGAAGCCGGGAGCTTCAGAGAAAGCGGCCGAGAAAGCACCTGCCACGCCCCATTCGGCCGAGACTTTTCTGTCCCTCGTTTTTGGTTTCGGTTTTGGATCTTGCGGGGTTTTTTTCTGGCTTCGCGCCGTGCCGCCGGTCGCGGTATTTTTAAATTTCCCTATTTTTCCATTCACAAACTCTCTCTCTCTCTCTCTCTCTCTCTCTCTCTCTCTCTCTCGGCTTATCTCCGCCTTGGCATCGCGGACGTAAGTTTTTTCGGACACTTTGCTTTGTGTGTTTGTGCGGATTACTTCAGCCTGATGGCCATAAGTTTTCAGACACTTAGTTACTGTTTTTTTTTTTTTCTTTCCACATGTGGACTAAATGTGAGACGGCACTGTGTAGCCGCTGTTTTTTTTTTTTTTGAGCGATCTGTGTGTTTATAATGTTGGAGAATATAATAAAGGTTTGTATGGAGAATGGACGGTGGTTTGTATTGTATACTGGTAAATCTCTGCTGTTAGTAGGTGCACTTATGCCTTTTGTTTGTATGTACATTTTTATAGCATGCCTTCATCAAACAAATCGCGGCAACGCTGTTGTGTAAAAACCCCTCCAAAAACACGTGCATGCACATTCTCATTTATTAACGCACATCATGTACATAAAGAAATTTCAAGCACGTTAATATATTGCCGCCATTTTGATTTTTGTTTATCTCGATCATCGGTTACCTCGATGCTTTTTGGCGACCCCCTAGGACATCGACATAACCGGGTTCCACTGTATATATATATATATATATATATATATATATATATATATATATATATATATATACACACTGGTGATCAAAATTAGAGAACAATTTATAAACAATTGAACAATTCTGAAATAATGTCATCTTCACTGCTGGGGATGAGCGAGTGAAATGAGCCCCAGGTGTTCCCCATGAAGCCCGATTGCGAGCAGCTCCGTGGAGCACGGGAGAAGGAGCGAGGTGCTTTGGGGAATGCCGAAGTTTGACAGCCGCCGAAGGGGGCATAGCAGGGAAATTCCTGACAGTTGTCCTGCATGAACACTGGGGGCTGATTGGGTGATGAATGCAGGGAAGGAACCATATGTTGTTGAAGAAGGTTCTGATAAACATGTGCATTCACTTTGCCATGTAGCTGTATAAGAGGCCCAACTCCTGCTGCAGAAAACATGCCCCAAACCATAACACTTCCTCCTCCACTTTTTACTGATTCTTCTTTACACACTTTGGGTTCAGTCTTTCTCCAGTTTGTCGCCGAACATAATGTTTCCCATCGGACCCAAATAAATTAAACTTGCTTTTATCACTGAAGTGAACTTTGGACCAGTTCTCCTCTGCCCACACAACATGCTCCTCAGCAAAGCTTAGTCTAGCCTTTTGAATCTTTCTGCTAATGAGAGGTTTGGTCACTGCAGAGTGGGCTTTCAGTCCAAATGCTCTTAAACGCAGAGACACTGTATGATGAGACAGATCCTTACCCTGTTCAGCGCTGAACTGGTGAGCAATTCCAGCTGCAGTGTGGAAATGATTGCCCATTGAGATCCTCTGCAGTATCCTGTCTTCTCTTGTATTTGTCTTCCGTGGACGACCAGCCTTCTTGACGGACTTGAATGAGTTTGTGATGTTGTAAAGATTCAATATTCTTGAAATCACAGATTTGGAACGACCAACTTGTCCTGCTATGGCTGATAGGGTCATCCCTTTGCCCTTCATCTGGACAACCTGCTGCCGGAGGCTTTCAGTCACTTTAGAACGGCCCACCATCTTGCAGAGTCAGCGAAACTGGAAGTTAGGCTGCCAGTTAAATAGGGGTTGACAGATAATCAAGGAAATTAGCACCAGGTGCCAGATTAACACCAATAACTGGGAGGAATCTGAAAGTGTTCTCTGATTTTGATCAGTGTGTTTTCTGCAAAATAATGTTTTTTTTTTTAAATGCCTTAGTTAATTTGTGGACATTTGTTATGTTTTAAGATGATAGTGAATGGTTTGGAATATTACACGTTGGATCACCAGATACGAGTAGACAAAGTGACTACACATTTGAAAATCTTCAACATTATTCAAGTAGGTCTTTTTTTTTTTTTTTTACTATTTTAGCATGGCTACCATGAAGTACTTTATTATGTTATTACATCATTGTTTTACTGTTGTACATTATGTTGACTGTTTTTGCATATATTTAACCATAAGGTAAAGTTCTTTGCTCAAGAGCTTTCCACTTCCCATTTTGCATTTTCCAATGCATTGTATGTCTTGATTTGTTGTTTTGAGAAACTAGATAAAAATTTTTGTCATAATAAGTACCAATTTTGCAAACCAATGCAAATTTGGTTGAATCTAATGGCAAAAAAACAAAGAGGGTTCTGTGCATACCTTCCTATTAACATCAAGTACATGGATGACTTTGCATTTCCACTATAAATACTGATGCAAATACAATATTGCACCTGTAGAGAGCATCCATTGCTTATTTCTAAAACATGATGCATGTGCACATCGTAAACTGCATTTAAAATCATGACATTGTAACAGGGACAACAAGACATATGAATAAAAACATTGTTTCTTAACAGTTATTCCTAGAAAAGTCTTTTGTGCAAACTACATTTCCCTCATTGCTGAAGACTACTCATTCCTCTCAGGCTGTGTGTGTGTGTGTGTGTGTGTGTGTGTGTGTGTGTGTGTGTGTGTGTGTGTGTGTGCATGCATACTGTAAGTATTTTATGATACCTTAAAAGAATCATAGGATACAGTATAAATGACTAAAAACATATGCATAACTGTGTGAATAACTGATCAAGTAAAATACAAGAACAAGGGAGATCTTTACAGTACAACAAATGGCAGAGCAGCATGTATACTTTAGTGTAAATAACTGTTTAGGATGTATATACTGTATAATAATGTATATACACTCTCCTCCTCTTCTTCTTAACCTCCAGAACCATCCTACAGACCACCATCTAATGCTGTCTAGCTTCACTGTCCCCTGTCAACACCTTACAGTCTCCAATCTCCCTCAGGTTGCATCTTCTACATAGAACATAGTCCACCTGTGTGCACCTTCCTCCACTCTTATACATCACCCTATGATCCTTCTTCTTAAACAATACTGTTGCTATATGCACAAAAGCATAGCAGGAAACACAGCATAATCTAAGTGATATACAGTTTTTAGCCTATTTAATTTAACGCATTAGCTTATGCAAAGTATAGGCCTTATTATTTATCTCATGAACTGACTGTTGCAGGTAAAAACACATATTATAGGGGTATAGATGTTGTCTGTATCTTATGGCTACAATTCACCAAGGAGTTGTCTAGTTCCTGGTTCTGAGAGTTTAATACATTGTGCACAATGACGTGAATTTAATTGTGCAATAAATGCATTTAGGGTGATATTTCTACATGAAATGGAGCTCTCAGAAATGTATCCAAATTTGTTGACTGCTCTGAGAATATGTTTTACTTTGCCAGTGAACAGAGAGAAGCTTTTCAAAGCTAAAATAAATCAAAGGGGAGACGTTAGGTCATGATGTTGTTTACTCAGGCGTCATTCAAGTTGGAACCACTATTGCCGGTTGGTGGTATCTATTTAGCACGAACATACAGTTCAGCATCAGTTCAACAGCAAGCAGAACATTTTTAAAGGAATAAATAATGGAAATGATGGATGAGTATCTTGCCCCAACACCTGTGGGCTTATATGCATGATTTTTTTTAAAATCGTTTTAAAGGAGGTTTTGGGCTCTAATTTATTAGATATCAATCAGTGTTTAAATCATTAATATAATTCTAATAATAGATTGGTGTTCTAAGAGTAACTAAATTGATTAAGCAAAGAGTCTTGTGATCTAATTTATAATAGGAACATTTTTATAATATTATTATATTATTATTCTATAACTTTTATTCTAGAGGGTATATGCATTGTATGTAAAAAGCAAAACATCAGTCATTTTCCATGCTGATACAGACGATAAATGTACCGGATATGAAACACACTCACTGTAACCACAGTGTGTTAACTTGTTCTGCTTAACTACAGAAAAGGAGAAATTGAGGAGAGACCATGCAGAAAATAAAATGAAAGACGCATTTCTTGAAACCGTCCAACCCCTTTTAGTACTCGCTCTTCGCTACTTAATTTGTGTTTTTCTCCACTCTATATAAAAAAGCAGTGGTGGATTAGGAACACAAAGCATGTAGTTGAGTTAAAGTAGAGATACAGTAGGTAAAATATGACTCCAGTATAAGAAAAAGTGTCCCTTTAAACGTTCATTTGAGTAAAAGTACTAAAGTATTTGCCTTCAAATGTAATTAGGTATCCAAATATTATGATTTATTATGGCCAAAATGTCCTGTTACTATTTTTTATCACAAGACACTTTTCTTAATCAAAAAAATGCATACAACATCTATATCCTAATAATACAGTGGTGTGAAAAAGATTTTTCCTAATTTCTTATGTTTTTGCATGTTTGTCACACTTTATTGACTGAGAGTGGAAGTGTCTTGCAGAAGTCAAGATGGGCAGAGGATCACCAATTTCCCCAATGCTGCGGCGAAAAATAGTGGAGCAATATCAGAAAGGAGTTTCTCAGAGAAAAATTGCAAAGAGTTTGACGTTATCATCATCTACAGTGCATAATATCATCCAAAGATTCAGAGAATCTGGAACAATCTCTGTGCATAAGGGTCAAGGCTGGAAAACCATACTGGATGCCCGTGATCTTCGGGCCCTTAGACGGCACTGCATCACATACAGGAATGCTACTGTAATGGAAATCACAACATGGGCTCAGGAATACTTCCAGAAAACATTGTCGTTGAACACAATCCACCGTGCCTTTTGCCGCTGTCGGCTAAAACTCTATAGGTCAAAAAAGAAGCCATATCTAAACATGATCCAGAAGCGCAGGCATTATTTTCTGGGCCAAGGCTCATTTAAAATGCACTGTGGCAAAGTGGAAAACTGTTCTGTGGTTAGACGAATCAAAATTTGAAGATCTTTTGGGAAAACTGGAATGCCATGTCCTCCAGATTTAAGAGCATAAGGACAATCCAAGTTGTTATCAGTGCTCAGTTCAGAAGCCTGCATCTCTGATGGTATGGGGTTGTATGAGTGCGTGTTGCATGGGCAGTTTACACATCTGGAAAGACACCATCAATGCTGACAGGTATATCCAAGTTCTAGAACAACATATGCTCCCATCCAGACGTCGTCTCTTTCAGGAAAGACCTTGCATTTTCCAACATGACAATGCCAGACTACATACTGTATCAATTACAACATCATGGCTGCGAAGAAGAAGGATCTACTTAAGGGTACTAAAATGGCCAGCCTGCAGTCCAGATCTTTCACCCATAGAAAACATTTGGTGCATCATAGAGGAAGATGCGACAAAGAAGACCTAAGACAGTTAAGCAACAAGAAGCCTGTATTAGACAAGAATGGGACAACATTCCTATTCCTAAACTTGAGCAACTTGTCGCCTCAGTCCCCAGATGTTTGCAGACTGTTATAAAAAGAAGAGGGGATGCCACACAGTGGTAAACATGGCCTTGTCCAAACTTTTTTGACGTGTTGATGCCATTAAATTTAAAATTAACTTATTTTTCCTTTAAATTGCTACATTTTCTCAGTTTAAACATCTGATTTGTCATCTATGTTGTATTCTGAATAAAATATTGAAATTTAAAACTTCCACATTATTGCATTCTGTTTTTATTCACATTTGTACAGTGTGCCAACTTTTTTAGAATCGGGGTTGTAGACCAAAAAATCCTGAAAAGCTAGACATCATGCAAAGCTCCAAAGAAATTCGGAAAGAAATGAGAAAAGAAAGTAATTGAGATCTATTAGTCTGGGAAAGGTTATAAACCCATTTCTAAAGCTGTTAGTTTAACTCAATATCTGGCTTTAGTACACTTTTATACATAAATACCTGAATTGCTTTTTTTTTTATAGTTATAGTAACTAAAACATACATTTTAAACATTTTGTTTTTTAAAACTGATTAATCAGAAAAAATAATTGTCCAATTAATCGATTATCAAAATGATCGTTAAATGCAGCCCTATTCCTTACAATAATTATTAACAATGTTTTACCATGCTAGGAACCATTCATATATTTATATATATACATTTACATATAAGATTCTACAGCATCATTTACTTCTGTTTTTTATGCTGACAAGTGGGTACTTAGCAGGAACAATTTTGTGACACATCCTAAAGTGTCTCACCACATTGTGATGCTTTGCCACTGCCACAGTCACCTCACAAATAACTTTTTTCTCAAGCTGGTTTTCTTTGTTTCAACATTATTTTGAGGTGTGGAATGTCCCTTGTACATTCTACCAAAGTTCAGTTACCTTTTCTACATGAGTTTACTTATGTTTACTTATTGTTTTAATGGGTAAAGCTCACATAAAGCTTAGAGTGCTAGATGATTTTATTATAGAGAGTGCTCTTATTATATATATATGTTCTTGCTTAAAGTGAAAGTTATATTCTGCTATATATGTTTTTTCATGCTTATCACACTATGTTAAGCTTAATTATGCATTTCATTTAAGCTAAATAAATCTTTCTCTCATTTTCCCCCCTTTCCTTTGTGAGTTCTGTAGTAATGTGAGATATGATTTTCCACATAGTAATGTACCAACCTCCTTTTCTAGGAGTCAATCTTTCAGAAACATGACTCTTTCTTAATTCTCATTGCTTGTTTTTGTTTTGTAAATCATGCCATGCTTGTCTAAATTCCCTTTTTGCTTGTGCAAACCAGAGCTCCATATAAGCAATAAGATGCACTTTGAAACTCATGTATTACTGATTGTAAATGATTATTAGGATATAATTCTACTGTAATTGTTTGATGTATAAACTTATTCTGCTTAGCTACAGAAAAGGAGAAATTGCAAGAAACTATGCAGAAAATAAGATGCAAGATACAAGACACATTTCATGAAACCGTCCAACCCCTTTTCGTACTCGTTCATTCCTTCTTAATTTATGTTTTTCTCCTCTCTATATAAAACAGCAGTGGTGGATGAAGTACACAAAGCATGTAGTTACGTTAAAGTAGAGATACATTAGGTAAAATATGACTCCAGTAAAAGTGTCCTTTTAAACTTTCACTTGAGTAAACGTACAAAAGTATTTGCCTTCAAATGTACTTAGGTATCAAAGTACAGTGGAACCCGGTTATGTCGATGTCCTAGGGGGTCGGCAAAAAGCATCGAGGTAACCGATGATCTAGATAAACGAAAAGCAAAATGGCAGCAATATATTAACGTGCTTGAAATTTCTTTATGTACATGATGTGCGTTAATAAATGAGAATGTGCATGCACGTGTTTTTGGAGGGTTTTTTACACAACAGCGTTGCCGCGATATGTTTGATGAAGGCATGCTATAAAAATGTACATACAGTACGTTTGTTAACTGTCAGGAATCCAGGAAGCCGAAGGGGGCGTGGCAGGTGCTTTCTCGGCTGCTTTCTCTGAAGCTCCCGGCTTCAAACGCGCACATATGGTGCTCGTTTAGCATCATCACTAACTCCTATTTAAACTTCCACACTCTCACTGTCCGTTATTGTTGGTATATATGTTGGTTCACGGCGGTCGTTGTTACCGCTCATGCGTATCCCGGTACGTGCCTTCCCACCGGCACTCTCTCAATGGCTGCGCCTTTCTTCACAAAGCGCATCGCGGATTCCCCCCCGATCCTGCCGTTGGTAATTCTATGCTTTTGCTGCTTATCCCACGTTCCTACCAAGCGCGGCTTTCGCCTTCCGTTCATTGCATAACATTTACCAACAAAAGGCATATGTGCACTAACTAACAGCAGAGATTCACCAGTATACAATACAACACCTGTAGTATCTGTAAGACTTGATTTTTCCGCCACTTTCGCGAGTTCTTCTGCGGCTGCACAGTGCCGATCGACATAACTGACGTTAAATAGCAAATTTTTCCCCCCTTGTGCTCGAGATATTAGAGTTCGGCGACATAAAAAAGTCGACATTACCATTAATAAATGCATAGACAAAGCGAGAATTTGGCGGTTCCACTTCAAAAAACGTCGACTTAATAGGGTTGTCGAGTTAACCGAGGTCGAGATAAGTGGGTTCCACTGTACTATGATTTATTAGGGTCATAATGTCCTGTTACTATTTTATCACAAGACTCTTTTCTTTATCAACTCATTTAATGAGAAAAGACTCTAAGGTTACTCTCAGCACACCAATCTATTAATAGAATGATATATATAAGTTAAACACTGATCTAATAAATTATAATGAGCCCAAACCTTCTGTTTTAACAACTTCACTAAAATTACGCAAATAAGGCCACAGGTGCTATGGCAAGTTAGAATCAGGAGTTTCTTTCATTTAGTATTCTTAATATATTCTGCTTGCTGTTGAACTGATGCTAAACTGAATGTTTTTTTTAAGCAGGTAGTAGCCATGACCCAATTTAAAATCAACTTATTTTTTCTTTAAATTGCTACATTTTTCTTAGTTTAAACATCTGATTTGTCATCTATGTTGTATTCTGAATAAAATTTTGAAATTTAAAACTTCCACATTATTGCATTCTGTTTTTATTCACATTTGTACAGTGTGCCAACTTTTTTAGAATCGGGGTTGTAGACCAAAAATCCTGAAAAGCTAGAGATCATGCAAAGCTCCAAAGAAATTCGGAAAGAAATGAGAAAAGAAAGTAATTGAGATCTATTAGTCTGGGAAAGGTTATAAACCCATTTCTAAAGCTTTTAGTTTAACTCAATATCTGGCTTTTGCAAAAAAGGTTTAGTACACTTTTATACATAAATACCTAAATTATTTTTTTTATAGTTATAGTAACTAAAACATACATTTTAAACATTTTGTTTTTTAAAACTGATTAATCAGAAAAAAATAATTGTCCAATTAATTGATTATCAAAATGATCGTTAAATGCAGCCCTATTCCTTACAATAATTATTAACAATGTTTTACCATGCTAGGAACCATTCATATATTTATATATATATACATTTACATATAAGATGCTACAGCATCATTTACTTCTGTTTTTCATGCTGACAAGTGGGTACTTAGCAGGAACAATTTTGTGACACATCCTAAAGTGTCTCACCACATTGTGATGCTTTGCCTCTGCCACAGTCACCTCACAAATAACTTTTTTGTCAAGCTGGTTTTCTTTGTTTCATCATCATGCTGAGGTGTGAAATGTCCCTTGTACATTCTACCAACGTTTATTTACCTTTTCTACATGAGTTTACTTATGTTTACTTATTGTTTTAATGGGTAAAGCTCACATAAAGCTTAGAGTGCTAGATGCTCTTATTATAGAGAGTGCTCTTATTATATACATTCTTGTTTAAAGTGAAGGTTATATTCTGCTAGATATGTTTTTCATGCTTATCACACTATGTTAAGCTTAATTATGCATTTCATTTAAGCTAAATAAATCTTTCTCTCATTTTACCCCCTTTCCTTTGTGAGTTCTGTAGTAATGTGAGATATGAGTTTGCACATAGTAATGTTAGTAAAGAGATGCACTTTGAAACTCATGTATTACTGATTGTAAATGATTATTAGGATATAATTCTACTGTAATTGGTTGAAGTATAAACATGTGATTATGATCAGCTTCAGTTCATTTGCTTTTTGCCTCTAGTCATTTTATGCAATATATTATAATACCTTTAAGAGAGAATTTTACAAAAGCTAATTTCCTGACACTATTGCCTCTATTGCATCCCTGTTATTCAAATATGTGTTCATCTAAAAAGCATGTGTATTTTAACAGTACACCAATCATCCATTGTACATTGAAACAAAAAGCCTACCTTTACACCAAACAGGCATTACTTTTTAGCCACCTGCCTAATATTGTGTTGGTTCCCCTTTTTCTGCCAAAACAGTTCTAACCCATTGAACATTAACAGCAGTAACTTCAACAGTTTGAGCTACAGGCGCTTGTCTGTTGGATCGGACCACACAGACCAGCCTTCAGTCCTCATGTGCATCAATGTGCCTTGGCCGCCCATGACCCTGTCACCGGTTCACCACTGTTCCTTAGTTGGAGCACTTATAATGAATACTGACCACTGAAGACCAGGAACATCCCACAAGAGCTGGTGTTTTGAAGATGCTCTAAGCCGGTTGTTCAGACATCACAATTTGACCCTCATCAAACTCACTCAAATCCTTACGCTTGCCCATTGTTTCTGCTTTTGTCAGAAAAACACTCACTGGGTTGCTCAGGGTCCGGCTATTTACTAATTAAATATTGTTAAATTTTAACCTTCAAATAATAAAATGACAAACAAATAAAGAAATCTTTTCAGCTCCAACTTCATAAACTGCAATGACACACGTAAGTTGTCACAGGCATGTGCAAAATCATGTAAATAAATCCCTCTTTTTATTCTGCAATAGGGCATGCCATTCCATCCACTTAGAAAGGTGGACTAGCAGTTAGTTTAAATCATTCTCAGAACAACATATGCACTCAATAACCACAGTTGATCGTTCCAGTATATTGTAGAATTAGAAGAGCAAAATATAGATGTGTGTGCCAGAATAGCCATATCTAAGACCTTCAGTGACAACAAATCCTTAACAAAGGTTTATGTTAGAAAACACCAGCAACCAGATAACCTTTATCCTTACTACTTGCAGTTTTTATTTAAACCTGAGATTAATAATGGGTCTATTCTTGGCACTGATGGATTAATTGATAAGGCTCAATGTTAAATTAAAGTTGCTGAAAATGTTCCATTGGGCATCTACTGTGGTCCAGATACAAAAGCTATTAAAGCTTTTGGTCCTGAGGTGATATAAAAGCTTGCTCAGTATTTGCATTAATAGAACCTGCTATTTTTGGCTTTTAGGAGCATTATGTGGATACACAGAAATTGTCAGATGCCAAAAAACACCTTTTTGTTGTTGGCTCATGTTTTCAAGCAAATGAAGAACACAGAGCAAGTTATGTAATTGTGAAAAATGAAGTGGACGATCTGTGATAAACACATATTTCAATAACAGGGAGGCAATAGAATCAATAGAGGTCAGAATATCAACTGTGGTAACAAAACAAGAGTTCTTTAGTCGACATTTTCTTTTTTTTTTTTTTTTTTTTTTTTAATGTGATGTAAAGGTTCCTGCACATATCTTTATACTCACACAAAGTTCAAGGTTAAAGCTAATTAATCATTTTAACAATGTACTGATTGAAATTATTAAATAAATAACAAAACAAAGTTTGACACAATGTCTGGACTCAGATTTAGCTGCGTTTCTCCGTTCTATTCTCTTTTTATAGCATTTGTCCACTATAACAGTAACTTCTAATTTACTGCAGCTTTACAACATTCAAATTCTTGTTTTCTATGTTTGTATATTTAATTTATGCATATAGCATATAATTAATATACAAATTTTAATTAATCATATTCCAGATGTTTACATTTTCACAACTAAACAAAATGTCTGTTTTTTGAAAGCATGGTTTTCAACTTGCCATCTGTTATTATTTAAAAATAAATAAAACATTTTGATTTACACAATTTACACCTTGCCTACTGAAATGCTTTTTCTTTTTTTCTTTTTTTTTTTTAAACAGAAAGAAACAGCACAGCATGAGTGAATTTGTTCAATGGAGAAATCCCCCATGCCCTCCTCAACAAGCAGACACTATGAGCTTTAAAACGTCTAAAGTACAGATATTTTAAACCAATATCTGGCTTTTGCATTTTTTGGTAAACGTTTATACAAATATATATATATATATATATATATATATATATATATATATATATATATATATATATATATATATATATATAGTTTAAATAAGGAAAACAGCATTTATTAAAAAAAAAAAAAAAAAAGTCTGGCTAATCAAATATCAAATAAGTTGCAACCCTAATAATCATTATAATAATATCAATATTTAAAATGGTATTATTTTTTTTTATATTTTACTAAATCTTTCTGAAATAGCAGAATTATGACTCAATTTGACAAAATCATAGCAAAAATTATGACCTAAAGCAATTTAAGGCCAACAGTTTTTTTCACCAATGTGAGAGACTGAGGCACTACAATAAGTTATTTAGCTATTTTGCTTCTGGTTCTGCAGCATGTTACTGAACAATAGGGTGTATTTATATTTGGGTTAGGGTTAGGGTTAGGGTTAGGGTTAGGGTCACCGTCTATTTATAACTGCATAGTGAAATCTGTTGTAATCTCGGTTTCTGTTTGTATATAGATGTTGGTGGGGACCTCATAATTGTTACTTTGTTGTTTACATGAAAACATTAAAATGAAAATAGATCTAATTTTATTGTTTCATGACTGTTTATGACTTGAATGAATGAATGATGAATTTATACTCTAAGGCATGCCTAAGGTGGGCAGTATATGCTGGCATTTTTCTCCACCCACCTCATCATGTTTTCATAAATAGGGTCCCCGTCCTCTAATTTCTCTACTGTTTACATTAACACCAGAAAGCCCGGACGTTTGTGAAAACATTTCAGGTAAGGTATCTTTCTTCTAATATATATATATATATATATATATATATATATATATATATATATATATATATATATATATATATATATATAGTTTAAATAAGGAAAACAGCATTTATTAAAAAAAAAAAAAAAAAAGTCTGGCTAATCAAATATCAAATAAGTTGCAACCCTAATAATCATTATAATAATATCAATATTTAAAATGGTATTATTTTTTTTTATATTTTACTAAATCTTTCTGAAATAGCAGAATTATGACTCAATTTGACAAAATCATAGCAAAAATTATGACCTAAAGCAATTTAAGGCCAACAGTTTTTTTCACCAATGTGAGAGACTGAGGCACTACAATAAGTTATTTAGCTATTTTTGCTTCTGGTTCTGCAGCATGTTACTGAACAATAGGGTGTATTTATATTTGGGTTAGGGTTAGGGTTAGGGTTAGGGTTAGGGTCACCGTCTATTTATAACTGCATAGTGAAATCTGTTGTAATCTCGGTTTCTGTTTGTATATAGATGTTGGTGGGGACCTCATAATTGTTACTTTGTTGTTTACATGAAAACATTAAAATGAAAATAGATCTAATTTTATTGTTTCATGACTGTTTATGACTTGAATGAATGAATGATGAATTTATACTCTAAGGCATGCCTAAGGTGGGCAGTATATGCTGGCATTTTTCTCCACCCACCTCATCATGTTTTCATAAATAGGGTCCCCGTCCTCTAATTTCTCTACTGTTTACATTAACACCAGAAAGCCCGGACGTTTGTGAAAACATTTCAGGTAAGGTATCTTTCTTCTAATAATTCTCCCATAGGTTGAGTGTAAATATTTCAGTGTGTATTTGTTGTTTAAGGTGTACTACTTGAACGTATATATGAATATAAAAAGTAGTTTAAAGCTCACAATATAAGGCATTCATTCGAAAAATCTAAACTATGACTCATGCTAATCTGACCTAAAATATTCAAGAACTGACGCAAAAACTATGAACTAAAGAGATTACAGTTTCTTTACGGGTTTTTTTAATAAAAAAAACGCAGGAAAAAAAGAAACAGAACTGCTGTAAATTACTCATAGCCTTATATATATATATATATATATATATATATATATATATATATATATATGAATATATATATATATATCCACTTGTCAATTTGCATAATGCTACTATTTGATATTTTTCTATCTTGTGCCATCTTGAATTTGAAATGTTGTAGTTTGCTGAAGTGGTAATTGGTCTAAAATCATAATCATACAGTCTCTTGTTTTTTTTTGTTTTTTTTAGCAAGTAAGAAAAAATAGGCAGTCAACAGATCCCTCACATGTTCCTAGATCCCCTAGAATTCTGATCGAGACAAAGACATTACTGTTAGATTTTTATCATGCCCAAACGAAACTTAATTCGTGGAGAGGTTTTCCATACGATCTGCGATACCCGTAGGCCTTTCTGATCAGGGAAGAATCACACCGCACACAGCAAATGCTTCCTCTTCAGTTTATTGCAGGCGGCAGAACGTTTATATACACATACAAAGAAAAGAAACCTGACCTAGTTGTTTCCTGTTTAGACAAGAGGATATACTAGCTGGCGATGTGTGAGTCCAGATAAGGACTCCCTGTTTACCTTAAAGACTAACATCGTAAATATTCTATAGACACTGAGCAGACAAAGGAATGTGTGTGAAACAGTGTGAAAACCATCTTAACATTAACAATTACAAAAAGTGAATCACAAATCATACAATATATTAAAAGAAATGCAATCATAAACCGGGGCAATTTTGATAATTCTCCCCTCATTTACGGTAATTTTCTAGTACTCCAACAAGCTTCTTGAATTATTACAGCTTTATTCATGCTACATTGTACTATTTCCATCTACACAGGTTTATGCATTTATCAGTGTTCTCTGTTTTTTCCTCTTTTCATCTGCAGCAGTTATGGATTCCACATGTATGGTAATAGCAGCCCTGGGAAGACCTCTGTGTCCTGGCATGCTGTACGATTGCCGCAGGGATTCCTTCATTCCAGGTTCATTCTACAATATAATATTCTATGCAATTCTAAAATATAAGAACATGTTTGGCTTACATCAAGTGTTAAAAACAAGTCAAACCTAATAATTTAAACCTTAGAACTACTCTATAAGGGCTGAAACCAAATGTATATTAAAAAACATAAATTAGAAAGAGTGCACACATACAAATCTGCTTCAGGATTACATTTTTCTGGGAGAGTACTATAACACCTAGAAACATTCAAACTATTTTTTTTTTTCTTATTAATCTACACTCAACACCCCATAATAACAAAGTAAAAACAGATACCTTTATTTATTTAATTTACTATATATATATATATATATATATATATATATATATATATATATATATATATATATATATATATATATAGGGAATAAAAAGTGTATATATTAGGACCCGGGGGATGGGGATGGCTTCCTTCCACAGCATTGCATTGTAGTGATGGGAGGTCCGGCTCTTTTCAAAGATTTGGTTCTTTTGGCTCGGCTCCCTTAGAAGAGTCGGCTCTATACGACTCCTAAATGGCTCTTCATTTAGTATCATTCGGAGCTTTCTATTTGAGCCTAATTTAGCAATTACTTAAGCTTTGTGTGTTACTAAGCAATTTTATTATTCAGTGTTTTCATAAAAGCCTTATTTTTATGTTGTTTTTTTTCGTTGCAAACAATACAGTTACTATTGTTTAACATTTTAATCAAACATTTAAATAAACAACTGAACACAGAAACAGCAACTATAACAAACAAATCAAATAAGAAAATACCGAATGTCTCAGGTTAGAAGGACTGATGCGCTTTCTCCTCTCCGCAATTATTTGTCCTGTTTTAGAGAAAACTTTCTCTGAGAATACCGATGTTGCGTAAGTAGGTAGGTAGGTAGGTAACCCTAACCCTAACCCACAAATTCAATGATATAATGGAATAAGGCGCTCCATAAGACCTCACCGCCACTAAATCCCTCCTCTCTGTCGCTCTGTGTACGATACAAAGAATCGGCTCTTAGAACCGCCTCTTTCGCGAACGAAGTTCCTGGTCTTTTGCAAAATATGTCGTTTGCGAAAGAGGCGGTTCTAAGAGCCGATTCTTTGTACCGTACACAGAGCGACTCGTTTCATGTGTGTATAAATAGCCCTCGTTTTGTTCTGGTCTTTTGCTGGGCTTTGCACACCAGATTCTATGACCATCCTATTTTGTGGCCCTAGAGGGCGCTGTTGCTAAAATGCAGCTTAAAATTCCCCAGAAGTTCCACAGCGTAAATTCAAACATCAGCGGCCACTGTTCATTAAATGTTGGTGCGAGAACGCGCCTGGCGCTGTGCACGTTACCTTGAACACGCTTGGAGAACAGTCTGCTGTCGTGCTGGGAAGAAACAGATGGATGCACTAAATGACCTCTTCAGAAAAGTGTCATTTAGAGTGTTTACAAAACAAAGCTATTTGAATGATTTTGGCTTCTCTTCTGCCATGACTCTTCTGAATGTTATTTATCAATTTAGGCAAACAAAGTGATATATATATATATATATATATATATATATATATATATATATATATATATATATATATATATATATATATATATATACACACACACACACTGGAGATCAAAATGAGAGAACAATTTATAAACAATTGAACAATTCTGAAATAATGCCATCTTCACTGCTCAACAGTTGAAGGAGTTTTTGTCCTGTCTATACCATGCTACCAGAACACCTTTTCCACAAAATAACTAGGGCATTTAAAAAAAAACCCCAACATTATTTTGCAGAAAACACACTGATTCAAATTAGAGAACAACAATGACTGTAGCATGGAAAAAGATTACAACAAACTTTCTGAAGGTTACAACAGTCAGCAATTATTAGGAAGTGTACAGGCATCTGCTCTGAATGACTTCAGCACATCTGCGGCCACAGGACAGCACTAGTCTCTCACACTGCTCTGGAGTGATTTTGGTCCACTCTTCTTTCAGTCTCCTCCACAGTTCGGTGACTGTAGTGGGTCTTAACTTTGTCACCAAGGATTTTCCAGAGGTTCTCTATTGGGTTGAGATCAGGACTCTGGGCAGACCATGTCATTATTTCAATGTTTTCAGTTTCAAGGAACTGCTTTACCTATTTTGCTGTGTGACATGGAGCGTTGTCCTGCATGAACACTGCAGGCTGATTGGGTGATGAACGCAGAGAAGGAACCATATGTTGTTGAAGAAGGTTCTGATAAACATTTGCATTCACTCTGCCATGTAGCTGTATAAGAGGCTCAACTCCTGCTGCAGAAAACATGCCCCAAACCATAACACTTCCTCCTCCACGTTTCACTGATTCTTATTTACACACTTTGGGTTCAGTCTTTCTCCAGTTTTTTTGCCGAACATAATGTTTCCCATCGGACCCAAATAAATTAAACTTGCTTTCATCACTGAAGTGAACTTTGGACCAGTTCTCCTCTGTCCACACAACATGCTTAGTCTAGCCTTTTGATTCTTTCTGCTAATGAGAGGTTTGGTCACTGCAGAGTGGGCTTTCAGTCCAAATGCTCTTAAACATCAAGACACTGTATGATGAGACAGATCCTTAACCTGTTCAGCGCTGAACTGGTGAGCAATTCCAGCTGCAGTGTGGAAACGATTGCCCATTGAGATCCTCCGCAGTATCCTGTCCTTTCTTGTATTTGTCTTCCGTGGACGACCAGCCTTCTTGGTGGACTTGAATGAGTTTGTGATGTTGTAAAGATTTAATATTCTTGAAATCACAGATTTGAAACTACCAACTTTTCTTGCTATGGCTGATAGGGTCATCCCTTTGGCCTTCATCTGGACAACCTGCTGCCGGAGGCTTTCAGTCACTTTAGAACGGCCCACTATCTTGCAGAGTCAGCGAAACTGGAAGTTGGGCTGCCAGTTAAATAGGGGTTGACAGATAATCAAGGAAATTAGCACCAGGCGCCAGATTAACACCAGTAACTGGGAGGAATCTGAAAGTGTTCTCTGATTTTGATCAGTGTGTTTTCTGAAAAATAATGTTTTATTTGGAAATGCCTTAGTTATTTTGTGGAAAAGGTGTTCTGGTAGCATGGTATAGACAGAACAAAAACTCCTTCAACTGTTGAGCAGTGAAGATGACATTATTTCAGAATTGTTCAATTGTTTATAAATTGTTCTCTAATTTTGATCTCCAGTGTACATACATACATACACACACACACACACACACACACACACACACACACACACACACACACACACACACACACACTGAGCAAAATTTTGAATGCAACACTTGTTTTTGCTGAACTCAAAGATCTAAAACTTTTTCTATGTACACAAAAGGCCTATTTCTCGCAAATATTTTTCACAGATATGTCTAAATCTGTGTTAGTAAGCACTTCTCCTCCGCTGAGATAATTCATCCACTTCACAGGTGTGGCAGATCAAGATGCTGATTAGACAGCATGATTATTGCACAGGTGTGCCTCAGGCTGGCCACAATAAAACGCCACAATAAAATGTGCAGTTTTACTGAATTGGGGGTCCAAAAACCAGTCAGTACCTGGCATGACCACCATTTGCCTCATGCATTTTGACCAGTGAAAAACAGGATTCATCCGTCGAGAAAACACCTCTCCAAAGTGTTAGACAGCATTGAATGTATTTGTCCATTCAAGTCAGTTATGACAACAAACTGCAGTCAGGTTGAGACCCCCAATGAGGACAACGAGCATGCAGATGAGCTTCCCTGAGACGGTTTCTATCTGTTTGGTCATAGACAATCATGGAGGTGAAGATGCTTGATATGGAGGTCCTGCAGAGGCGATTTCTTTAAGACTGCAAGGGAAGCTCGGCTTCCCTTATAATGTCACAAAATTAATGGTCAAATATGTACTATTGTATTAACATTTTATTGACTAAAAATGCGTTAGAAAACGTTCATCTCAAAGACGAGTTCGTTCAGAATCAGTTACATATAGCAGGTCGGCTGACTCGATTTCCTTCTCATACATTCCCGCAGCGTCACAGTGCATTTCCCTATTGAAGCCCAGCGTCCATTGACTTCAATGGGGCTGCTTTGAACGGTTTTTTTCAGCGCTTCGAAACTAGACGGTCATTGGATAAACGCTGCGATTATGTCCCGCCCACGGACGCTCAGCGTCTCTGGGGATGAATGGGAGTGGGCTGGCCCGGACTCCGAGCTTCTGCGTGATGATTGGAGGGTCTGTCGAAAGACTGCATCTCCTTTTGACTGACAGCGATTCTGTACTATAAGGAATCACTGAAGCTATTCGCGCTCAGTCCCATCGCGGATTTCTCAAGTTCAGTCGAAATAAAACTGCTGCAACCTATTTCTTTGATATTTGCTTGGCGAAATTGCTTGATTTTCATCATACATTTCACACAATTATACACCACATTCCTTGTTTCAGTTTTACAGAGTTTAATATTTTTTTTTTAGATCGTTCATTCATTCATTCATTCATTCATATAACGTTATTCTGCAGGTGTAGAAAGGAGCTTCTCCTGTTTAAAGCGACTCAAGTCCTACACCCGAAACACAATGGGCCAAGGCCGTTTAAGCAGCCTAGCTCTGCTGGCCATTGAGAGGACACTGGTCAAGTCACTTGAAAAGACTCCTAGTTGGTACGACAGGGTCACAGACCATTTTCTTGAAAAGGAACGTAGGGCAGAATTTACTTTTAAATAAATAGACAATTTTATGATGTAGGCCAAAAATGAGCTTCCCCTCTCTGACAGACCAGTAGCCACCACTGAGGTCCTGGGCTGGTGCGGTCACACGTGGTCTGCGGTTGTGAGGTCGCCAGCCTCAAGCACACCTGTGCAATAATCATGCACGTCTGATGAGCATCTTGATCTGACACACCTGTGAGGTGGATGGATTATCTCGGCAAAGGAGAAGTGCTCACTAACACAGATTTAGACAGATTTGTGAACAATATTTGAAAAAAATAGGCCTTTTGTAAACATAGAAAAGTCTTAGATCTTTGAGTTAAGCTCATGAGAAATAGAGGGCAAACACAAGTGTTCCGTTTTTATAATTTTGTTCATTGTAAAATAAATAAATAAATAAATAATGATCATTAACAGCAATAAGCTTATTTTTGTTATTCAAAATAAAGGAATTTTTTTAATGTTCTACATATTCACTCTGATGATGTCTAGTTTGTTACAGTTCACAAGAAACACAAATGCTTTTCATGATATAAAACAGAGAGGGTTTGGCATCAACAGAGTGAATATGAAAAGCATTAAAATCTTTCTGTATCAATGGCAAATGGCAAAATTATTGAAATAGCTTTGTTTTGTTTAGTACTTTAAATGACTCTTTTCTGAAGAATTCAATTGGCGCATCCATCTGTTTCTCCGCAGCACAACAGCAGACTGTTCTCCAAGCACTTTCCAGGTGTCGTGCACAGCACCAGGACACTCGTTTAAATTTATGCTGTTTTTGTAAAGAACTTCTCTTGAAGATTCATTTTAAGCTGCATTTAAGCAATAGCGCCCTCTAGGGCGGCAAAATATAAATGTTACAGATTCTTGTGTAACACCAGTTTTTCTCGGTTTGCTAGTTTTAGTTTCTTGGGCTGCACATTTGAATTCTTTGATTTCTGTTTTATTTTGTGTGTTTAGTTTCGAAATAGGCGTTTGTTTGGGATTTTATTTTGTTCGTTTTTACTTTTCGTTTTTGAATTTAAATAAATTATTAGGGACTTCATTTCGGCTCCTTGCCTGTCTTTGAATTTGGGTTAACGCACTCCCCAGTGGGACACTGACAGTATATAAGTATTCAGATCCTCTGGGGATGGCTACAAAAAAATTGCGGCTGCACTAAAGATTTCCAAGAGCACAGTGGCCTCCATAATTCTCAGATGGAGGAAGTATCGCACATCCAGTACTCTTTCAAGAGCTATTCTTCCAGCCAAACTGAGCAAACAGGGGTGAAGCACTTTCGTAAGAGAGATGACCAAGAACCTGAAGGTCATTCTGACTGAGCTGTGGAGATCCTGTTTTGCTAATGGTGCTTCAACTCAGTACTGAGTAAAGGGTCTGAATGCTTATACATGTGATATTTCAGGTTTTTGTAAAAAAAAAAAATACAGACATTTCTAGAATTATTTTTTCATTATGGGGTAGTGAGTGTAAATAATGAGAAAAAAAACAATTGTAGTATCAGGCTGCAACATAAAATTTGAAGTGAATGGGGTCTGAATACTTTTTGAATACACTGCTGTGCTACTGTCAGAGATGCTGGTATTAGAAAAGTATTTAAGATATTCTGACCAATCAGAATTAAACAAACATAGGCAGTGCACAAAAGTTAATAGCAAATGATATTTGATAAATCATAAATATTTCTGATAAAGCTATAACTTATCACATTCTTGTTTCAGGAGTTACTTTATGGGATAAAAAGGCATTGCATGATGACCTTGATGTGCGTCAGCAGCCTAGAACACATTTGAAGTTTGCTTCCTCTGATACTCTCAGTGATAAAGCGAACCTCCTAGATATAAGTGCTTCACTTAAAGCAAGTTTCTTATGTGGGTTGGTGGAGGTTGGAGGATCAGCAAAGTACCTGTGTGATAACAAATCCTCAGCACATCAATCCAGAGTTACCATGCAATACAGCCAGACGACACGTTTCGAACAACTCACTATGAAGGAACTTGCCCATATCACATATCCACAAGTATTTGAGCAGAAAACAGCCACTCATGTAGTTACAGCTGTATTGTATGGAGCTCACGCTTTTATGGTGTTTGATCATAGAAGTGCAGAAAATGAGAACAAACAGAATGTTGAAGGAAACCTTTATGCAGTGGTCAAGAAGATACCTACCATTTCCATAGAGGGGGAAGCATCCCTGAAGATGACTGAAGAAGAAAAGAAAGTGGCTGAGAATATCAGCGTCACATTTTATGGTGACTTTGAACTTGAAGAAAATCCAACCACTTACAAAGATGCATTGGACGTGTACAAGAAGTTGCCCATTCTGATGAAGCAACAACAAAATAAAGGTGTACCACTGACTGTGTGGCTGTATCCTCTCACACTTTTGGATAAAGCGGCTGCAAAGTTGGAGAGAGAAATCAGCATGAGTCTGTTGCATAAAACAGAAAAAGTGCTGGAAGAGATGGGAGAAGTAGAAAGAAGATGCAATGATTTGATTCAAAAACAAATGACAGATAATTTTCCTGATGTAAAAGCTAGACTGGTAAAGTTTCAGGATGTTCACATTGGTTATAAGATAGCATTCCAGAAGGCACTGGTCACTATTTTGCCAGATATTCGGGGTGGGACACAGGAGGACAAGGCACTGGGGGACATACTGAGCATCCACAACACATCACCTTTTACAGCAGATAAAATGAATCAGTGGTTAGATTACATGATGAGTGAATTGAGTATACTGAGTTCCTGTTTGCCGAATGACCTCAAGGTTGTGACAACAATGGGTTCATTAAATTCCATCATTTTGGACCCTACTGTAGATGTGGTGGTATGTTTGTCTTTTACGTCTCTAAAGTATGAAGACTCCTACCTGGCAGCTACAGAAGACTTTCTGAATCATGGAGGGTTTACAAAACCTGAGCAAACAAAAGAGAAACTGTTCTCTCTCCAAGACGCACAGTTTTGGTTCAGTTCTCCTGACATTTCCAAGCGCATGAGGCAGAATCTTTCTCTCTTTACTGCATTTTCAAAGGCCAATAAAAATGACAACAAACTCAAATTCATCACTACCTCCATATCTGACTCCAGCAATCCAGGAATCTCCATCCGACTTTATCAGGAGGGCAGGCTAACAGATCCTAATTTCCAGCCTGTATCCAAACCAGCAAAACCTGTGCTGGAGACCAGTGATGAAAATGTCACTCTGAAGTTTTCAAAATCCCCAACAGGAGAGACGGTGCGGTTTAGAGTTGAGTACAGGACGACACTGCCAACTGATTCAGCAACTGATGTTGACACATGGAAAGTCACAGACACTTCAGATGCACAGACCAGCTTCACACTGACTGAACTAACGCCAGGAGAACAATACTGGGTCCGATACAGAGCTGTTAGTGATGTGGGAGTGAGTGAAGCCAGCGACTGTGTCTCCTTTACCTTTAAGAAGAAGCGCAACACATTCACAGTGGGCCAGTCATGGGTTAGTTATTATACCTACTTTAATTTCTTGTTTAAATTTTATTTTAATAACAATGTATAATAACAATTTAAAAAAAATATCTGATGGAGTCTTTTCTTTACACTTAAATACACTTATTTTAATCAAAGGTATAAATGAGAATAATTCAAATGAATTATGTATAATATGTCCACATGTATTATTATATATATACAGGGAGTGCAGAATTATTAGGCAAATGAGTATTTTGACCACATCATCCTCGTTATGCATGTTGTCTTACTCCAAGCTGTATAGGCTGGAAAGCCTACTACCAATTAAGCATATTAGGTGATGTGCATCTCTGTAATGAGAAGGGGTGTGGTCTAATGACATCAACACCCTATATCAGGTGTGCATAATTATTAGGCAACTTCCTTTCCTTTGGCAAAATGGGTCAAAAGAAGGACTTGACAGGCTCAGAAAAGTCAAAAATAGTGAGATATATTGCAGAGGGATGCAGCAGTCTTAAAATAGCCAAGCTTCTGAAGCGTGATCATCGAACAATCAAGCGTTTCATTCAAAATAGTCAACAGGGTCGCAAGAAGCGTGTGGAAAACCAAGGCGCAAAATAACTGCCCGTGAACTGAGAAAAGTCAAGCGTGCAGCCGCCAAGATGCCACTTGCCACCAGTTTGGCCATATTTCAGAGCTGCAACATCACTGAGTGCCCAAAAGCACAAGGTGTGCAATACTCAGAGACATGGCCAAGGTAAGAAAGGCAGAAAGTCGACCACCACTGAACAAGACACACAAGCTGAAACGTCAAGGCTGGGCCAAGAAATATCTCAAGACTGATTTTTCTAAGGTTTTATGGACTGATGAAATGAGAGTGAGTCTTGATGGGCCAGATGGATGGGCCCGTGGCTGGATTGGTAAAGGGCAGAGAGCTCCAGTCCGACTCAGACGCCAGCAAGGTGGAGGTGGAGTACTGGTTTGGGCTGGTATCATCAAAGATGAGCTTGTGGGGCCTTTTCGGGTTGAGGATGGAGTCAAGCTGAACTCCCAGTCCTACTGCCAGTTTCTGGAAGACACCTTCTTCAAGCAGTGGTACAGGAAGAAGTCTGCATCCTTCAAGAAAACATGATTTTCATGCAGGACAATGCTCCATCACACACGTCCAAGTACTCCACAGCGTGGCTGGCAAGAAAGGGTATAAAGAAGAAAATCTAATGATATGGCCTCCTTGTTCACCTGATCTGAACCCCATTGAGAACCTGTGGTCCATCATCAAATGTGCGATTTACAAGGAGGAAAACAGTACACCTCTCTGAACAGTGTCTGGGAGGCTGTGGTTGCTGCTGCACGCAATGTTGATGGTGAACAGATCAAAACACTGACAGAATCCATGGATGGCAGGCTTTTGAGTGTCCTTGCAAAGAAAGGTGGCTATATTGGTCACTGATTTGTTTTTGTTTGGTTTTGAATGTCAGAAATGTATATTTGTGAATGTTGAGATGTTATATTGGTTTCACTGGTAAAAATAAATAATTGAAATGGGTATAAATTTGTTTTTGTTGTTGCCTAATAATTATGCACAGTAATAGTCACCTGCACACACAGATATCCCCTAAAATAGCTAAAACTAAAACTACTTCCAAAAATATTCAGCTTTGATATTAATGAGTTTTTTGTGTTCATTGAGAACATGGTTGTTGTTCAAATTAAATCCTCAAATAAAATTAATCCTCAAAAATACAACTTGCCTAATAATTCTGCACTCCTGTATATATATATATATATATATATATATATATATATATATATATATATATATATATATATATATATATATATATATATATATATATGTTACAGTTATTTATGTAGCAAACTGTTTTCCCCACAGAACTTTTCCATGCATTCTAACTTAAATGAACTAAGGACAGAAATAATGACCAGTACGGGAATGTCACGATGGTCTCCCTCTACTATCAACTCAGAGCTTACAAATGTTGTCAGCAGTCCCGTGAGTAGCAACAGTTTAAAATAAGTTCCTAAGTCATATTAATAATTAATAATAATAATAATAATAATAATAATAATAATAATAATAATAATAATAAAATAATAATAAAAACAATAATAATACATTATTTTCTATTGAAAATATACACTACACATGTCAGGACAATGACAGTTACTGGTAAATTTTTGATTTAATGAAAATAAAAATTAGATTCAGAAAGAGCTTTATTGCCAAGTATTGGAATTTGTTTTGGTTAAAGAAGCTTTCAGTTGCACTTTTTTTAAAACAATAAATAAAATAAAATGTAATAATATTGATAAAAACAGTGTTATTGCACATTTAAAGAACAGTTTTTGTTATAAAGAAAAATAAATCAAAAGTAATATTGCACAGCAAAAATAGAAGTGGGTAAGATATACTTTTTTTCCAGTCAAGTATGTAGATGACCACTGTGTATTTCTCTTTCTGGAAAGTAAAATAATTCATATAAAGTGTGAATTAAACTTGAGTGTGGTTTGGTTTCTATAAACACATTCTATTAGAAATTAATGAATGTTAAATGTTTATACTCACCACAGGACATTCCTTACACATATGCAATTTCTGGAGGGCTGAGACCAGGGATGGCTTTTTACGTCCAAGGAGTTGTTTCTGGTCAAACGTATGTATTCAAGTTATTGATCCTGATCAAATGGTTATTTGCTATTTATGGGACCATGGACCTAATAAAACTTAATAAAAATTAATGAGAGCACATTTAATCTTTACACACAGGTTTATAATTAATTTTCTGAAAAACGAGGATGAGGTAGCTTTTCACATAAAGCATGAGCTCAATAATTTGACGTGGTGTGACAGTTTGAGGAATGGGAGGTGGGAGAAACAAGAACACACATCAGAATATAAACTTTCTGAAGGATCAGCATTTGACATCTTCATTGTGATCAAAACAGAAGGCTATGAGGTATGAACAGTTAAAGAACAATTGAATACAAATAACATAAAAATGATAACCTACAGTATATGTTTCTTCCAGGTATATTTAAATGGAAAGAGATGTTTCCTGTTCAAGCACCGCATGCCTTTGGAAGAAGTCAATGCACTTAAAATAATTCAAAACGTCATAATTAACACTGTTGGCAGTGTCAAGGTAAGTTAAATACACAGAGAGCTCTGAAATATGCAGTGACTTACTACTTAATCAATCATGATAAAGCACAGAGTACATTGCCTTTAAACACTACTTTTGTATATATTGTGAATATATTATTGTGATATGCCCTGGTTGCTGCATACTGAATATTAATATTGAAGCGCATTTTTATATAAACAGCGAAAATAACCATTAAATGTAAGTATTAAATAAAAAAAAACAGTTTTAAAAACTACTCACCAAGTTAATATGCCTTTTTAATTTTTGTAGTCCTGCTCTTAATCTTATTTGAAATACCTTTCTGTAAATAATGAAGTATTCTTCATACTTCTGCTCTCTCCAGAACTGGACCACATCTACCTTTAATAAAGAACTAAACTCAGGCATCTCACGCACAAAACTATCAGACATCCAGTATGATATACCACATCCAGTCAGCAGCCCGGTGAGTAATTTCTTGTCATCTCCAGAAAAGCTGAAAAATTGCAGATTTATGAGAACATAATCACATGACTAGAGGTTTACCTTAAAAACTATTGTGCTTAACCACAACAGAGCAAAGCATATTCTGGACCAATCCATGGAGGCCTGAGAGCTGGTGTTGCTTTATTCTTCCAAGGGGTTGTTGCTTCAGATTGTGATCAGTATGGTGCACGTGTCTTCACTTGATGATAGTTTAAAAGAAATTCATTATGAAATTATAGATTACAGTCATTAAATTGTTATAATTATTTATTGCAGATTTATGATTATTCTGTACACTGGGGCAAAAAATCAAGACGTTGCATTCTACTTCAACCCCCGCATGGACTGTGTGGTCCTTAACAGCTGCACGAATTGGGATTGGGATGATCAACTTGTGAGACCTGGAGGCCCATTTGTCAGAGGAGGAGCCTTTGATATCATCATGGTTGTTAACCCGGAAAACTATGAGGTTTGATATTTGAATAAATTAAAAAATGGCTAAAATTTTAAACAAACTGATTAAATATGGGTTGATTTTATTTGTTCAGGTGATTGTGAATGGCCTAAAATATTGCACGTTCGATCACCGCCTACCAGTGGACAAAGTGACTACACTTGGAATTGATGGAGACGTCTTCATGAACAACTTCAGCATTATTGAAGTAGGTTATTTTTTTCTATTTTACTATGTTATCATGAAGTATTTTCTTGACAACTTCAGTGTTTAAACTAGAACAATATGAACATTTGAGGAAATCCATTGTGCAAAGAAAACCTTTATAAAATCCTTTAAGTAAAAATGTGCAAAATATCAAGTTTATATTTTGTGTTAATAAATTTGTTTTAATGATAATAAACCTGTATGTTAAAGAAGATTCTTTTTTATCAGGTGGAAACTGTTACCCTGAAAATCACCTATCCTGCATATATTTGAAGATTCAGATCCCCCCAAAAGAATGTGTTTGCTTCATTCTTCTCAACTTCATCAGGATGACAACAAATGTCTTTAATTATTCAGTCATTTTTTCTCAGGATTATATTGTATTAGATTTCCTTTGCATATTGTTGTTGGAAATTATGCCATAT
Source organism: Silurus meridionalis (assembly GCF_014805685.1). Taxonomy (NCBI): domain Eukaryota; kingdom Metazoa; phylum Chordata; class Actinopteri; order Siluriformes; family Siluridae; genus Silurus; species Silurus meridionalis. The sequence goes on from NC_060907.1 coordinate 8,094,125, forward strand.
ATCCTTCGTACGATTTTGTTGTCATTTAACAATACTTAATGATACTGCTACTTTCACTTGATCTAAACATAATTACCTTTGGAGCAGCAAATATTCAGTTAATAAATGTAGGTTTTTCTATACATATGCTTTTTAGATGAACACATTTTTCAATAACAGAGGCAATAGAGGTCTGGAAATTACTGTAGTTGTGGTAACAAAAGTTCTATAGTTGACATTTTCCTTTTCTTTTCTTTCTTTTTTAATCCAATATGATTTTAGATTAGATTACAATCTAATGATTGTATCTAATGATCTAATGATTGTATCTAATGATCTAATGATTGTAATCATTAAATAAATAATAAAATAAAGTTTGAAACATTGTCTGACTTTCTTTTCTTGGACAAATTCGATACATAATGTGTCACTGTAAACCTAATGTGAATTCTCTCTTAATGGTATTATTATTGCTGATCATATATTATTTTAAATCAAACAATTATATTGCAACAATTATAAACAATTATATTGATTTTTGCATAAGCAAAAAGTGTATTTAGAAAAGCATGAGATGGTTTACAACGCAGGGACAAGAAATATGATTTAACAGTCATGTGTCTGAAGGAATGAATCATAGAAAAAGAAGTTAATACATTAGTATCTGCATCATTTGATAAATATAAAAGTGGTAAAAAACGGAGACATAAGACTCATACATTTAAAAAGAAACATACATTTATATAGAAGGCCATGTATCTAACTTAAAATGAAAAATCTTTTAAGTCACTGTCCTTAATTCTTATTAAGCCAAATACAAATGGTTTATACAACATTTCCTAAGAGTAATAATAAAAGCCACATCATTCATTGATACAGTATGTATTTAATTTGTTGTATTTTTTCTACACTTACACTTTTGTCTCATGAATCATTTGTGGAAATTCCAACTAACAAGTGTGATTTTTCCACAAACTAATAATAGTGTGAATTCTCAGGAATGGACAGTCAGTAAAGTGTGTGAGTGCAGAGCTCGAGTTCTGTGGCATGCTGATCGGTCTTGAAAAACTGATGCACGAGTCGCTCATGGAAGAGGAGGAGTCGCTGCACACAGGCTGGTCATCTCTTTATGAGCCTGAATGTTTTGGAAACAATTACAATAAGCAGCCTTTCACTTTCTCTCCTTTTGGAAATTCTTACATGCATTGCTAAATGGCAGAGGAAGTTTCAAACGAGCCAAGTGGAAAAATTAGAGGGGTAAGATAGTCATCATTTTGAATTAATGTTTGTGGTGCTTTGTTTATTGATGTATCAGTCTTTTTATTAATTATTGTATGTGGATAGCAAATAATATTTTTAAATGTAATGCATAATTGTGTATCCCTATTGATTCCCTTTATGTGTTCTTAGACTTTTTACAGAATTAAATATGATAATTGTGAAAAAAAAAAATGTATGGTATATTTAAGCAGACAGGAACTTTTACTGTTTTAATGTTTAAGAGTAAAACATGACATAATCTTTTAATAAAAGCAATAAACTCAGTGTTTTTTTGTACTTGACTATTTCCTTCGGTTCTGTAATCATGTGCTCTTTTTCCTGACACTCATGTGGAAATTTCTTTTAGCACTACTGATTCACCTCCCAGCCATTACCACTTACATGTTAATTTTTGTACATCTAATTGTTGTTGCTTACAAGAAAAAGCGCCTCCTGGCCGTGTCAGTCCTTAATAGAGATTTAAGATTGAATCAAAGACTGACTCTGTTACAGGTTTCAAAGTTTCTGGCTGCACGCTCTCTAAAGTCTTGGCTATATCTTGTGATTTTGCTAATGCAGTCATGTGCACAGCTAGATGGATTACTGTCTGAATGTAATCCATCACTTGTAGCATGCATTGTGCAAACCATGTGACATTCACTGGCGGCCACTTTATTAAACCCTTCTGCTTTAGTACGTAAACCATGACATTTACTCATGTAGCTGATGCTTTTATCCAAATCTAATAGAATAGGATACACAAATAGCCACAAATGTGACACCATAACTATGCTCTGAACTTAAAAACTCTGATCTATAGCTCAAAGGCTCTGTTCACATACAGTCCATAATAGGTTGCCATACCATATAAAATTCCTGTATAAGATTGTTGTATTGAGAGTACTCATAACTTGTTTGAACTTTTACCTGGTAAATAAAATTTCTACAGGAGTGATGTCATTAAATGAATCAGAAAGGACACACACTCATGCATTTTGTTTGGGTGCTAATGGTATTCACTAAGTTGTGTTCAAGATGACTTTGTTCCAGCTACTTCATTCTGTTTGTTTTTTGTTTCTATAGCATTTAACTTCAACCCTGCTGGCAGCAGCAATTCTCTCATCGTTTGGCAGCTCTATGCTCTATGGCTATAACCTAGCTGTAGTCAATTCTCCTGCTCAGGTGAGTAACTTATTAAAATCATAATATTCAGGGTGGTGTACAATTGTGTCAAGGAGAATGCATGCTCATGTGTGTGTTTTATTCTTTCAATTTACCAATTGAAGCACGAACAATTTAAGAATTCATTCATGTAGGAAATATTTCAGATAAACTTTAATCCACTAATCCCACTGTTCACCCTATGATTGTTTGTGTGGTGTAAATTTAGATATAAAATGGTTTGCTAATACATTCAAAATCTGATTGGTACAAGCTAAGTCTGTTAGTAAAGAGAAACTGTTGAACATATTGCATTTACAACATTTGGTAGACACCATATCAGAGTGACTTACAGTTATCCTGTTTATACAGTTTAGCAGTGGAAGGTTAAGGACCTTGCTCAAGGGCCCAACATTGATGGCTGGATGGTGTTTGGATTTAAATCTATCTAAACCAGAGAGAGAGAGAGAGAGAGAGAGAGAGAGAGAGAGAGAGACCGCTTTGTGGTTCCTTTAAAGTGACTTTTTTTCCGGATGTGTTTAATAAGTATGAAAGAGGCAGCTAATGTTCAACTGCCCATATATTACATACTCTACTATTGCCAAAATATAATTGATTACTGGAGATAAAACATATAATGTACTCCTTTTTTCATAATAATTCTCAATGCATCTTAATTAAGTTTTTATAAATATTTCTTCTCCCACTTTGCCACCTACTTTGGCCTTTCCTATATTAGATGTCTGCTAGGAGAGTGAAGAGTAGCACGTGTTTCCCCTGTCTTTCCTCTGTGTCACTGCCTGGATTCAAACAGACTTTTCTATTGTACTACTTTGAATCGCCTTAAAACTATTAATCCCCATGATGACCTTTGAATAGATTACAGCAGTGTTTGAATTGATTCAAGTCTTATGGGGGTCCCCAGTTGTTGAGTATTTCATATATTTTTTACTAAAATCATCTTGAGGACCTCCCCTAAGCCCTAAGTCTTTTTACTTGTCATGGTCCGGGATATTACATTTAATCTAATTATTCAATTAGTACGAAAATTACATTATTATAAGAAATTAATCATGGGAAAAACTTTAGAAAATGGAAAAAAAAAACGCACTATGTTTGGAATAAACTGTAGAAAAATAAATGTAAATTAAATGATATGTAAAGAAACATGTGCCCCATACATTACATGTGCAAATATTTACACAGAAAAAGATTTCATTGTCATCATATAAAATAAAACACATACACTAAAAAGTGAAAACACAACTATGACGTGAAAAAAATTATTATAAATTAGCGTCTTTCTCATCTGAATTGTATGATTATACATTTGTGAAGATTCTATTAATTTTCAGTAAAGGATTCTGTTTTTGCATCTTATTTTCTTTACCCAGATCCATCTAAACTAAAATGTATACATTGTTAGTGCATACTGTATAATGGACAGAAGAACAGCTTATATTTGCTCATGTTATTTGTTTACCCATCCTTCCAGTACATAAAGGACTTTTATAACCACACTGCAGTGAGGCGTAATGGGAAAGGTCTGAGCCATGACAGCATCACAGTGCTTTACTCCATTACAGTGTCCATTTTTGCCATTGGTGGACTGGTAGGCTCCCTCACTGTGGGAATGCTAGTCACCAAATTCGGAAGGTATTGCACCATGCTGCAGTGATTTATAGATTCCACACTCATATGTGTGATGTCTGATATTACATCTCAATTACAAAAGAGAATTGCTTACTATTGTAAAATGTTTCTATGCAAAATTATACACCTGCATTTTATTGTTCCACTCTTGTTATTTTGTCTAGAAAAGGGACACTGGTGAAGAGCACCATTCTGGTATTTGTAGCTGGTGGACTCATGGGCTTCAGCAGGCATCTAAGCATTCCTGAGATGATTTTCATTGGTCGCTTCATCACAGGAATACATTCAGGTATGGAGATGGAGTGTGCTAGTATTGTAGTGTCTAAGTACGCATGTATGCAGGCACACTGATGGTATGCAGGACCTTTAGGCATGCTAGTACACTATATGGCCAAAAGATCTTAAAAACAACTGGCCATCATACCCATGTGTGCTTGTTGAACCTCCCATTAGTCCATTTTTACTATTATAATAACCCCCACTCTACTCAAAAATCTTTCCACTAAATTTTGGAGTGTGGCCTTGGGGAATTATCAAGTCAAGTCAAGTAAAGTCAAGAAGCTTTTATTGTCATTTCAACCATATGTAGCTGATACAGTACACAGTGAAATGAAACAACATTACTCCTGAACCCTGGTGCTACATAAAACAACATAAAGCTACATCACAGAAAACACAGAGCTGAGGACTAGTAAGTGTCCTCGCCACATAAAGTGCATTATGTGCAACCTGGTGCAAACAGTGCAAAGACAGAATTATGTTCATTCAGCTACAGGAAAGGAGACGGTTAATGCAGTCAGTGTTCCAGTTCATCCTAAAGGTGCTCAGTGGCGTCAAGATCAGGGCTCTGTGTCACTCCAAACCTTTTCAAAGTATCTAACCTTTCTGCACAGGGGCATTGTCATCTTAGAACAGGTTTGCGCTTTATGGTGTCCATAAATATTAGGGATGGTCATATTTTGCCATATAATGTATGTTATTGTACAATTATTTAGTGTGATAGCATGCATGCTAGTGTTATAGGCGTAAAGACATGTATACTACATTGTGTGTTAGTATGCTAGTGTATATAGTGCAATTCTGTAAAAATGCAGTGAAGAGTGTATGACAGTGTTGAAGTATTATAGGTAGGTATGCTAGTGGGCAAATATGCTGATTTGTATATATAATAAGACAGTACTAGTAAGTAGTATTACAGTACATATTTCTAAAGATGATATTATGACATCTTAAACATTTAAATATGCAGGTGTGCAAAGATGTTATCAGGTAATCAGATATGCTAGTATGTATACTATTCCACCTGCTTACTGAATTTCTTCTTGATGGATGGATGGATGAATGGATGAATGGATGGATGGATGGATAGATTTTTGTCTATAATGGAAATGCAAGGTAAAAAGAAACAGTCACTGTTTTAGAATAATTTATTTTCCTCTTCTTCTTGAGCAGGGATCTCTCTTAGTGTAGTGCCAATGTTTTTGGGGGAAATTGCTCCAAAGAATCTCCGTGGATTTCTGGGCCTTGTGCCTAGCATCTTTATCTGTATTGGAGTTTTCATAGCACAGATTCTGGGACTTCATGAACTCCTGGGAAAGGTGAAGTAAGAATACTGAGAATAACATTTGTATATGAGCTTTTCTGCTTAAATTCACTGTAATACCCATTTTTAGTAAAACAATCAGTTTTCTGCAGTTGAATAAAATGCCATGTCTTCTCTATACAGGAAGAGCACTGGCCTGTTTTTCTCTCGCTGGTGGTTGTTCCTACCTTTATCCAACTAATGGTATTGCCATGGTTTCCTGAGAGTCCTCGTTACTTGTTGATTGAGAAACACAACATTCATGCCACTCTCAATGGTACTTTTAAATATTTATTTTACAATTGTTATGAGCTTTGGCCAGAATCCCGTTTGTTAAAGGAATTGTTCTAACACAATTTTAATATAGCAAATCTTCACCTTCTAAACCAAATGTAGTTGGGGCAATGTTTCCTACAATGCACATAAATATCCTTTGCTGCACATTGAGAGCTGAAGAAATACTGAGCGATACCCTGGGGACTTACCAGCAATTATCCAATAGCAAGGTTGACTCAAGTCTGAGCACTGAGTCATTGTAAAGCTCTCCTTAAACAGACCAGACACAAATGGATCTGATTGCCAGTAATTGTAATGAACATGGTGGTTACTGGTGGCAGAGGTCTGTGTACTAATGTTGCTAGTTACTCATGGCCTCCCTGTAGAGCAGTCATAAGGCTGAACTGACTATCCCTTTGTAATGCAGGAACCATGTGTAATAGTATGGAGGTAGCTTCGGTATGCAAGTATAGCAGTATGTAGGTGAACAGCAGATGTAAAGTAATATTAAAAATGTTTTTGCATAATAGTATATTACTATAGAGTAGGGGGAGAGGCTTTTACTTGTCATGTATGCATTACAGCAGAGCAAAATTCCTTCTTCACATATCCTTACAGTGTACCTTGGTGATAATGGGGCTTGACTAGAAACCCAGAGCAACCATTAATTTACTACTTACAATATTATGGTAATGTGTTGGTGTAACAATGGTCAAATGTGCTACTTACTTTTTATCGAAGAGTGTAATAATTGTAAACAATGAACAGCATGCTAATGTGGAGGTAGGGTACTATACCACTATCACCATATACAAGGATGCCAAAAGGCTGGAATGCATGAGTCATACAATAATTATGATATTTCTACTACTTTTCTTTTAAGCTATTTTCTTAGTATAGTATTATATTGTGTTGCATATTGTCATAGAGTATAGCTTTTACTGTTAGAATCAGCTATATAGCATTGGGTTCAATAAATGTAGATCCACTACATCAAATCTTTTCAATCGAAATTGAAAAATAATATAAGCAACATTTCTGTGAAATAACCAGGCCTGATTCTGAACATTTAGGTTTCCAAAGCAGTGCCCTTTTGCTAATTGTGTGCTGTTGTTCTCGGTAGCTTTGAGGCAATACAGAGCAAAAGCTAATATCCAGGCAGAGGTGGAGGAGATGCAGAAGGAGCAGCGTTCACTCTCTTCACTGAGGACCGTCTCGGTGCTTGAGCTGCTAAGAGACAAAGCTGTCCGATGGCAGGTCATATCTATCATGGTAATCAACATAGGCATGCAGCTGTCTGGCATTGATGCGGTGAGTACTTTGTGTTTTAGTTATATTAAATATTATATATAATATTAAATAAAAAATAAATAAATATAAATTAAATAAAAAATAAAAGGTCAAATGAAAGAAATAATAATAGACCAATAATTAAACTCGTACATAATTTCCCCATCTCTATCAAATGTCACTTATGTCTTCTAAATGGTCCCCAAGTTTAAATTGTTCAAGTGGAAAGTCAGTCTATGAATCTCCTGCATCTCTTCCTAACAGCACAGTCAAAAACTTTACTCAATTTTACACTGTATGTCAAAATGTTAACTTGTTTTCCAGATTTGGTTCTATACAAATTCCATCTTCGAGAATGCGGGAATCTCTGTCTCGCAAGTTCAGTACACAACGGTGGGCACAGGTGCCATTGAGGTTATTGCTGGGCTTATTGGGGTAAGACAACACTTTAACTCTAACTCTTATTGTAACTGAGGAGACTAACCATTAAACAAACTTACAAAAAAAAAAATCTACAGATTAGATACACATTTCGATTACAGTGCATGTTGAAAGTATAAAGAGCCCTTAATAGTGTGCATGCTTTACTGTGTTATAGTTTAACTTAAAACGTTTTTTTTCTTTGATAAGTCCAATCAGTGGAGTCCATCTTTAGCAGGTCCCCCAATTCGCAATGCATGTCAAATCAAAAATCAATGCACAGTATCTAAGGAATGCATTGTAGACCTCTGTGATGAGACTGTATAAGGAGAGATTCTGAGCAGCCATTATATTAAAACCACAAAGGGGTGATCTCATATTTTAGTTCTCAGGTGTGTAGGCAGCATGAAAAATGGGTAAGTGTAAGGATTGTAAGCAACTTTGAGCAAGTTCCTTGCATAGAGGACTAATCTTTAAATTTGTTTTCCTTCACTTCCCTTCCTTTTCCTTCTCTTTCCTAGACAGAAGCCTTTTCACTCCTTCTCATGCTTAGTGTTTGAACTCAACCTCATGTGTTTAAAGGAATAATTAGCTGAAAGCTGGATGCATATTTCGTTCTGTTTTTTCTGCTCTCTCTCTCTCTCTCTCTCTCTCTCTCTCTCTCTCTCTCTGCAGTGCTTTACTATTGAGCGAGTTGGTCGCAGGCCCCTGATGATTGGAGGATTCAGCTTTATGGGCATTTGTTGTGCAGGCATCACACTTTCCCTTGTTTTGCAGGTAGCAGCTTTACATCAATCTTTTTTTATCTGTCTTAAGTTAAGCATTTCCCATTATATTGTTATGTGCACATATTCTGGATTAAATATTAAAGTTTGTCCAATTGACCAGTTTCATTTTGAGCTAGCGAACAAAAGAACCATTGTGTATTAATACAGAAGCCTGTTGTCTATGTTCCCACTTGATCTGTCAGATGTAGAACATAAGTTTGTATGGAGAGCCATGTGTTTAAACGGAGGCTTTTTGTTCATTTTGGATCACTTTTTTTATTCAGGTTTACGTGCCCTTCATGCACTATGTCAGCGTGATCTGCGTGGTTGGTATCATTGCAGGATTCTGCATTGGGCCTGGTGAGACAATCAGCAAGGCATTATTTCTTTTCAGATTTCCTGCTTTTAGCATTTCCATTTTTCTCAATCTATGGTCACTGGCTTTGGCCTAAAAACGCTGCTGTTATAGTCTTGTGTTTTAAAAAGAGTCAGTTTTCTCTTTGAAGACATCACCTAGACCCACAATAAATTTGTTTGTTTGCATGTTGTGAAACCATTAAGGTTATTCTTTAGTAAAGTATTTTATATATTGCAAGCCCAGGTTCAGCCACCATTAACTTCACCTCCTCTATGATTATATATATATATATATATATATATATATATATATATATATATATATATATATATATATATATATATATATTACAGACCAAAAGTTTGGACACACCTTCTCATTCAAAGAGTTTTCTTTATTTTCATGACTATGAAAATTGTAGATTCACACTGAAGGCATCAAAACTATGAATTAACACGTGAAATTATATATGGAATTATATACATAACAAAAAAGTGTGAAACAACTAAAAATTGTCATATTCTAGGTTCTTCAAAGTAGCCACCTTTTGCTTTGATTACTGCTTTGCACACTCCTGGCATTCTCTTGATGAGCTTCAAGAGGTAGTCACCTGAAATGGTCTTCCAACGGTCTTGAAGGAGTTCCCGAGAGATGCTTGGCACTTGTTGGCCCTTTGCCTTCACTCTGCGGTCCAGCTCACCCTAAACCATCTCGATTGGGTTCAGGTCCGGTGACTGTGGAGGCCAGGTCATCTGGCGCAGCACCCCATCACTCTCCTTTTTGGTCAAATAGCCCTTGATGCCTTCAGTGTGACTCTACAATTTTCATAGTCATGAAAACAGAGGAAACTCTTTGAATGAGAAGGTGTGTCCAAACTTTTGGTCTGTACTGTATATATATATATATATATATATATATATATATATATATATATATATATATATATATATATATATATATATATTCATATGCCAAAACAACAGGGTCTTCAGCATGTATTTGGTCATTCCAGGATTAAAGTGAAGTGATATGGAGCTATTTCTATGTTTCAAAATCATGTGGCCTTCCTCTTTTCCTCCATCCTGGTGGCTCCATTCTCAGCATTCTCCTACCAATATACCCCATGTCCCTCCTCTGCACATGTCCAAACCATCTCAGTCCCACCTCTGTCACATTGTCTCTAAAACGTCCTACATGCGCAGTCCCCCTAATAAACTTGTTTTTAATCCTGTCAAGTTGTCACTCCCAACGAAAACCTCAACATCTTCAGCTCTGCTACCTCCAGCTCCACCTCCTGTCTGTTACTCAATGCCACTGAATCTAAAACATACAACATCGCAGGTCTCACCCCAGTCCTACAATTAATTAATGCTGCCCTCTGGTGTTAAATGAATGAATTGATTTGGTTTGCAGTACTGCATATTAACATATATTGGTCTCGGTACAGCTGGAGTACCCTTCCTCCTGACAGGTGAGCTGTTTAAACAGTCTCACCGACCCTCGGCTTACATCGTTGGAGGAGCACTCAACTGGATTTCTAACTTCACTGTCGGATTTGTCTTCCCATTCCTGCAGGTACATTTTTAGCTCTATTGCATGAAATATTTCTGCTTGAATATACACTAAAACCAAATGTTTACTTTAAAAATTCTGTGAGAGAAATTCTAAAAAAATCTTCTGAATACAAAAAAATCTGCTTTCCAGATGTCAGCAGGGGCTTTCAGTTACCTGGTGTTCTTCAGCATATGTGCAGGGGTGGCGGTCTATGTATATTTTGTCATCCCCGAGACAAAGAACAAGACATTTGTGGAGATCAGCCAGATGTTTGCTTCTCGAAACAACTGTGAGCTTGAGGGTGAACAGCTGCCCATTACAGAGTATTTTGGCCTCAGAGTGAAAAACCAATACGGAGCATTGGAGAACAAGGGAAAAGAGGAGATGTACCTGTGGAGTGATGATGAGTAAATGGTCTTGTATGAAAAACATACAAGTTTTCTCATATTTTGTTTTGTAATATTTTTATAATGTGACATATTTGGTGCTAAAAGAAATCCAAACATTCTCAGAGTCTCTATAAAAATACTGTGAAATCAGTCAATCAATATAATGATTTCTGACATTCTTTATATTAGAGAACAAATATATTCCATTGCCTGACTAACATAATAAAGACCATTACACAAGTATGGTGGTCTGCTGAGCAATAAGATTTGTTCTCCAGTGCTTAAATATTTTCTGATAGTGGGTCATGTTCAGTAGCTTTCTCACATGTCTGCAATAAGCAGCATATTTAGACTAGAAACCATACTAAATATACTATTTCTATATCAAAATATATGTGATATTTTTAATGAGAATACAGAACCAACCAACAAGTGCTAGAATCATTAAAAAACTATTCTTGTAAGAAGTTAGTTTTGATGTTGCTAAAGCTGCTGGTAAAGATAAACAACAGGGAAAAAATTAATAAAAGTCCGGTCTTAATGTTTGCTTATGAAATTTAATTTTCTCACTTACTATTTTTCCACTCTTTTATTTAGAGGTAAAATCCCCCTTGCACTTTCAGTAAAGAAAGAAAAGTGCTTTATACTCAGAGTGAAATTCTTTCTTCACATATCCCAGCAATGTTAGGAAACTGGGGTCAGAGCACAGGTTCAGCCATGTTCCAGTGCCCATGGAGCTTTGTTTAAGGGCCTTTCTCAAGGGCCCCAGGCGTAGCAGCTTGCTGATCCCAGAGCTTGAACCCCTGACCTTCCTATCACTAAGTAGTCGTCCAATTATTTCATTCTAATATAAAGTCAGTTTACTTTATGAGTTCACTCAATGCTTCTAACCCAAGCAGAATTAAACTTTAAATTCAATTCAGTTTCATTCTAATTGTACCACACTTTTAACAATGAACATCGTCCCAAAGCAACTTTACAGAGATTTTTAGGTTATATAATATGAATTTATACCTCAGAGTCTATAAGTTTATCCTTTATAAGTGTACCCCTAGTGAGTGAGCCAGTAGTGACTGTGGCAAGAAAAAACACATGGTGAGAGGATGAAACCTTGAGAGGAAACAGATTCAAAAGGGAACTCATCCTCATCTGTTTGTCAGCTAATGTGCAATCAGGTGGGTCCTTAAATGCAGAAATAAATATTGCAGTCCTAAGCCACTGTAGCACACTGTTAATACTGTCTTAATTACAGTCTTCCATTTTCATAGTTATTGAGTTTCATCCTCCAGTGTGATTATATTATTTATAACAAAACATACAACCTGCTTTTGCCTTGTCAGTATTAAAGACATTTTACTGCCTTTTTATAGGTTTAGTAAAATGGGCAGAAAAGTTTCTATTTATGCTTCTTTGTATTATAGATCTGGACTTTAAAGGAAATAGACAGTATGGTCACTAATCAGTTTGCTATGTTAGTGATAATGCTTTGCATTAAGATTCCCTCAGCTAGCATTATTTACAAAATTAGTTATCAAACGTAAATAAATGATTTTTGATTCATAATCAAAAATGAACAATCAACATTATTAATTCATAAGCAATATCATACATGTATGATTTGCCAATGGTTCTGAAATCAGTTCATATTTGTTGCATTTAATTATTATTAGTTACTTTTTATCAGATGGATTGATTTATTATTGTGTGAATGACACCGGTTAAGGGAATCTTACTGTTTTACCTTTATTTTACCCTATCATTTTAACCATATAAAGTATTTTCACTTTGCTGAACACAACTGGAATGTTAGTGCATGCATAATAGTACAATTTTAATGAAAAAAAAATGCTTTTTTGTTGCTGTACTAACACATGCTGATTATTTGTAACATTATTATTCCCTAACTGTACTAGCATGAGGAATTGTTTTAAGTAGAGACTGCTGTATAAAGCATGTATGTAAGTTGCACTGTACAAAACCCTGCACAAAGGTTTAAATGTGTGTTAGAAGTGAATGTATGAATGAATTATGCAGTTTGAAAGAAAAATGCTGTGACATGCAGAATGTGTATTTTAAATTTTATACAACTTCTCAAGCAAATATCTATTTATCTATATCATCTTCAATGATTCTTCAAGTGAAAGATGAGATGAGTAACTATCTTTAAGTAAAATGTAAGCAATACTATTCATGTGTAGACTGAAATGTATTGTATAATTGCAAATTAAATACAATGGTAAATGAATGTATAATTGGTCACCATTTGTTTAAAAATTGTGACTTGTCATATAATACAATATATCTTAAGGAGACTCTAATTGGTAGGTTATATTGAGTATAAATTTTGAACTTTAATTTTCTTGATTATTAAAAGTCAATTGTATCAGTCCAAGGTGTGTTTATTTTGGCAGAATTACATTTGCATCCTCAAAGAAAATCTGTATTAGGACCACCCTGTGCTCATTACTGGACACTATTTTGACCCAGTACTTTTTGTATTTGTTTGTTTCAAAGATTTGCCAGCTTTGCAAAAGTTTGTCATGGATTCCTTTACTATTTATATTTAACAAACAGGACCCACACAGATGCATTCGTGTATATTAATATATAATTTACCGATATCTGCATGAATAATAATAAAAAAAAATGATTATAAAATGTGTGGTAGCTATAATTAGGAAGTGCTACAGTACAGCTGATATCAAGACACCATCATATGCTTTAACATTGATTTCGGAAAAATGTAGCTCAGTGGGTAAGATGTAATGATGCTATCTGACTTCCGAATTGAACTTCATGAATTCAATCCAAACACCACCAAGCTACCATTGCATGGCCCGGGAGCAAGGCTCTTAACCCTTAACTACTTACTTGTATAATTAAGATAATTGTAAGTTGCTTGGACATCTGCCAAATATCATAAATGTAAAATTTATATTTTAACCTAAAAATCTAAATTTCTTTTAATGGGCTGCTTGAGACATTTGAATATCTCATTACAGGGGCACCTGTCAATAGGTGGGATATATTAATCTGCAAGTGAACAGTCAGTTCTTAAAGTTGGTGTGTTGGGAACATGAAGAAAGGGCAAGCTGAAGGATCTGAGCAACTTTGATAAGGGGCAAATTATAAAGGCTAGACGACTATGTCTCCAAACAGCAGGTCATGTGGAGTATTCCTGGTATGCAATGGATAATATCTAGCAAAACTGGTCCAAGAATGGACAACCAGTGAACAACCAGCTCAGCTTGTTTATTGGTTCTCAAAGCTCACTGAGGCTCACTTTGTCTGTTCCAATCCCACAGAAGACCTACTGCAGAACAAATTGATAATTTGATAAAGATTATGATAGTAGGGGTCAGGACATACAGCACAATGCAGCTTGCTGTATATAAGACTGCATACCTTCAGACCAGATTGTGTGCAGATTTGTTAACATCCTGGTACCAGGTACCACAGAACCATCAATTAACCAGAGCCATCTGGCGGCACAATGGACGACCTACATGATACAAGATGGGTGGTTTAGTAAGATATGGCTGATGAGTGTACAGCCATCAGACAGTATTTTGTAGTATCTTGATATACAACAGCGGCATAAACCAGCCACCACCAGTAGATGGCAGAATAACTGCATGCGCTTTTGCTCTCTCTCTCTCTCTCTCTCTCTCTCTCTCTCTCTCTCTCTCTCTCTTAATTAATTATATAAATATACATATTAATCGTATGATTGTCATTAGTTAATCGCAAAATTTTTTTTATCTGTTGTAAATGTACCTTAAATTAATACTTTTCAAGTTTTTTATACTCTAATCAACAAGGGCATTAACAAATATGGATGCTTTATGCAAATGTATGTTTATTATTAGTAAAACCAAACTCAGCATAGAGCATGAAGACAAAATATTGTATTGTAAAATATTCTTGCTATTGCCCGTGAATTGAATGTTAATTTCTCTACCATAAGATGTCTCCAAAGGCGTTTCAGAGAATCTGGCGGTACATCCAACAGACCTCCACATCCAGCATCTTCACCTACATGATTGTCTTAAATCAGCCACTCGGACTCCTGCTCCAACAATCGGTTTGCATAACCAAATAATTTCTGCTCAAACTGTCAGAAACTCAGGGAAGCTAATCTGCATGCTCATCATCCTCATCAGGGTCTCGGCCTGACTGCAGTTCGTCGTTGTAACCGACTTGCTGGCAAATGCTCACATTCGATGGCATCTGTCACTTTGGAGAGATGCTCACTTCATGGATGAATCCCGGTTTTTAAAATACGTGAGGCAAATGGTGGTCACATCAGATACTGACTCATTTCCGGATTTGTGAACAATATTTAAGAGAAATAGGCCTTTTGTGTACACAGAAAAATCTTAGATCTTTGGTTTCAGCTCATGAAAAATGTGGGCAAAAACAAAAGTGTTACATTTATAATTTTGTTCAGTATAAATAAATAAAGACATCAAACAAAACTTTCGCTATGTTTACACACAGATTGTTTTAATTGCTGGATGTGTGCATCAGGGTGGATTTTGGTGCTTGATTTGAGACTTGGCACTTTAGTAAAACAAATGTATAGTGATTAAAAAAAGGTCTGTGGAGTTACTTTTTTTTATATCTGTAATTAATATAAACAGTCTGCTAAAATGGCTTAGGACTGCAATTGGCATGAACATTTCTGCATTTAAGCATCCTTCACTGAACATCACACCTCAAGCATGAATTTGCTTCCTCTCAAGGTTTCATCCTCTTGGCATGTCAGAGACATTTTCTTGCCACACTCTCCACTGGCTCACTCATTAGGGATATATTTATATACACTTAACATATAGGCACTAACATAAAAATTCATATTTTATAACTTATTTATCTCTGTAAAGGTCCTCTGTTAAAAGTGCTATACAAATAAAATTGAATTGAATTTGGAAATACTAAAATAACACTTTTGTGAATAGTTTATTTTCAGTTTCAGCTTCCTAGAGGGTTCTCCCTGAAACCATTTCTCAAATGGAAACACTCAGTTACAATATTCATATAAACAGACAATACAACAATGCTTAATTTAACATTTTAAGATTGTAGTAATATGGATCTCCCAAAACAAGAGTGGAGATGCGAAATACTGTATATGTTGATTAAATCAAAAAATATTTTTTTCAGATTTATATATCATGGCATGTGGTTATACATAGATATAACTGCCCTTTACTAAATTTCTAATTACTGTCAGCTAAAAACAGCTCATTCTTAACAGAATTATGTACTAATTATCTAACTACTATCTAATCACTTATCATTCCCACCAATGGTTTGTTAGTAGCAGGATATGGATGTTCAGCTTGCCAGATGGTATGCCTTTGATGTGGAAAAAAAGGAAAACTTTACTATGTCCTGCTCAGTACACACAACATGCATACACACAGACCAACTGACAGATCCTGTCAAGTGTCCATTGAGCCCCGTATCAAATGCATCAGCCCACTTTTCTAAAAGGCACACATGCACACCCAGACACACATCCGCCCCTTGTCAAAAACACAGTCTGAACATGTAAGAGAGCACTGGCATATACCACTGATGTGCTTTCATCACCCATACAGCATGCCATGGAAACCTGGTCTGGTTGCTATCACCACTGTACAGATAAACATGTTTGGAATATTTTGCAGGGCTTCCAATGGCTCCAAAAATCTCTGCTTTAAATCTTAGATACAGCAGAGTCTAACATCCTGAGTACATGATCTAGAATTGTTTTTGTTTCATTATATATAAGTATTTTACTGTGGTTTATACACAATTTTTTTTTTGCTTTATTATCAACATATCCAAGTTGATCATTCATTCCTTTTTAGCTAGTATGTGGTGTGAGATAGGAATATACAGGGTTCCCACAGCACAACTAAATTCAGACCTTGGCTCCTGAAGGATGTGAGATGGTACTATGCCTTACTGTCCCAGTATAAGGTCCAAGCATTTTTTTTTATAAAGTTATGTTGCATGGTGCTAACACCACCGCGGTAGAATTTGTCAGCCAATTAGCAGTCTAGCAATCTTAACTTTCACAGAAGGCTTTCATTCTGCCATAATCAACCAGATTGGTTGAGCCTTTAATTCCTATTTGTCTAGGTTGTATTTGTTGTCTCAAGACAATTTGCACTTGAAGGTCGATAGACAGTTTATTTCACTGTATTGCTGGGTGCTTTTATTTTTGCTTTAAAATGCACTCTTACCTCTGATGCTGTCTTCTATGATCTCTGGGGGGAAAACTGTGTCATTGTGAAAACTGTGCAAGTTTAACTGATTTTACATATTCAGTGTTTATATAGTCAGTTAGGAAAATCTCTGCAATATTCCTCCCACCCTCCAGAGGTCTCCCACACCCAAATTCTTCTAGTCTCCTTCAAATCACAGACACCTACAGCTCACCTCATGTAATCTCTTTCGTATGGTTCTTTGGATTTCCCTTGACCATGTGCTCTTTACATATTATATATTGTAGACATCTGGCCTGTTCCCATTTTCCTACTTATTTTTGAGGTATATATCATGTTTTAGATACAATTTACATGTTTTAATAAAAACTATCTGATCATCATGAATCCACAACTTCCTGCCATGTCAGCTATGTTAAAACTACAATGGAACGCTAAGTACTATCTGCGTTTGCACATTCTTTTGTGATTAACACATCGACAGTCCCAAACTGTTGTTGCTGAATGATAGGTGTGTGTGTGTGTGTGTGTGTGTGTGTATGTGTGTGTGTGTGTGTGTGTGTGTGTGTGTGTGTGTGTGTGTGTGTGTGTGTACAGATAATGGAGATGATGGACATCTGAAGAGGGACAGAAATGCTCCTGGAATGCACTGATCTTCTGAGTCTCACATTCTAATATGTCCGACAGTACATCCTTAAAAGCATTCCAGGCATCTCTCTGAACCTGACAGTCAAATGTATTCACCATACTTATTAATGGAATAACCATCATTTACAGACTATAATGATTTGCTACACGATTTAGTGAAATGAAACCTTTCAGAAACTTTAGGGAGCAACTGCAGTATAATTCATTCTACAGTAGCTGTAGTGATAAGGCACATGTAATAAATGTTTACAAAGTTTCCAGGAAAAAGGATGCTTTCTTGTACAAACAAAGGGCTTCTGATGCTGGTTTCAGTTTCAGTTTGTGAAAGAGTTAGTGAAGTATGTAGGTAAAGTCCTGGGCTACCACAAGCCACCAAAATGGCTTAATTGCACCTTGGTATAGATTCTCCAAGTGCCTGGAACTGGATAAAAGACCATTTTTCAAAACGATATTTCTTCCATTGGTTATTCCTTTCCTTAAGTTCTGTTGACTGTAAGAACCATAGAATGTGTTTCAAACCTTTTTCATATTCAGCAAACAATTCAAGGAGCTCTTATGCCCTTTGGTTTGGGAAGTGGTCATCCTGGAAGAAAACAATCCCATCAGGAATGTCATGTAACAAAGGGGAAGCAGATGCACGGGCAGATAATTTATTCGTTTGAACCATCAAAATGAAAATAAGGAACAGTACACACAATTAGTAGCAACAGACAAATATGTAGGGAACGGTGAGTTTATGTATAAGTGGTGGTTGTCATGAATGAGAATTAGTTTGCAAAAAGCAATGTGACATGAAATGTGATGGTGCAGGGGCTTGTGGGAAACATAGGCGCTGTTTCTTAACATGATTCAGACAGAACTGTTTTATGATGGAAGAAAGCTGATCAGTCAGACATTCCCTTTTAGTGTAAAGGTTCACACAAATCAACATAATGTCTTTCACAGGATAGAGCTTCCAGTTTTTTCTTTTGTATATGTCATATGTAATATGTCACCTGTATAAAGTCATAGACAGGATAAATAAGATGCAAATACACTGGGTGGGGTATTTCAAATGAGTACACTAGGTGGTCTTATAACTGTCTCATGGTGGTCTTCCTCCCAGATAAGGGTCATAGCAGATGTCAGGATCCCATTTAACCTCTCACCTACACCACCCTTGCACACGTGTACATATTGGAGTAGTAATTTGTTCCCCAGGTCACTTTTGAATGAACACAGTCCTGTTTCCATGATGCAATGCCTGATTTTTTTTTCTTTTCTTTTTTTTTTTTTTACAGTGACTTTTACAGCTGCAGCAAGACTGACCAACCATAGGATACTGGGTGGTGCAGGGAGGTTTACTGATCAAGGTGTCAGAATGTGGGTGTAGGTCCATATTGTGTGTGTTTTGTCCTATAAAACATTTATAATATACATATATATCCGATTCCGATTTAATTCAACCAGTGCGATTCAAAGCAATATGATGCAATGGGAAAAAAAAGATGCTATGCAATTCAATATGGTACAGATAGTCTTTTATTTCTTTGGTTCAGACAGACAGCAAATCATAAATTTACTTACAGCAAGTGATTTCTGACTTCTAATGCATGCCCCTTTCACAAACAGTGGAAAAAAAAAATAATAAAAAATTATAATATTTAAATAAACCCAGGTGTTCTTTTCCTGTTCTGTCTCCAGTAAGATGCAGCTCTACCTCTGCCATGTTAATCTGTATTCTATGTGACTCTCAGGACTCTCAGGACTAGTAGTAGTAGTGTTGTTATACACCATATTTACGTAGCAGCAGTAGTGCTGAGGGAATGCGCTCGAGAAACAGTTTAACAGGAGAAATCATTCTACATATAAAATATTGGTCGCAAAATATTGGTCACTTTCCAAATAATAAAAGCATAGCACATCTACTAATAATTATGTAGAAATAAACCGTTTTTTATCGATGCAATTATGTTAAAAACCATGCATCGGGATACAAAATGCCAACTTTTTGAGTCGATAAATCTTACCATCCATAATATATATAATATATGTATATAATGTATATATTCGAACATTCCCCACAGTCTGGAAAAAATCAAAAAATATTTTTTGTATTTTTATATGTCTTGGGTTTATTTTGTTCAATACTGATTTGCTGTAAATGACAGGAAGTTCAGTCTTCCTTTAACTTACCAGGCTTCCCTATATTAGAAATAATAGAACTATCAACACTACTGAGCATAAGTAGGACACTTCTAAACAATCACTGTGAAAGAGCCATGAGACTAATGTGAGGTTAAAGTTGTAAAGGCAGAAGCCCCGGCACTCAGCACTAGCTGAACCTGCGCATGGTAAAATAATTAAACCTGGCTTTGATGGAGACTAAGCAAACAGTACCACTCTCAACACCACATTCTCCTTTCCCTCTCTCTTCCTCTGAAGACATGACTTTCCTCTGAAACTGTGCCCAGCTAACTCCTTTTCTGCTTTCTCGCTTTGTTTTCCGTGTCGGCATGCAACCGTGCGCGTGCGCACACACACACACACACACACACACACACACACAAAATCCTCTGTCCCTCTCTCTAATCTCTTGATATGTGTAGTAACTTTTGAGGAAAGCTCTGTGCAAAAGAAAACATATTCCAGGGTTTCAGCTCTTTGCTTTATATTTAAGATTTTGATATCAATTTGACATATTTATAATTTTTTACATAATAACAATTACATTAATTGAACATTTGAATAGGTTCAGGTTCTATAAATCAGGAGCTTATACTTTTAGCAACCAAAGACCCATTTAAAGAGTTTCATAGACCTCCTTTGCACAGAGAAGTTTTGTTATTAATATTTTGCCAATTTATTAGAAGCCATAGGGTTTTTAAAATATCCATTTAGAGAATGTGTACAGTGTATATTCAAATTGTAATTAGATGATTATTTATGGGTTTACTTGTTATTAAAGTTTGGATTACCAGTCATATATATCTATATCTACACACACACACACACACACACACACACACACACACACACACACACACACACACATAAATATAAATAAATTAGTAAATTAATTAATAAATTAATTTTTATATATATATATATATATATATATATATATATATATATATATATATATATATATATATATATATATATTTCCTGAAAACAATATATAATAGCTGTATCAGGGTTTGGTGTCTGTAAAAGCAGTCAGGTATTAATATTTATTATTAAATACCTACTCTGAATTACTAATGATTAACAATAAACAGGTCTATTTGTGATATGTTGCAATGTAATTTGATTAAACAAAATTATTATAAGTCTTAATAATAATAATGTGTGTATTATATATTTACTTGCCCCAAAACAAAACACCTTAAGTCATGATACATGAAATCTGGACATTTCTAAATATTACATTTTGAACAGCAGAGATAAAAACATCTTGGTTTGGTTTCAAAGGAGATTCCAGGTTTCATGTCAATTAAAATCTCTTAGTGTTAAAGCCACTGGGGGACAAAAATGTTGGCATTTGGACCACCAAAATATGAGAGTCAAGAGTTGCCCTTTTCATCTCCAGCCCTCTTTGGGCTTCTTTCCTCAGAAGGGGAAAGATGATATACCAGGCAGTGACAAGGTAGCAGTGACCTGCTCCAGAACAAATTCCATCCCACCCCCATGTATGCCTTATGAAGATTTTAACCTTGCCGCCTGTTCCCTCTTGCAACAGGACGGATGGACAACAGTTTAGCTCACCCTGCATCTGCTTGTGGACCACAACAGCCGCCCACAACTTCAAGTAAATGGCAAGTCCACTGCTTATTCGAATTGCAGGCTCTTGCTGGAATTCATAGTTTGAATTTGAAAAGAACCAGAAATGCGATCATACGCCAGGGCCCCCAATCGATTAAGCACCTGGGATAAAAACAGTTCATTTTTTAAATTATTATTTCTCTCCAGACTTTCAGATGTGAGAGAGAGGAGACAGAAAGAGAAAAAAGAGAGAGAGAGAGAGAGAGAGAGAGAGAGTGAAAGAAAGAGACAGAGAGAGCGAGAGAGAGAAAGAGAGCAAGCAAGAGTAAGAAAGGTGGTGGGAGGCTTTGGCTTTGGTAACAGCCTTGTAAAAAAACAGTTAAGGCAATATTCAGGGGTGATGTGATAGAGAGAAACAAAGAAAGAGCGAATATATGAGAGGAGGAGAAACGAATGCACAAAGACTGAGGAGTCGAGGAGGACAAGAAAGAAAGGAAAAGAGAAAGGGAGAAAAATCCCTGCGGCCCATTGAATTTAAAATCTTTCTTTTCGGCCCCTTTTTTTGTGCTTTTTCACCCCCACCTAGGTCTACACAGCTGTTTAGACACCAGGGGCCATTTTTTCTGCACCCAGATGAAAAAGAAAAGACTCAAAGCAAACTTGCAGGTAGACCTGCTAAAGTAATCACCCCAACCTGCCCTAAACCCAAAACTACAAGAAAGGGGGAGCAGGGGAGAGTTAGAAGTGAGGGTGGCTTACAAGTGTGTGTTTGCCTGTGTATGTGTGTCTCTCTGAGTGTGCGTGTCTGTGTGTGTGTGTGTGTGTGTGTGTGTGTGTGTGTGTGTGTGTGTGTGTGTGCGCTTGTACCCTCACTTGCAAAGTGGTCGTGGATAGAGGGACTCCAAACCAGGAATGATATCTGCTTTTATTGACTTTGTTAAAGCGTTTTCAATGCTACTTCCTATGTGTTTACAAGACAGTAAATCAGAGTGTGTTCAGAGGAACAGTGCACAGGAGTCAAGGGGAACATTTGGAGTGAATGGGATGAGCTACCGCTAGCAGCTGTCTTAAGTAAAGCTTTTTTACCTCAGGATCAAGTTCTGATTCATTCCCTCAGTCAGAAGCATTAAACCATCACACACATTAATTCATAAATAACCTTGATCGTCAATATGTTTACTCGTTTTTTTCCCATCATTCAGGGGTGGTCAAAAAATAAATAAAGCTCTAGTATGTTTGACCAGTCACATGATTTCTGGCTGCACATATCGTAAACGCTGGAAATATAATATAATAACATGATATAACAACATATGGCCATGTCATTAAAGTACACTGATACATACTAAGTATCTAGGTTTCCAGGGATGGGTCTGCAGTGTAGTCATTTCATGAACACCTTTTAATGCAATGTTAAATAGGTAGCAATTGGTGATGTTTACAACACCAACAGAAAGTCACACATCTGTAATATTTGCCCACTTGGAGTAATCACATCAGCATGTTGCATTTAAAATAGTATTGGCAAAATAAAATTGTTGTACCATCAGCCAGATCTCTCCTGGGCTTATGTGTGTAGGGCAGCATGTGGTGATTTCCAAATGCATGCATTGTATGTAGTTACAGCATCATGTAAATTAAATATACAATATATAGACAAAACTATTGGGAGACCTGACTTTTACAGCCATATGTGTTTTTTTTCCTCAAGCTATTACCACAACGTTGGAGGCAGACCATTGTATAGAATGTCTATGGATGCAGTGGAATTCAATATTTACTTCACTTTACTTCACTAGATTAACAAACCTTTTCCAGACATGAAAATGCCCCTGTGCACAAAGCCAGCTCCATGAAGATATGGTTTACACGGGTTGGAGTGGAAGTTCTTGTGCGGCCTGCTATAGAGCTCTGACCTCAACCCTACTGAACATTTTGGGATGAATTGGAATGCTGACTGCACTCCAGGCCTCCTCCCTTCACCTACATTAGTGCCTGACTTTATTAACATGTTGAAAGAGCACAAATCTCCAAAAGCACACTCGAAAATTTACTGAAACATCTTCCCAGAAGAGTGGACATTATTACATCAACAAAACAGCAAATGGGGACTAAATGTAGAATGGGATATACAAAAAGCACCAGATTTTATGGTCAGGTATCCACAACCTTGTCCATATAGTGTATATATGTACACCAGACAAACGCTTGCTTGTCTGGGGTGATGGACTTGTCTATTCATTACATGAAATTTATCTTTTATACTTATGTGTGTGTAAATCTGTTACCTTGTCTTAACGTATGAAAATGAAATGGCTCCCTACTCCATGAGCCAAGTTGGGACAATGGCTTTACAATGCAGAGCTCTATGACCATTCCAGTGAACTCATACCGAGCTTGGATGCAGATCTTCAAATGGCTAAATCATTACCTAGTGATAACTGCTATGTAATCATTAGAGCATAAAATGTCTGAGTGCTTATTCGTTACAGGAGGTAATTATATTTTACGGTTGCTGAATTTTTATTAGGCTAGACTCAATTTAATGTGTATGGCATACATCAACGTAATATAAACTTTACATATAACTTGCACTCAATCATCAGGAGTCATATTGTGATAATAAGTTATTATTCAGGTGTCGGTAATTTTTCTCCAAACAATCTTCATAATCTTAGTACTAATAGGTTTATTTGCTGTAAAACCTAGAAACAAGGCATGAATTGTGGCATAAAGGACGGCAATAAACAGGACGTAAAAATGTTAATGACTTATTTTATCAGGGGACTCGATCTCTAAATGAAGAAAAGCAGTCTATCCTCGATGTCTCAGACATTTAATCAATCTGAGATGTTTTGGACATTAAATCACTTTGCTCTTCTTCCTAGAATAATGAAACCTGCAATGCCAAAACTTCTATGTCTCTATTATATGATCTACCCTCACTAGCGGTGGTGTGTTCAAACGGCAGTGATTCTAAGCCTCGTACTAAAAGGAGAGAAAATGGAAATACCAGGGCAGTCTACAGGGATCCCGGGAGAAACATGGTGATAGAGAACAAGGGCAGTGTTTGGCATGGTGTCAAAACCTCAATGAGCAGACTTCAGACAGCAGAGCCGCTCAGAGCTAGCCAGACCCAATAATATGAGAGTTCATTAGTGGATAGAACAGGTGAAAAGACACAAACCAGTCACTTAAAGAGACATGATTTTGGTTAACCACTGTTGAATTATAGTTGCCACTTAACCACAAATGACAGGGAACAAGAGGGATGGTGAGAGGGGAAGAGAAAGCATGAGCTATAAACTCTTCAATCTGAAATTTTTATTATCTTGAGACTGTAGTAAAGGCCCCAAAGAAAAAATATCTCACCCAAGAGTATATGATACTAAACTACTATGTCAATGCTGGTTAGCAAAGTCATTCTGACTGCCCCATTTCTAGTATTTAATCATCATTAGCAAAATATGTTCCCATTTTTTAATAAAGTAGTCAATAACCCAACAAAAACCACGCACACCTCCTAATGCACAGCGAGAGGGATTATATGAACAACTGCACCTTGAATGTAGTCTAATGCATAGTTTAAAGTGAGATTTTTCTAACTAGTGGGCTGAGCAGTTCCAGGTGGCAAAAAATTATTTTCCCTCTGGAACTAATCACGAAGGTTCATTCTCACTCTCTAAAGACTGATTTATAGGGGCAATGTGAATGAACACCGACAATTACATTTTCTATACTAGAGAACAGCTGCCTCGCCATTCCTATAAGAGCGCAAAGGTGTGAAAAGTTCCCTATTGCATCTCGGGTGGGACGTGGGAATCAATGTTCGAGACAGGAACTTTCGGTACCTACAGTGTAGCGGAGTATATCCCTGTTTGTCGGTTTTAATTCAGGTGTCATTATTATCAATAACTTTATATCATTGAATAAGTATTTACATTTGATACACCTGATTGCTGACATTATGGGAATAACAATATCTTACACTAGACAAAGTCTGAAAAAGATGCATGCCATATGGTATTGTCATTAAATGACAGTCTCTTATAAAGAAAAGAAAGCAATATATTTGCTATATCTTCAAAGACGGATATTAAGAATAACATTTAAGATTAATGATATTAAACTACATATTTATGCTCTTAAGCATGAGATCTGATTGATAGCACATGTTTTCCATTGTTCTGGTAGGTTATAGTAACACATCCAGGGTGAACGCCACAAATCCAGATTTTGTACTTAAGGGCCAATGAAATAATGTTTTAACTTGCTGTTAAGGAATGACAAAAACTCTATTTGCCAGAGTTTAATAAATGATTACAATAGAAATATTTCTTAGTCAATCTAAAAACTACCAGACTTTGATATTATACAATATGAGACGTAAAGGAGCCGAAGCTGAATTATTTCTAGTCATACTTTTAGAGATAAACATGCCTTATGTTCCTCCTGTGATGAAACATTTATATCTCGATAGGTGTGGTCGTTTTCCAGGATTACTCTGCCCCCTATCTACAGGGTATGAGGACTTACTAGAAGAAAATGATAAAAATAAAATGCTATGACTCTTAAAGTAATGGCATTTCAACCAAACTGCTCAGATCTGAAGATCTGCTAGCAACATGGTGGTCTCCACCATTATCAAAACACTAACTGAGGGAATATCCTTTGTAACACTTTACAGTTTCAGAGATTATGAAGGCACTGAGGCTCTTCTGGTGGCTCCTGTGGGCCAAACACAGAAAGCACATTTTGTATTTAAGTTTCCTTGGGTTTGTTCTAGTTTTTGCAATTCTTTAACAAGACTTTGTCTGAAGTGGTCGCTTAGTGGTGAAGGTTTTGGACTTTGAATCTGAAGAGTGTGAGTTCAAATCCCAGCCACACCAACTTGGCAGCCCTGGGCCCTTGAACAAGGCCCTTAATCACATTGTTGCCAAATAACTAAAAGTGTGGACTTTTCTACAAAATACTATGTAAAAATAATGTATGCTACAGCTTTTGAAAACCAGTTCCAACTTCCTAACTTAATATCTTTTCGAATCGCCAATCTATTTTGACATCCCTATTGTAGACCAACAGCAGGAGGTCTGAGTTATTGAAAACTGCATGTTGTACATCACATATCACCAGAGGCTTTGAAGGCACCATAATATATAGTGTATTATTTGACATAGAGCACAGTTTACTGCTGAGGAGTCAAAACCGCATACAAATGCACCAAATGACATGAAAACAGGGAACCACTGAAAAACGTTTTACACATCTGTACGGTTTCAGACCTGACTTTGTCTTTGCTCCTCCTGCCTTTGCTCGGGCCCGTGTGTGTGTGTGTGTGTGTGTTCAGTGTCCCAACTTACAAATGCAGATGGGAGGCAGGACCGAGCCGCACTTCTCTGCGGGATAAACTGCGGGATGAAAAGCTGATTCCTGGCGCATCGTTTTCATGTAAAGGCGGCTGCAAACGGATCGGGGTTTTTTTTTCTTTCTATCTTTTCTTTTTTCATTTAGAAATGATGATTTTTTTTTTAATGACTGATCATTCAGTTTTGGAGCATTAGCTATGCCATCTGAAAAATAAGATCAAGATAAAGAATGCGCAAATTACTGACTCATTTTTGGTGCAAACGCGTCTTTCGGATAGCAGAGAAGATCCCTTACTTTTTCCCCAGAATAATTGACCACTGCGGTTTGGGGAGCAGGTAGTAAAATCCTCTTGATTGCTCTGGAATAACAGAAGTGCTTTTTTGGGGGGTGTCCACTTATATATGGTGGAAGAAACTTGATTTCCAGGACGATTATGGATGTCTGTTAATAGACTTTATCAGTAGTTAATCTGCTAAAAGGCATATAAATAATAATTTTAGAGGGCATTTTCATCGGGACGAACTGTGTCCCCTCAGTATCAGGGAACTCATGAAGGATTTAAATCAGGAGACAGACGCAAGCGTTTGCAGAATCTCACAATGAAGCTGAAATCTTCCAAATGGGGTTACCTGTAAGTCAATCTCATATTTTATTTATTTATTTATTTTTAATCAAATAATGCACAGAAGTATTCCCAAGACCAACAACGTCTGTTTTTTCCCTATAGGTTAATCCAATTTATGATGCTATTTTTTTACACACAGGTAAGTGTGCATCCAAAAGTACTTCAATATACAATATTCCAAGTTTGTGCAATGCATTCTTCCCTGCAGCATACACAGAAAGCAATCTATATTTTGTGCATTGATACTGTACGTGCAATAGACATAAAATATTTTGAAAAATAAAAATGCGTAAGCCCCCCATGCACTAATGGTAATAACATGTGGGTGGGTAGGTCGTAAGGCTAAAATGGAGAGGTATCATTAAGAGAAACCGTGCATGGAGCGATGGGGGGAAGATCACTCGTGCTGAAACAGCCCATGAGAGTCATGTCATCTGTACAAACGCACACACTACTATAGACCTGCATCTCAACCCGCATTATAGTGCACTAAATATTGCAATTCGCATTGAATTATTTTAACTGGAATATGCATGCATTTAATACTGTGCATGCTCTTGGTGTGTTTACTTTTTCCTTTTTCGTGAATAAATGACTACCATTGGTTTCCCCTTTGTTTTCCCGTTTGCTCAGACGGCCTCAGGCCTGCACTCTGTGTCCGTGCCGAATTTCAGGCAGCACGTGACCGAGCACAGCCGCTTGTCGGATCGCACGAGCCGCCGGTTGACGCGCACCTACCAGCTGTACAGCCGCACGAGCGGCCGACACGTGCAGGTGCTGAGCAATAAGAGAGTCATGGCCAACGGAGAGGACGGAGACGTGCACGGTAAGAACAACAACACGCAAGTCATATTTCCATACCAGGTAATCAACATGCAGGGACTTTTCACCTGAAGAACAATGTGAATCATTTTAGAATCAACTCTGATCACAGTAGACAAAACAAAAAAATCCACAATCGACCACCTATTGAACCTAAAACTTGACGTGGAAATAAATTAAATGATACCCTCAGTATTATAGAAACTTACTTTAATGGCTCAAAATTCATAAAACAGGCATTAGATTTTTCAATATTGTTACATTTGGCATATGCAATAGTTAGGCATATGCATAGTGCAACCTATAGGTCATTGTATTGTTACATTATGCCAGTGACAGCAAAGATGTTAGTTCCTTGAGCTACAGTACAGGGAATATGTACATGCATAACCAAAATAATAGCGACAAAGTCATTAAAATCATAATCAACTCTGATCACAGTAAACAAAACACACAAAAAAACCCTAATTGACCATTTATTAAACCTAAAACTCACAAATAAATTAAATGATGCTGAAATATTATACAGACTAACTATAATCACTATGAATTCAAGAGACTTTTTCTATTTTCCTATTTTGCTACTCTTGTCATAGACGGAATAGTTATAACTTGGTTGTTACATTTCTAAATTACAGGTCATTTTTTTGGTATTAAGATTATACCAACATGTTTGTTTCCTGAGCTAAAGGGAATATTTACATGCATAACCAAAATAATGACAAATCTGGATCAGATGCTTACATTGTTTTAGAGGTTCAATCTAAAACACATCTCTTTCAAAAATTCAATAATCAGCCATCTATTGAACCTGAAATTCATTAATAAATTAAATTATTAAAGTATTATTTAGACTCACTATAATGGCAAATCCGGAGATATCTTATAATTCTAACTTACAGGTCATTGTATTGGTTAAAATTATTCCAGTGATTATTCAGGAGTGAGTATTAACCTCCTGATCTACAGGTACATGTTTATACAAATTTAAAAAAAAGAATTGCAAATTTGTGTCAAATTCTAATACAGTGAGGTTTAATCTGTGTGAGGATCATTAAATATGATTTTTACATATTTTCCATGTGTACAATATGTAAAGACATGGACTGTATTTACTGTACATAGACCAAATAATAGCAAAAAAAAAAATGTTTTTGTAATTTGCTTTTGTTGTTGTGGTAGTACTCTCAAGGGTAAATATTTTGTAACTTGTACAAGATGTATGGAATTTTTCATCTCCTAGTATAAATATAGTGTAGCAAAAAACGATTTAAGGTGCATAAATGGACCTAAAGATACAGCATGTGTTTTACAAGGAACAGTATGGCTAGTATCCCTTTTCTCTTAATACAAGGAATGAGGAGTTCTTAAATTTGTAACGGCATGTGATCTACCATATTTGGTTTGAACATATGCAATGACACTAAACATTACGAAATAAAATTATAATAAAATTATGTTCTTCTGTCGAAAACATGTAGGTTTGTTTAAAGTGTGATTTAATCAAACCTACATGTTTTCGACAGGAGAACAGAATTTTATTAGAATTTTATTTCGTAATGTTTCCCTTAAAGGTAACACACTAACATCACTAACATCAAGTACAGTTTGGGTAGTTTTATCAGTCTAAAACCACATGTCCACATCTCCAAATTTTGCTCAATACCATGCGAGAGGCTGTGTAATATTTATGAGCGTATTACAGTACAGTGGCACTATGCTAAATATTTCCTATTGTAAATGTATTCTATATATATTCTGACTCCAAGTTTCACTGTAAAAAAGAATTCATTTTAATGACAGATATACTGTAATAACTTAACACATAAAATAATACATAATGCAGGACATTTGTTTATTTGGCTGATGTGTTTAAGATGTGACTATATAACATTATTAATAGAAAATAACATATATATATATATATATATATATATATATATATATATATATATATATATATATATATATATATAATTAATGTACGATAGAAATGAGTTAAAAGTTAATAGTCAGGGCAGAAGGTTGTTTGTTCTTATCCCAGTTCCCAGTCACTCAGCATCGCCTCCGAGCAGTCAGTCCAGTTGTATCTTGTATCAGGTGTAATTTTTTTAAAAGCATCAACCAAATGAAAGCCAAATGTATTGGATGTATGTCATCGTAAAAATTGTGCCCATGTTCTACAGTTGCTTGTGGTCAATTTAACAACATTAAACAGGCAACCGTGGTGCTAGAACATTAGTGTAAAATGTCCAGGCTTTTTCTTCCATATTGATTTGACATTCAAATATCGTAGTGTGAAATGCCGGCTTTTCCAGATTATTCCAAGTATCACGGGTGGGTGCCTTTATCTAGGCTAGTAATTGACGTTTCGGAGAAAGCAGGGTTACATATTCTCTAATTGGTCTTCAATATATTAAATCTTGACTAAAATGGCTAAAGTTGAATCCCAATTCGTCCCAAAGGACCGAGCTATAAAGTAGACTGCATATTTTGAAATGTCATATATATGGTTGTGAATGTGTGGGATCTTGGGAAAACCCAGCTCAGTCTGGAAAACACATCAGTTACTCATCTTACCTCTGTACCTTCTTAGCTAAACATTTCCTGAGCAGTTCTCTGAACAGAAAAGTAAAATGGAGCTGGAGGATGGAAAGACGAATCATTTTCTAACCTTGAGACAAACCTTAGTGCCTTGAAATTGTGTCAGGAACAAAATAAAACACTTTTCCTAAAAGGATAATGGAAGCATGGGCTTCTCAGCATACTATATAGGTTATAATATGTGCAGAGCAAAATAGCTAAGGGTTTATTCCACAAATTAAATTTGTGAAAAAAAATTCTCTCTCTCTCTCTCTCTCTCTCTCTCTCTCTCTCTCTCTCTCTCTCTCTCTCTCTCTCTCTCTCTATCTATCTATCTATCTATCTATCTATCTATATATATATATATATATATATATATATATATATATATATATATATATATATATGTATATATAAATTAGGTTTATAGCTGTTAGCTCTTTTTTTGTAGACTCGTTTTATGAGTTATTTCCGTCGCTCAAACTTAAGACTACACGCTACTTTTAAGATATAAAGACATGAAAAAAAAAAAGTGCAGTCGTTAAAGCGTCTTTTCTTTCTTCCATTTCTGCCCCTTCGACGCGCAGCCATCGCGCGCGCTCACGCCACCACCTGTCACGGGGAGCGCGCATGATCTACAGCGTGTGAACGCGATCGGGGTGGAAAGTGAAGATGGTGGGGGGAAAAAACGACACACTGAACCTTTTTCCGCCTTGACACCTTCACCACCTTCACTCACTCGACCGTCCGTCACCGTTCACACGAGTTTCATTCGTTTGACAACGCACACCCGAGCGCGCGCGTGCACGCGCACACATACATATTATTGAGTTTCCGAATTACATGGCGAATTACTTGTACCCATGATATTCTAATGACGATGCAATGAGAACATGACAAACGTGGCCACTGAAGATATCTAAAGCTTCTCAGTAAATTCAAAAGGGGTCCGAGTAAACACTTTATAATATGAAAGAACAAACAGGGTAGTCCAGGGTGCTAATATGTCTATGTCCAAAACACTGGAAAACATTTCTTTGTATGTTGCTGTATTTTACTATGACTTTGGATTTGCTGCCAGAGGCTTTAAGAAAGAGATTCAAGGAACATTTATGTCCCTGTCTAAGACTTTATAGACTCTCCGGATTATTGTCAATTCACACACACATTACAACAGTCTTCCTTTTGGGATATGACAATGATAGAAGGCTTGATAATGCCTTATCAGAAATGATTGCATCATTGTAGCATTATCAAATAGGTGTAAGTTTGCTTTATATCACAGACCACCATGTATATATATATATAAATTTTAATAATCAAATTATCTTCTTGAGTTAAATCCTTAATAAACATCTGCAGGAAATGTTTCCTGCATAACATTTTGGATTCATTCAGATTAGGGATATAATATTAAGGATAATAAATATTGTTTAAATATTGGACACGAAACTTCCAATTGTTTAAAACGTTCTAATTGTTTTATTTGTCATTTCCAGCCAAACTGATTGTCGAGACAGACACATTTGGGAGTCGGATTCGGATCCGTGGAGCTAAGACAGGTTTCTACATATGCATGAATAAGAAAGGAAAGCTGATTGGACGGGTGAGGCAAATACTTTTCTTTTAAAAAGTATAACAATAAACTGGTGTGGTAGAGGAAAATTGTTAATCGTTAATGATCAGTGTTATATAAATCGGTGTCACAAAAAGAAAGTTTAGTACTTACACAATTGTATAATTGCTTTATATTCAATGAATCATAGTCTTTTAAAAAAAGGTAAAATTGTTAGCAGATACTGAAATCCATGATATTTTAGTTGTATGGGTAGCACACTGTGAATTTTTATTCCACTCCAATCCTGCCTCATAGAAGTTTTTTTGATGTTTTTTAGCATAAACGTGTATTAAATAAAATGTCTTTGTATCCTTGAATCCGGCATGAATGTTGCAAAAGATCTTAGCAAGTCTATTTCCCATCTTTGACATTCCAATAAAAAAAATAATAACCAGCCAAGCAGAATGACGGTTTTCTAACTTTATATTCTCTGGATTTTTTTTGTCGTCCCTGTTCCAGACGAAGGGTCATGGCAAGGACTGCATTTTCACTGAGATCGTCCTGGAGAACAACTACACAGCACTGCAGAATGCCAAGTACAAAGACTGGTACATGGCGTTTACACGGAAGGGCCGTCCACGGAAGGCGATGCGCACGCAGCAGCACCAGAGAGAAGCTCATTTCATGAAACGCTTTCCACGAGGACACCTGCTCACTGAGCACAAGCCCTTTGATATCGTCCCTTATCAGCTCAACAAGAGGACTAAACCACACAACCATCGGCCTGGTGTCAACTAAGCATGCTGACATCTACACACACACACACCAACATACATGCACATATAGAGCTAAGCAAGAACACACATCTTTTAAAAGACCTCTTTTACAGTAGCACGAACAATCAAACTGGATTTCCTTTGTGTGTATCTTATTTAATAGCAGAATTTGGAGAATTTATTTGACTTGTGAAAGGGACAGAGTCCAGACTGCTTTTCAGCTGTTTTTTTTTTCCAGAGACTGTTCTTAAATAAGCGTAATATGAAAAGGCTTCAGAAGCCATTGGTTCAGTAAGGTGCAGTTTGTCTCTGGGAATGAGACACACACACACACACACACACACACACACACACACACACACATGGCAGCTATTTTGTTTGAAGCGATCCTATATAACAAAATCCAACAACCTCTCTGGTGCACTTATGCAGATTTGTTATGGTCTTTCGAAATGCGTCAGTCTCCTTCCATTGTCTATTTGAGTATATATTTTTATCAGAGCAATTTTTAAAAAGTGAGAACAGAAATATTTATTATAGAGCGTGTATGAAATGTCTGTAAGCGTACGGTTGTCTTTTGCATTTATAATGAATGCCATATGTTTAAATGTATGTAAAATATAGATTTTAATTAAATTAATTCTCAGGTCTTTTTTTTATATTTTTAATTACTCAAAATATGAATGTTTTTAAATTATACATGATTCTCACCAATTCCTTCAGCATATATATATATATATATATATATATATATATATATATATATATATATATATATATATATATATATATAAATGTATTTTATGACGGACTGCATGTGTGTGGGCAACACAAATAATAATAAGACAGCAAATGCAGGTTAAAATGGAAAAAACTCAGCTTGGGCTAATTAGGATTTCTTTAAAAGACAAGGTAACAACAACACACACACACACACACACACACACACACACACACACACCCAAGAGCCATACTCAAGACAATTCAATAGGTTTACCGCCAGGGTAGTATAGCTGTTTTCTTTATTTTGTTTTTTTGGTCCTGGCAGCCTCGACTCCTAATGAAAACAAGAAGCCTGTGAGCCCCAGTTAACCAGGAACCTATATCTGTGACTGGCTCGGCGATTGAATGTGCTCAGCAAGTGAGACTGGCTTTTGAATGGTTTCAGGCCTTTCACTTCAGGAGCGATGAGGTCAACGCAGCGTTGCAGGCCCCGAACAAAGGTTACCACCACGTAGTCGCATTTCTGTGAGCCGCACACCGTAACCCTCTGATCAAATGCCCTCTTTGTCGGGCAAAGAGAAAAGGAACATGTTGTACAATGGCAGTTCTCGAATAATGACACAAGAAGGGGTCAGCCATCATGGGAAAAAGGAGAGTGGCATTGCATAAGGGAGGGAGAGAGAGAGAGAGAGAGAGAGAGAGAGAGAGAGAGAGAGAGAGAGAGAGAGAGGGGTGAGATGAGGCAAAAGGCCCTGAAAGATGGGGTAATGGCTGGGAAGAGGCAAAGAGGGATGTATGAGGTTGAAAAGGGGCAAAAGAACGAGTGTCTCTGATGAGGCAGCCGAGCATGACTGCTGGGGCCTCGAGACAGGGAGGGATAGAAAGAAAAGGGGAAAAAAAACAACGAGACAGTGGACAAAAATCACATCACCCTATTGCCTATTACCCTATTTACTTTTCTTTCTTTTTTTTTTTTTAATCTTCCCACGAATTCCAATTTAGCAACCAGTCCTGGAATCTTTTCATGTGTCGTGATTATAGAAAAGAAGTGGGTGAAACTGGGGCTGAGCATCAATGTTGTGCCCATTCCATTCAGAAATGCAGATCATTCATGCTTACCATCCAGGGGGGAAAAAGATTATGAACCATTAGATATTCCATGTGTCACATAAAATCATGTGAAATTTCTTTGTGTTTTGAATCCCAGCATGTAAGCCAAATTTTCTTATGCTTCGTGACACGTGGTTTAAAAACTCAACCATTTGTAACAAACGACACTAAAAGCAGAAATCGAGCTTTTCTCTATAACAAGCCCACCCCAGCACAGAGACTATAAACGTTCCGCATCCACCCAGAACTGGAGATGAGCATCAAATGTAGTCAGCAGCCAGATTTCTTGTCCCCACACTGTAAAGAAAGACAGCTATTGGCTGAAATGTCCTGGGTTAGATACTGACTGGAGGATCTCGAAGAGCCTCTCTCTAGGTGGCCGTTAACTCCTAGACCTTCACAATCTGAACATTTGCCTGTAGAAACTTCAGAATACTCTGCCAAGCCAAGGATTTCCCCTGGACAATAGGAATTGGTTCGTTCTGGAAAATACAGCAGCTGGAAGCTAGGGCGTACCACCTTTTTTTGTGCACAGGGAGTACACAGAGATGAGATCCGAGCCAGGAGTTGCTCTGTTCCTGGAAAGCTCCAATGGTGTGTGCAAATGTTTGGACGCTAGAATGATTGTCAACACCGTAGGGATAATAACGCGCAGCGGGTTCTGTTTTTCCATGGACAAAACAGTCGCTTGAACGTGTGAGATTTTGATTCAGTGCCACATTCCTGCATTCTTCTGATCAAGCAGAAAGAACCTGGAATCTTTACAGTGAAGCTGATAAAGTAGGTTTGATAAAGAGAATTTGCCAAATGCACCTTTTGTACACAAACAATAGGTTTTATCAATGAGCAATTTGGGTCAACCATAGCATTGTATTTATCTACCCTCCCTCCACAACTGCACTGATATCCTTTATATTATATACAAAACAGATATAATTCTGTTAATCACATTTGATTTATATCTATAAGTTCTGCATAGTTCAATCTAATAAACGTTTGGTGCAAAACTAGTACAAGTATTCTATGCCTAGCTCAGGAGCAATAGCGAGACATTTCTGAGATTTCCTACAGCAGAAGAGAAGCCTTTATTTGTCACATATACATTAGAGCACAGTGAAATTTGTTCTTCCCATAATCCAGCTTGCTCGGAAACTGGGGTCAGAGCGCAGGGTTGGCTATGATTTGGCGCCACTGGAGCACAGAGGGTTAAGGGCCTTGCTCAAGAGTGCCAGCTTGGTGATACTGGGGCTTGAACCCCCGACCTTCCGATCGGTAACCCAGCACCTTAACCACTGAGCTACCACTCCTAATATTTTGGTTGATCCTGTGTGTTTATTATTCCTGTAAGAAGTCTGAGGTTTGAAGCTGCTATCATGTTAAACTTCTAGCACAGTCACGGTGGTGTTTAACAGAAGAAAAATAGTTTTTAAATCCTTCATAGATATAATGGTCATGGTTTTGCTCTTAACAAACGAGATCACAGCTGCTGAAGCGATGTTCAATGTCATAATGAGTAAATTGATGTACAATTAATGAAAACAATAAATGGTGAACTTAATATACAGGAGTGTGGACACCTGACCATAAAATTCTCAGGTGCTTTCTGAACTTCCCATTCCACATTGCATTCCCATTTGCAGTTATACAGCAATAATCTCCATTCTTCTGGGAAGATGTTTACCCCTAGATTTTAAAGTGTGTTTGTAGAGGTCAGTCACAAAGTGTTAAAGTCAGGTACTGAGGTAGTCAAGTCGTTTATTTCTATTGCGCTTTTCACAACAGACATTGTCCCAAAGCAGCTTTACAGAATTTAACAATGAAGGTAAACGATGTGTATTTATCCCTGATGAGCAGCCGTGGTGACTGTGGCAAGGAAAAACTTCCTTAGATGTTATGAGGAAAAAACCTTGAGAGGAACCAGACTCAGAAGGGAACCCCTCTTCAGCTGGGTGACATCAAGACTGTGATTATAGTCTTTAAACAGTACGAAGGTGAGGTGATGAGGCCTGGGGTGCAGTCAGCATTGATGTTCATCCCAAAGGTGCTCAATAGGGTTAAGGTCAGAGCTCTATAGCAGACCACTCAAGATCACTATCTTCATGGAGCTGACTTTATGCACATGGGCACTGGAATGCTGGAACAGGTTTGGGTCTGAAGAGTAAATTAACCATATACAAATTCATCCTGTACATTTGTGTGCCTACGGTTTTGGGGAAAACCACATTCATGGAAGTTCTGGCTCGACTAGTGAGCAAACTATGAAAACCACAAGCATAAAGGTGTTCTATTAACATGACAATTGAAGTTTTGGAAACCTGATCTGTTTCAGCAGTGTGTACAGAGAAGTAAAGGACTAAAGCTCTGCTGAATCTTCTTGAGTAATCCAGGTAGTGAAAAGGCATTGTGGGTAATGTAGGATATTGCAAACCAAAGAAAAACATCTCTATGGAAGTCGATAAATTAAAAATGAAACATACAATTGGAATAATGAACAAAATCATTTAAATCAACGATGCTTGTAGATGCTTCGTGTTTATCTTGTCTTTAAAAATCCAATAGTGGCACTTTTAAAGGGTTTTTTAATTTTTTTTTTTTATTGGGCACCCATGGTGGAGAAAACCAGAACAGTGACACAACTGCACCATCAAAAATGTCCTACAACTTAATGCAGTACTTTTACACAAAACATGTGCCATGTGGAATAAAGAACTGATCTCAAATGTCATATGCTGTACTTTATTCATTAGATACAATTCTTGCACTTCTTGCAAAAAACAAACAAAAAAAAAGAAAAAGAAAAAAAGAAAAAATACAAAAAATATATATACATATCCAGATGCTTTTTACTTTGTTCACAACATACAAAGATACAAAGAATCAACTACAAAGGGTCCACACCAGTTCACTGGGTTTTACAGTCCACGTCTCCTTCATTTGTCCCCTTCAGTTTCTTCAGTTCCCTCATCAGCTCCTGTTCCAGGCCTAGAATCTCTTTGGGCTTCTTATACTACGACAGATGTGAAAGAAATGCTTACAAGAGCAGTGAACACAATAGAAAAGGAGCGAAAGGGGATCTAGTCCGAGAATAAAACAGAGGTTTTTTTTTAAACTTTCTTCGCATACTTGTCTGAAACTGGCTCTCACTAAGCCCATGTGGATTCTTCAGAATCTTTTATTCTGTTTTATATACCAAAGGTCACTGCTTTATGCAGCTATATGGACTACATATAATAACTGTGGGATCGCTGCAAATCCACTTTAACAAAAAATCAGAGCATGCTCAAAAGCGGGGGTGATTAAGTGAAAAGGCAGGTCCAGGATTATAACGGGATTATAACTTACGCTGATGATTAAAGTGTTGTTGGCGTGGCTGAAGCTCAAAGCCGAGCTCTCTAGAGGCAGCTGGCAACGGTCAAGATCTGGAAGATTGAATTTCTTATAGTACCTGTGAAAAGGAAGGGACAAATAAAAGGACATAAAAAAAAAAAAATAAATAAATAAAAAAAAAGACAAGCACATAAGATTGCACTTTAGCACCACCTATGGGATTATTATTGTCATTACATGCTCTGTTACATGAGTACTGAACAGGCAATCATTCTTTCCTGATCATCAAGGTAAGGTGGATCCCAAGTTTATCATAGGAACGAATGTGAAGCAAATATACAGCATGGATGGGATGTCAGACTATTGCACTTGCATGAACAAATTATCTTTCACAAATAGGGACAAAGTATTGTAGCCTAACCCTAACCCACCTGCATACAAGGTTTTGGAAGGTAGCTGGCAACCAGAGTCGTACAGAGCGGATAAGCAAAACAGTGTCTGTATAAATAATCTTTGACTGGAATATTTCGTTGCTCTGGAGCGTTTTCTTAGATTCTCAAAACTACTTGTTCAACCTGCACATCATGTCGTCACCTGCACACATCATAAAAGTAATTTCTCGTTGCTTTAAACAAAATGCGAATGGTTTGGTACATTCGTTTAATTGATAGTGTACAATGTCTGCCGTTTCTTATATTATCAATTGTTTATGTCATTTTGATCAAAATATATTATACTGGTTCTCGCCTGTATAGTCTTAACCACAAAAACACAGAGGCATCAGTCAAAAATGGTTAAACCAGTTGTCATAATCTGTCAAACTTCTCTTCTTCATATTTCTATGCAACAATTGTTGTTTATTTGTAAAATATTGATGAATTGTGCAGAGTCTTGAATGTCACTAATGAAGGCGAGTGAACGGCATCAGATCAACCAATGATCAACCAGTTCTCTAAAACAGGTCAAAGGTGAATCTCGTGAACCTTCAATTCAGTATAACCAGAAAAAAAAAAAAACACTAGTACACTTCATTAAAAGTGTGAATCCTGTCCGGCCTCATTATTCCACAAACTGTAATGTGTATATTTGTGCAAACATTTGAAATTCACGTCATACAGAAGGAATTCAGCCTTTTGCATTTTCAATCATTGTAATACAAACCGTAGTTTACATCAGAAAATATTGAAACTGCACTGTTATAGTGACAACATTTTGATTGTCTCGTTTGAGAACAATGACAAAAGGACTTCCCGTTCTGATGATATTGTACTGATTGTTTTGAGAAATGCCTGTACTGCTTTTTCTCAAATACTAAGAACGATTGGAGAAATACCCCAAAGCAAATGAGAAAAAAAACTGTAATCAGAGTTGGACTGCAGGTAAAGCTACTGAGACTGAGATTCTCAAACCCTCTTCTTTTTTTGTCCTCTTCCCACCTCCTAAAAATACACCAATGGGTGGATAGATGACTAGGAACATGCCAATGTGTGTACCGGTGTGTGTTCATGGTGCCCTGAGATGGTCACACTGGATTCACAGTGAAGAAGAATAGACAAATGAATTGTGGAGATACTTTTTGTTGGTGGTCCGGATGATACAGCAGCGCTCATGAGGTTCCACTGTGATCTCATAGGTCTCGATGGGGTAGGGTATATTACGGACCCTCCACTGGAAACTGGTCTTGTTGTCTTTGCGCATAAACACTGGCTACAGAAGTAAAACATTAAAATCAGATTTACATTTGTGGCATCTGACAGATATCCTCATCCAGTATCTTCTCATTTTTACAGTCGAGCAGCTGATGCTTAGAATTTACACTCATGGCCTTCCAATCTGAAGTCTATCCAATAAACTACCACTCACCCACTTTGTATAATGGATAGGTGGAGCTGATAAAAGGACGATAACATACATTAGAGCTGTTCTCTTTTATTTCTCCTGTCTCTGTGAGGTTCGGGCCTGTTTCACCCACTTCCACCTGCCACGCTTCTTGTCCTCCGAGCCTGGTCTTAGAACGCAACCTACGTGCTGGAGAAAAACAAGATCTTACATCAGGGAACGCAACGGAAAACAAAAATAAAGGTTCGAACTTCACTTACAGAGAAGTGCATCTGTCTTCATGTCATATTCTTCAGCCATCTCGGTACCATCGGTAAACAAGTAGTGCACTTTTCTTTTTCCTGTAAAAACAGATTCACACCGATCAGGCAGAACATTATGACCACCTGAATAATATTGTGTTTGTCCCCCGTTTGCTGCTAAAACAGTCCTGAATCCATCGAACATTAACAGCAGCAACTTCTTCAGCAGTTTGAGCTACAGGAGCTCGTCTGTTGGATACGGACCAGACTTCACTCCCCACGTGCATCAATGAGCCAAGGCCCCCATGACCCTGTCGCCGGTTCACCACTGTTCAGACAAGGAACTTCCCGCAAGAGCTGCAGTTTTGGAGATACTCTGACCCAGTCTTCTAGACATCACAATTTGAACCTCAAACTCGCTCAACTCCTTACGCTTACCCATTTTTCCTGCTTCTAACACGTCAACTTTGAGTAGAAGATATTCACTTGCTGCCTAATCTATCCCACCCACTAACAGGTGCCATGTTGAAGAGATAATCAGTGTTATTCACTTCACCGCTCATAATGTTATGCCTGGGCGGTGCACATTTATTAGTACATTAAGTGCCTTGTTCAAATGCCCAACCATGGCAGATTGGTGGTCCTGGGATTTGAATGTATGACCTTCTAAACCAGACACCAATGTCTTAACTACTACAACCTGAGTATTTTAAGATGCCAAAAAGCACCTGACCACAATCATATGTGCTTGTTGAGCATCCCATCCCAGATTTAGTCCCTGTTATTTAGTGTTTTGATAAACACTCACTCTTCTGGAAAATCTTTCTGCTAGATTTTGAAACATGGATGTGGGTTCGTGTTGATTCAGCCACAAGAGAACAAGAGGTCAGCCACTGGTGTTGATCAGGAGGCAATCCGATTCATCAGTGGGTTTCGAGGTGCAGGACATCCAAGTTCTAGCATTCAGGTTCTTCTTTATTCTCAGTTTGTGAAGACTGGTACTGTCGTGCTCAAAAATGTTTGCCCTTCTAAGATTCATTGAAGGGAAATCTTCTGTTACAGCACAAAAAGACATTCTAGATGATTTTGTGCCTCCAATTATGTGGTACCAGCATGGAAAAGTCCCAAACATGAAGCGTGATGGTCAGGGTGATAAAACTATAGGCCAGGTGGTGTATTTATGGTGTGTTTGTGTTGCCATTATTGTTGAAACAGTAACAAACCGAACACTAAGTAAGTGGCATTTCAGTCTATGCTATATCACGTACGACATTAATGAGATCGTTAAATTTCAGCTTATTTATTATTTAAATACAGAGTTTCTATATTATTTTATATTAATATTGAACATGTAGACTACACAGAAGATAAACACGCTGCTGTTTCATGCCTTTACTCCTGCCATCATTAATTATAGCAAATATCCACAAAATATTTATCAGCCAAAACAAGAAGTGCAACAAAATACCATCTGAGATCAACGCGGTTTTCTTGGCAGCCTTGAGGAGATCTGGCCAACACTGAACCGCCATATTGACGAACTTCCTGCAATACAACCACGCGAGCGGTTTCCATAGAAACGACAACGAGGCGAAATCCATTTGAAATTTTTAAAAAAATATTTTATACACATAATTTTTTTTCCCAACACATAGTATTATTATTTAATACCACAGACATTTTTGGTGTGTACCAAAAACTATAAATAATAAAATTCTTTAAAGTATAAAATATCGATCCGCGAAAGATTTATTTTAAATTAAATATTTTTATTATTTCACTATTTTTTACATATAGAATAATTATATAATAACAATATATATATTATTTGTGGCTATAATTGTTTTAAATAATCGTTATAGTGCAACACGACAATAACCCGGAAGTTATCCATTTTAAAACTTTTTTGTTTAAAATATAGTTTAATCATATATTAACAATAAAACGTTTTAGTTAATACCAAACAAATATTAAAATAATATTGTAATATATGATAATAATAATAATAATAATAATAATAATAATAATAATAATAATAATAGTACATAAAAAGTGTGAAGCACCGGTGACCCGGAAGTGATCGTTTTAAACGTCTTGTTTGTATTATTAAATGCTGTGTTGTGGGTAGAATCGACACTTGGTGGTTTAAAGGAAGCTGTTAAAGTGGATGAATGGCGTGAATGAGATGATAGAAGACGTGTGGAGCTTACTATTGCAAACGAAATCACTTTTTTGAGAGGTCTGACCTGCCGTTTCGGAGATTATTAATACAAAATATATTATGAGTGTATTAGACTTGAAGACTGCATGGTCCTAAAGTCCTCCACACAGTGTCGTAGAGGTGTTGTATGTTTTTTTTTCTCCTCTGTCTGCACTGACACTGCTGTAAAGATATATTTTATATTTTACATTTACATTAGGGATCCTCTGCTGTTACCTAATTGAAAATGGAGACTCATGGCATTACGAAAGCCTTCCCAAAAGTAAAGAGACATCGGCCACATGAGAGTAAAGATGCAGTTCCAGTAAAGAAAGCTCCTGCTCTGCCTATTACTGGTAATGTAATTCACTGCCTTATTAAAATTTGTGCAGCACTGGTTATAATCTTTTATTCATTCGTCTCCAGTAAGTGTTTTATCCATGTTTGGAGGCTTTCATGAGAATACTGGGTAGAGG
This sequence comes from Silurus meridionalis, assembly GCF_014805685.1. NCBI lineage: Eukaryota > Metazoa > Chordata > Actinopteri > Siluriformes > Siluridae > Silurus > Silurus meridionalis. The sequence goes on from NC_060907.1 coordinate 8,137,072, forward strand.
CCGACCGATTAATCGGTTTTGTCGATTAGTCGGCACCGATAGTTGAACTCTCATACGATAGTTTTTCCGGGTTGCGTCTGTTGCTGAAGGTTATTTATTTGGAGTGTTACGTTTGATTCAGTTTAAATGCAAGTCTTTAATTTCCTCAGTATTTTTTTTATTATAATGGATATATTAATATTTATTCCATTTACCACATTTTCACGATTCAGTTCTTTAAACTATCCTTTGACTAATGGGTTGTCAGCAAGTATGATCCATCCCAATGAATAAAGTACACAAACCATGTATTTGAGTAAAAGATACAATAGTAAAATAATACTTCAGTAAAATTCTTTTTTTTCCCACTTGAATAAAGCACAAAAGTATTTGTCTTCAAATGTACTTAAGTATCCAAACTGTTATGATTTTTTTTTTTTTGCTATAATGTTCCTATTATCATTTTTGTCACAAGACTCTTTGCTTAATCAACTCAGTTTATGTAAAAAAAAAACACTGTTACTCTCAGCACAACAATCTATTAATAGAATCATATTAATGAGTCAATCACTGATTGATATCTATTACAATTATCATGAGCCCAAATCTTAAAAAAAAACATGCAAATAACCATGGTTGTTGTGGCGAGTTCGAGTCTGGAGATTCTTCCATCGTTTATTCCTCTCTAAATGCTCTTCTTGCTGTTGACCTGATGCTGAACTGTACGTTGGTGATCAGTAGATACCACCTCGATCCTGATTTGTGACTCGCTGAACGACTGATTTCTCAAAATCAGTCAAAAAATAATAAGATATTTGACTTTGTAATGTAGTGAAGTTAACGTAATTGTCTCCCCAAATAGAAATACTTAAGTACAGTAACGAATTACATTTACTTCCTAACTGCCCACCACTGGTCCAACCTAGCTACTGGTATCTGTATAATCAATTGACTTAGGAATATGTCTTTTAATGGGATGCAGTTGTTTTTAGATTTGAAAATGTACAATCCTTCCAAATATACTAAATAAACCTCATGCCCCAGAAATCTTCACCAACAGTTTATGTGGAGAATTTGCCAAGTGCCTCTGTGTACTATCGAGAGATCATGCACTAAATAACCATATTAATATCAACACTCTCTGAGCTGTGCTGTTAGAGAAATGTAACAATTATTAACAGTCTCATTATGATTGATGTGATTTATCCAGAGCAAACCGCTATATCACTGTATGATACAACAGTCTAAAACCTAGTACCTAGATCACTAGTAATAAATGTGTACAAGAAGAACATTTTATAAAGACTACATATGTCCATCTGGAGGGGGTCTCGTAGGAAGACTCGTTTGCTTGCTGTTCCTCAACATCTGTTTTCCACTTTTAGGGAACGTATTTCAGGGTGTCTGCGTCCACATAGTCCCTGCTGGCATAGGAAATGCCCGGTGTGACATATTCCAGCAGCAGATCGTGCAGAATGGAGGCCAGGTGGAAGCTGCTTATGGTCCCAGGTGCACGCACGTGGTCGTGGACGAGTCGGTGGACCGGGAGCGAGCGTCAAGGCTGCTGAAGACGGAAACCTTTCCCCCTACAGTGCAGCTGGTAAAGTGCACTTGGCTCAGCGCTTGCATCTCAGAGAAGATCCTTCTGAGCACAGATGACTACCGGCTTTATCCATGTGACCGGTATTTCTGATGGTTATAAATCTAAACTGGAGCATGCTGTTTATGGTATAAGTGCAAACATTAATCCTATAGCTATAATCATGTGCTTTTTTTTTTTGGTCCTTATAATATGACTGTGTACAAATTCAGCAGATCTGAAACTATGTTTAAGTATGTATTATAACCTAATATTATTATTATTTAATTATATATGAACTTATATTGATTTTGTCCATAGTCCTGAGGACACTCCTGCTGAGGGGCCTAAACAAATTGTTGTCAGTCACATCCCTGTTCCTAAGGAAACGCAGCCACCAGATCACAAATCAGCTCCAGATGATCCAGCTGACATGGTAAAGCCTCTGCAGAATCCATCAGATGCTTGTTTGTTTGTTTTTATTTGAATTCATCCAGCGTCTCAAAGCAGAAACGCGGCTCAAGGTTAAACTCCTGTGGTTCAAATCATCATGTCAGGGAATGTTTTGAGTTATTCGACTTGTTCTGAGCATCAGCAAAAATGATCGTGAAAGTAATTTAACAGTGTAAAAAAAAAAAAAAAAAGCCATACAGGTTCACCACGTCCAAAGATGCCAAGTCCGGATATTGTTAACGCTATGAGAGCGGAAACAAATGACCTCATCCCGATAGGGATTGGGACAAGGTTTTGCAGTGAAATCAGAAATCAATTCAATGTGGCTACTTTGATTTGGTTTAAAAAAAAAAAAGAAAAATCTAAAATTTAAAAACCCAAACTTCTGGCTTTAAAAAAATCGTAAATTCGCTGTTTTGGATCTTAAATCATTTAAAACGAGTCTTTATTTTTCCTATGTCCATGTAACGCTACCTATAACGCTCATCGAAATGCTCCCGCAGCTCTTTAAATGTTTTTCTTTGTTAGTTTCCATGGTGTTATAGATCTTTCGCTAGTCCAAATATAATTCACTGTATTATGACTACAAACAAGACCAACATGCAACAACCAACCAGCTTCTGTTATTTGCCGCAAATCTCTCTCAGATTGTACCACAGACATAAAATGGATTCTTTTTTCAGCTATGGGGAAGTACATAGTTTAGCGATATTTGGTTTAAAAAAAATTAATTTAGAGCTCGGTTAAGGCCATGTTGTGGTATAGGTCTTGGATGTTCTTAAAGTCTTAAATTTGACTTTGTGAAGCCTGCAGAAGCCCTGCATAACCACTTCCTCTATGTATATGTATCTTCGCTTGACTCTGATCCTTTCTGTATTCATTTGGCATGAAGTAACCATAATACGTGTGTAGAATAGTAATACATTCCTAAGGCTGTTTTACAAGGACTTTGAGGTTTTTGAAATGCCAATCAAATCGCATGTTTATTAAAATCTGACTCTCTTAATAGACATCTCTTTATTTAATGCTCTACAGGTGCCTGAGACTCAGGACGAACCCATAGAAGAAGATGCCGTGTCGCAGAACGATTTGGAGGCTCTGATCAACGGCGTTACATATGATCCTGGCCCTTCAGATGATTCGCAGTGTGTTTCCGGAAACCCCCGGGTGCTGGGAAAGTGGGTATGCGCCCAGTCGTCTCGGACAAAGAGCAAGAACCACAACGATCACATCACCGACAAGCTGGAGCAGCTCGCCAAAGTGTACACACACACAGGGGACAAGTGGAGGGCGCTGAGCTACTCGAAAGCAGTTAATGCACTTAAGAGCTATCACAAGCCAATCTCTTCTTATGAGGTTAGTGATGGGATGAATGCCAGTGATACCATGAGTCACAATTTGTTGGATCAAGGATGTTTCACAATGTGGCAGCAGTATGATTGTGTAATATATCACAAAAATAGTTCAAAGATCCAGCTGTGCAATGCAGCTCAAACTGCAAACAGTGGTGGTTCTACCAAGTCCTGACATAAGGGGGGGTGAATACTTATGCAACCAAAAAAAAATCCACTGTTCAATTCGCAAATGTGAAAATTACATGCTGAGATCCCAATTAAGTATGTATTAATCCCATTTCATTGTTCATTTCCTGTGCTGTATAATGTGGAAAAGTTCGAGGGAGTGAATACTTTTGCAAGGCACTGTATATAAAAATACATCTGTGGATTGAATCAGAAAATATGTTAAACACATTACGATACCGATCCAGCAATTCAGGCCAATATTAGTACAATAATATATAATACTTCTTTTCCTGGATCCCTAGTTGCATTAGGAGGTTTATTTCAGTTACTGATCACTGATACTGTGATAAATGAAGTATGATACACCCCTGACCTGATTGTTACCAGGAAGCCTTCAAGATCCCAGGCATCGGCAAGAACATGGCCAATAAGATTGTGGAGATCATGGAGAGCGGCCACCTGAGGAAGCTGGACCATTTTGGGGAGGCCGTACCCGTCTTTGAGTTGTTCACCAACATCTGGGGTGTTGGTGCAAAGACTGCCCAGCTTTGGTACCAACAGGTAAGGAGAGCTGAATGGAAGAGCTCAGGTTTTTCTCTCTAGTGATTATACGCTCTTCTGACAAATCGGGAAGTTATCAACTGCAAGCATGAAATGATGTGCGACAAATAAATCACATTGTACAGCAGGGAGGAAGAAAAGTTCGCCTCAGAGCGACTTACAAGGTGGTATCAAAAAGTTTCGAGACTGCACGCACAGTCACAGGGAGCACCGACCTTCATAAGTAAGCGTGCCTAAAGACATCGTCCTGTGTACTTCAGGAGCAGTGCAACCGGTGCTGGGCGAATAGCAGAATGTGCTTGACACACTTTAAAAAGAAGACCTCCAGGACATATTTAAGAATTCATGGGAGGACTGGGGACTATTTTGAAGGTGATGGTGTGTAAACAGGTAAATAAGCAACTTTCGTGTAGACAGAGCTAGTGTGGACGATTTTGATACCACCATGTACATTTATCCTATTCATACAACTGAGCAGCTATAGGGTTAAGGGCCTTGCTCAGGGGCCCAGCAGTTGCAACTTGGTATGGCTCTGATTTGAACTCACGACCCTTCGATCCAAAGTCCAAGTCTAACCCTTAACCACTAAGCTACCACCTCTCCATGCATCTTGAGACAAAACACAAAGCAAAGTGCATTATGATTGGCTGAGATGAATGCCTATAAATATATATTTTTATACACACATACATACATACATGCACTCTATTTCCAAAAGTATTGGGTCACCTGGTCATAAGTACGGTATGTGATCTTTGAGCATTGTATTTCACATTTAGTCCCAATTTGCTCCTATAATTCCCTCCACTCTTCTGGAAAGATGTTCCACTAGATTTTGGAGTGTGCTTATGGATATTTGTGTTCATCACTCACAAGGGTATTACGAAAGGCAGGTATTGATGTAGTTGAGGAGACCTGGGGTGCAGTCAGCATTCCAATTCATCCCGAAGGTGTTCAGTAGGGATGAGATCAGAGCTCTATAGCAGGCCACTCAAAATCTTCCTCTCCAAAGCATGTAAACCAGATCTTCAAGGAGCTCACTTTGTGTACATGGGCATTGCCATGCTGGAACAGGTTTGGGATTACAAGTTCAAGTCATTGCAAAATTCTATTATAGTGCATTTAAAGACTGTACAATGGAGCGCTTCCAGCTTTGTGATGACAGTTTGAAAAGAACCACAGGAAGGGGCAAATTTTTTCATTTACAAATTTGTGTAGTGGCAGAAAATATGAACTGGCAGAACTGCTTCAACATACGCATGCACACATATTCCAAACACATGCCAAAGTGATATACACACAAGTATCCACAATTGCTGATTCAACAATTTATTCATACATTTAAAGACTTTTGGAAATTTACAAAGATACTTGTGCATTTTGTTTTGTATTTGCAAAATTTAAAAAATATTTGCTGCGATTTTCATCCAGAGTGACGAGGGTGGACAGGAGTGTATTAGGACATATTGGAGACAAGGAAAAAGATTCTAGATTGAGATGGTTTGGACATGTGCAGAGGAGGGACATGGGGTATATCTGTAGGAGATTGCTGAGGATGGAGCCACCAGGCAGGAGGATGTTTATGGATGTGGTGAGGGAAGACATGCAGGTGGTTGGTTTGAAAGAGGCAGATGTAGAAGACAGAGCAGTATGGAGACTGATGGTCCGCTGGGGTGACCCCCTACCGGGAGCATCTGAAAGATGATGATGATGATTTGTGTGTGGATCGTTTGCAAATGTATTCAAGTTTAAATGGAAATTATTTTATGGATTTGTAATTTTTTTTTTTTGGTCTTCTCTCTCTGTTGCACTGCAGTTTATTTGATAAAAAATGTGATCCAAAACTGAAGACTACGATTTAATAAAAAATAAATAAAAGCTATTGGAGTCATGTACGAATCAACCAGAATAAACCCAAACCAGCCTGCGAGTCTCTTATTATTGGTATAAAATGTCGACGTCAATTTCGACCCGCAAACGAAACCCGGCTCACATGTTTTAAAGTTTACCTGACCGATAACTGTTCTTATCATTTCAGGGCTTTCGTACTCTAGAGGATATTCGAACCAAGGCCACTTTGACTCACACGCTGCGAATTGGCCTGAAGCACTACGACGACTTCCTCGATCGCATGCCAAGAAGCGAAGCAGCCGCCATCGAGAAAACGGTCTGTAACAGACTTCATCGCGTCCCGTTTCATGACATGTCATAACTATAACTGTGCCACGCGGCGCAATCTCAGCAGAGAGCTAACGGGAAAGGAAACGAGCGTAGTCATCCTATCAAGCCAACATGCAATGAGGGAGTATTCAGCTCTATATTACTAATACATGCTGAGCTGTTCTACACACTGGCACATTTGTAAGTGTAATGTGTAAAAAAAAAAAAAGGTTGTTCTGGCTGACTGAGGACTGTCGATCTTATTTGGTGGCTTGATGGCGAAACCAGAGATGGAGAGCGTGTCTGTTTTCCCTGAGGAGGTCTTGAAAGTTGGCGCATCATAAGTCAGAGACTCCCTTTGCTCTCTGGCTAAACTGAGGCCTGAAGCCAGTTGTTTTTCTTATAGTATTGCTCAGTTTTCCCTCCTCAGCCAGATAGAAAGGACAGATGAGCAAGATGAGGATAGCATGTGTCTTCTGGCTCTGACAGAATGATATGTAGTGCATGTAACCTCTCCTCAAGCAGGTTCAAAGCTTGAAAACCGGGAGACAGGCAGCGTATACAGAACAGAGAGACTCGACCATGTAACCTCCATCTCCAGTGACAGAGCTTTAATCAGCCTTAAACGCCTGATTTTCACATACATTTCCCTTAATCGGTATAGAACTCGCATTATATGTGTAAACCTTCTCATAGCAGTCATCACAGTGAAGTGTGTTTTCTTGGATGTTCCCTCTGATATGGAGCATAAAACGTTCCGACCCTGGCAGCAGGTGTCTCGTATGTATCATTTGATTGTGTTTGTGATTGACAGGTGAGAGTGGCGGCACACAGCGTAAACCCGGGTCTGCTGGTGGTGACGTGCGGCTCGTACCGGCGCGGGAAACCCACGTGTGGAGATGTGGACGTGCTCATCACTCATCCAGACGGCCAATCACACAAAGGCGTTTTTACCAAAGTGCTCCAGATCCTTCATCAGAGCGGTATGCTTCCACTACATCAGTACATTCACTAATCTAAATAAAATCGCTGACTAAATTATTATTATTTTTTTTATGCTGCTTTAGAGATTTTTTTTTAACTTCATGTTATGGAACCCAGTACAAATACATCTTTGTTTTAAATATCTATCATAATATTTCATGTATTCAAACCAGGATGACTCGTCCTGTACTTGTCCTCTGTCCAATTAGATGCCCAAACTAGGGTCTGCAGAACAAAGTTGGACCATGGTGAGCTTTTGATTTGGCCCACCATGCCATTTGTGAGAAGGGGGGTGTTATATTTGTTATATTTTTAAGCTTCCAAAAAAATATCAACTGAAATAACATTTTGAAAATATACATGAAAAACCTTTAAATAATGAGGACCAGCTTCATGTGGGATTGTTCCTATGATTTACATTTATACAACTCACTAGTTGAGGGTTAAGGGCTTTGTTTAAGGGCTTAGCAGTTGCAGCATTGTAGTGCTGGGATTTGCACTCATGACCTTCTGTTTAGAAGTCCAACATCTTATCCACTGAGCTACCACCTTCCCCATGTTTTCATTGTACCCATATGTTTCAGTGAAATAGGACTCTTTTAAAACAGAGCTGCATTACCGTAGCAGATTATAGAGTAATGTTTCCTTTTTATTTATTATTAAAATGTATGAAATCATAAATGAGGGGAACCATTGCACTTTTAATTTTAGTATAATACAGTCTGTTATAACGAAAGATTAAATTTTGGCCCTTCATAGGAATTTGTGCTCTTTTAGTGCCGGTCCCAAGCCCGGATGAATGGGGAGGGTTGTGTTAGGAAGGGTATCCAGTGTAAAACGTGCCAAATCAAATGCGAATCGTGAATTAGCAATTCATACCAGATCGGTCAAGGCCCGAATTACCAACGGCCCCCACAGGTATCGTTAGCCAACAGGGTACCGGTAGAAAATGGGCTACTGTTAGGCAAAGGAGAGGAGGAAGACGTCTACAGAGACGTCTGGGAAAGGAGAAGTGTAGGAGGGTGGAGGTTTGGGTTGGTACTTTAAATGTTGTGACTATGACTTGTAAAGGGAGAGAGGGAGCTGATATGGTGTAGAGGAGAAAGGTAGATACGTTGTGTGTTCAGTAAGGGAGTAAGACCAGGAATGTTGAAAGGAAGAGTGGAGGAAGGTGCACACAGGTGGACTATGTCGAAAGCCAAGAAAAAAAGGCATATAAGGAGCTGTATGTGAAGTTGGACATTAAGGAAGGAGACAAGGATTTATATGGATTGGCCAGGCAGAGGGACCGAGCTGGGAAGGATGTGCTGCAAGTTAGAGCAATAAAGGATGCAGATGGAAATGTGTTTACTAGTGAGGAGAGTGTGTTGAGAAGATGGAGGGAGTATTTTGAGCAGCTGATAAATGAGGAAAATAAAAGAGAGAGAGAGAAGGTTGGATGGTGTGGAGTTGGTGAAGCAGGAAGTGGATTGGATTAGTAAGGAGGAAGTGAGAGCAGCAATTAAGATGATGAAGAGTGAAAAGTTGGTAGGACCAGATTGTTTAAAATGATTTTGGAAGGTGAGAAGATGCCTGAGGAATGGAGAAGGAGTGTGCTGGTACCGATCTTTAAGAACAAGGGAGATGTGCAGAGCTGCAGTAACTACAGGGGAATTAAGTTGATTAGTCACACCATGAAGTTATGGGAAAGAGTAGTGGAAGCGAGGCTGAGAGAAGAGGTGACCATCTGTGAGCAACAGTATGGTTTCATGCCGAGGAAGAGCACCACAGATGCATTATTTGCTTTGAGAATGTTGATGGAGAAGTATAGAGATGGTCAGAAGGAGTTGCATTGTGTGTTTGTGGATTTAGAGAAAGCGTACGACAGAGTGTCGAGAGAGGAGTTGTGGTATTGTATGAGGAAGTCAGGTGTGTCAGAGAAGTATGTGAGGGTGGTGCAGGACATGTATGAGGAAGGTGAAGGTTGGACTGCATCAAGAATCGGCTCTGAGCCCTTTCCAGTTTGAGGTGGTGATGGACAGGTTGATAGATGAGGTCAGACAAGAGTCTCCGTGGACCATAATGTTTGCGGATGATATTGTGATTTGTGGTAAGAGTAGAGAGCAGGTTGAGAAGAGCCTGGAGAGGTGGAGGTACGTGCTGGAGAGAAGGGGAATAAAGGTCAGTAAGAGTAAGACAGAGTACGTGTGTGAATAAGAGGGAGGGCAGTGGAGTGGTGCGGTTGGGTGGAAGAGGTGGAGAAGTTGGAGGAGTTCAGGTACCTGGGGGCAACAGTGCAAAGTAATGTAGAGTGTGTTAGAGAAGTGAAGAAAATAGTGCAGACAGGGTGGAGTGGGTGGAGAAGAGTGGCAGGAGTGATTTGTGATAGAAGAGTATCTGCAAGAGTGAAAGGGAAAGTTTATAGGACTGTGGTAAGACTCGTGATGTTGTATGGTTTAGAAACAGTGGCATTAAGTTAAAGACAGGAGGTGGAGCTGGAGGTAGCAGAGCTGAAGATGTTAAGGTTTTCGTTGGGAGTGACGAGAATGAAGAGTATTAGAAATGAGGGACAGCACATGTAGGATGTTTTGAAAACACGGTGAGGGAGGCGAGATTGAGATTGTTTGGACATGTGCAGAGGAGGGACATGGGGTATATCAGTAGGAGAATGCTGAGGATGGAGCCACCAGGAAGGAGGAAAAGAGGCAGACCAAGGAGGAGGTTTATGGATGTGGTCAGAGGAAGACATGCAGGTGTTGTTGTGAAAGAGGCAGATGTAGAGGACAGGGGTTATGGTGACGGATGATCCGCTGTGGCGACCCCTAATGGGAGAAGCTGAAAGAAGAAGAAGAAACCAATACTTATATTGTTAATATGTAATAAATGTCATTTAAGGCAACCTGGTATAATCCTAAATATTTCACCACTCATTCAGGGTAATGCAGTAATCTGTCTTTCTGACTGTTTGGAAATGATGCCTGAAACTTTTTTTTTTTTTTTTTTTTTTATGTAAACAGGGAGTCAATTTTAAATATTAGTTCTAAACAGAGTGAGAATGTGAAGTAAAATCAAGAAATACAGCTCTTGCCTTTGTTTGTTTGAATTCACCAGGCTTCCTGACTGAGGATTTGGTGAGCCACGAGGAGAACGGAGAGCAGAAGAAGTACATGGGCGTATGCGTCCTGCCAGGCGCGGGTCAACGCCATCGGAGGCTCGATGTCATCGTGGTGCCACAGAACGAATTTGCATGCGCCCTACTCTACTTCACAGGTTCGGCCCACTTCAACCGCTCCATGCGCGCACTCGCCAAGACCAAGTCCATGAGCCTGTCCGAACACTCGCTGAACGCTGGCGTGGTGCGCAACCGTGGTGTGAAGGTGGTCCCAGGTTTTCCTCTGAGCACACCTACTGAGAGGGCGGTCTTTAAACTCCTGGGCATCCCATACAGAGAGCCTCATGAGAGAGACTGGTAGCAAGGACACTTTAGTTTTTCTTTGTTTTAGATTGACAGCTACTGAACCTAATATTTTTATCATTTTTATCTCATCATGTAGATCAGAGGTGCAAGGGTTAATTCTCACTCTTTATAGTGCTATTTATTTATTGTGCTGCACGATGTTCATATTTATGATGAAATTGATTGTAATGGACATGCGGATGCAGAGATAATCATGTCAGTGATTGAATGTGTGCATGAGGTCCGTTGCTTTAGCCTCAGCGTTGCCAAATTACAAGGATTGTTTTGAGGATACAACACTTTAAATATATTTCGATACAACACTTTAAATATATTTCTATATTGCAAAGATTAATAAAATATTGCAACTATATGGATGATTGTATTGGGACACCTCACTTTTTGAGCCATATGTCATTCTTAAGTACATTTGAAGGCAAATAGTTTTGTACTTCAACTCGAGTCGTATTTTACCTACTGTACCTCTACTTTAACTGCATGGTTTGTGTACTTCGTCCACTACTGGGTTCTTCCCCAATCTTTTACCACAGATCTGGAGGCACTTGATTGTATAGAATGTCTTTGGATGCAGTTGAATAAAATTTTCCCTTCACTTGAACTAGGAGACCCAAACCTCCAGCATGACCATACCCCTGCAATACAGCTTTCCAAGGATTGACTCTGGTGAGACTTTTCCTCACATCAGCCATGGTAAAACGTCACTGGGATGAGGAGGAGCGGCCTT